>NC_080840.1:30981409-31288321 GCF_030435755.1 Ochotona princeps
GATCCTTCAATTTCACTAGGTCACTGTCAGTGCAGGAATAGAGGTAGATGACTCAAAGAAGCCCCTGAAGACCTGAAAGATTTCTATGGTGACCACAAAGAATGGTGTGAGGCTACAAAAGAAGTAACACTTTTGGTCTTGGGCTTAGGAAGGCTGCTGCTTCCAGGGATGAGTTGAGACTTGATGGGTACTAGGAAATAACAAGTGGAGGAGGATGTATGAGTAAACAGCATTCCCGTAATTCCAGGCATTCCAGGAAGTAGAAATCTCACCAGGGAAGGGAAGACCAGTGGTGGGAGGAGCCTTGAGAAAGGCTGGCTATGGTCATGGAGTAGAGGCGGCTCATGATGTGAGATGAGCCATAGGAGGATGTGTTAAATATGTTAGTAATTTCAGTCTTCTTTCCAAGAGTCACTGTGTTTTAGGGGGAGGGAGAGGTTTGGGGCTTATGAAATGATCGTATTTGTTCTTTGAGAAGATTGCTGTCATAGCAGAAGGCCTATACCGTACTCAAGAGTGGCAGATAGATCAAAAGGGGTCCAGGCAAGAGATGAGGGAAACTCCGTTCAGGATGGTGCTGGTAATTTTGGGTGTAGAGGGTGTGTTAATTTTGACTCCCAGTTCTTACCTTGCACAAAATCAAGCATTCTAAATACAGTTATGTGGAAGGTTCAGAGCAGTGATGAAATTTATTCAAAGGATATGAAAGCATGTAGACACATGTGATCAGGGATGGCTGTGCACAGGGAAGTATCAGTCATCAGTGGGTAGTGGGCCAGAAGATTGTTCAAAAGGAGAAGGAATGGTAAAGGGAAATGAGGAAGGGCACCAGTGTGGCAGCTGTTGTCTGTAGTGGAAGGGTGAGCCCCTTCCAGGAGTTGGTCTCCTATATGAGGTGGGGGGGGGGGCATGCCTTTCGTGGTGGTCATCACCTGGGAGTTGCAAGGCATCTCCACATGTTCTATATAGAACTCAGTAACTGTATTTTCACAGCATTTACCTCTCCTACTTATGTCCTGGATAAAGCAAATGCATTCCAGGAAAAGGGAGTGTTTGGATTAATAAGCAGGAAGATAGAATTACATATAGAGACTTGTAGCAACTTCCTGCTCAGCAGACCTAAATTAACTACCTGCCCATCCCATATTAGATGAATTCAATGAGCAGGTTCTTCCAGCCACTTGACTTTGGCCTGTTTTGGTAGAAAAAGAGTTCTCTTTAGAAATTTGCTCAGTTTCAAAATAGCTCAGGCTTCACCTGCTCTGATTTGGGGCAGGCTTTTGTCTTGTCCAATATTTCACATATTGCTCTAATCCTAAACTGGAATTTTGATAAAGAATGCTCTAAGGACTTGTATTCTCAGATGAATAATACTTGGAAATAATTTCTTTCTTGAGAGAGAGTTTTAAATTTCATTTACCTGAATTCAAGAATTAAAAATTTGAGAAGCTTCAAATGAAACATTGCCTGAATGTAATGTTTAGTATTGACTCTCCCCCATCTATGATACCATAAGCTTCTTAAAAAAGAAGACTAAACAGTGTAAATCCATGAAGACAAATAAAATAGGGAAGGAGATGATTATTTGTAAGAGATGGCCAACAACATTTTGGAATATGGAGAACAAATGAATAGCAGATTTCATGGAGTTGTAGTTTCTGCTGGAGTAAAAGCCTACAGTTGACAACAAGTAGGCTGATGTGTACCATCGAACTGCAGTCGGCCTCAGAGATTATGGCGTGAGATAATTGTGAAGGTAGAGTCCATTGAATAATTTAAACAGGATCCCTTCCCTTCACTCATGATACTAGACAAGCATCCTTCTTCCAGTCTACCTAGAACAGAGTGTACTATGTAGAGAGGGTGACCAGAGAGCTCCCAGACTGTAGGCCCAGTCAAGAGATGTTTGACAATGGTTGGCAGAAATTCTTGCTGTTCCAATCAGGTGGGAGTTTGTTATTGGCACCTAGTTGGTAAATGTCAGAGATTCTGCTAAATATTCTCCAATACATAGGGAATCTTTATAGCAACTTTGTCAGCACAAAGAACCCTGGGTTAGACAGCAACAGTACTCCTACCTCATCTTTCAGCATAGGCCTTTGTGAGTTCAAGCACTGCAGGAGTGGAAGAATTTCTCCCCTGAAAATTTCAATGAACTAAACTCCAACTTAGTTTTAGTCAACTTAGCCATGAAATTGAATATGTAATCCACTGTGCTGAATGGAGAGGCTAGGTTTTTAGAGAAAGGCTAAAAAAATGCAGAGTAAAAGTTGATTGGCAATTTCAAAGTCACTTGCCTTTTAAGGCTGGGATGGGAGACGTAACAGTAGAACAGCAGTTTACCTTTTTTTCAGAAAAGGATTAAAACAAACGGAGCTTCATGGCAAGCTAATGGATGCTGGCCTGTTTGGGAAATTTGGCTTACTTTAATCCCTGTTTTCTCAGAAGGTCAAGTTATAGCTTAGTTTCAGTTTGGTATCCTGCAATTTTAGTGTGAGGGATTCTGTTTTGATTTTTACCCTGACTGTTGGAACCTGGAGCATTGGGTACTTAGTCCGAAACATTGACTTCTTGTAATTTCTGTTTATTAGGAAATTAGTTAACAAAGCAAGAAATGCTGATATTTGCAGGTCCCCAAAACATGAGCAGTCCCAGCAATCACTCCTTGTGAACTCCACCCATTCCCCTAGGACTTCCATTCATGTTTTCAACAGTCTCTTTAATGTAGACAGTTAGATATCAGCAGATGACCAACAGAAGTCCCGTACACACACACACACACACACACACACACACACACACACACACACACACACACACACACACATATATACACACACACACGAGATGAAATGGAAGAGAGAGAGAGAAAAAAAAGAGGACCTCAGGGAAAAAAAACAGAGTTAACAACATAAATATTATGTTGCTTTCATCAAAAACAGTGATATTGCTATGTAGAGGTGACGGTGGAGTGAGAAGATGGGAGAAAGTAATGCAACAATACTTCGTGCTTTGGAAGTAGGAAGTGGTGGATTCTGTCTGAATAGGAAAACAAAATAGAAAATAAAAATGAAGAATTTGATGTGAACATATGTAGGTCATGTGCAGGCCTTTGGCCCAGCAGTTATAGTGCTGCTTGGGATGACCACAGCCCATATAGAGGTGCCTGGGTTCAAATCCTGGCTTTGTTTCCCATGGGAGCTTCCCAGCAGTGTGCATTCTGGGAGGCAGCAGGTGATGGGTCATGTGGTTGGATCCCTGCTGACTTGGTTTGCATTCTGCATCCCAGCTTTGGCTTGGCTTAGTTTTGGTCTTTGAAGACATCTAGGGGAGTGAGTTGGTGGGTAGAAGGTGTCTTGTCTTTCTCTTTCTGTATGTTACTATCTACTTTCCCCCTTTTCGGTGAAATATATTAAGACAAGCAGTTTTTAAAATATAGAGGTTGTGATCATGGGGGATAGATGAATGATTCCTGGACCAGGAGGGATGAAAGGGTGGGATAGCAGGCTGCATTTATTCTGTTCAGATTCACAGTGCTATTGGACTTTTAAAAACAATATGGGTGTGTTTGAAGAATAGAGTAATTCTTCTGTCCTGTGTTGGATTATCTGGTTGTAATGGAAGTTTCTCCACATAAGGGGATTCCTTTTTCCCATCCTCAGAGGTATTTAACCTCTTTTATCTCCATGACAACAACCTTGCAGCTCTAACTGGTCATGGCCTGTGGAGTGTTTCGGAATGGTTTGTTCATAGCCAGAGGTAAGCCAACATCCCATTGAGCTGCTCTGCTGTTGATGGACTGCTTCAATTAAAGAGAAATGTCTTTTTGGCTTGGGATTTCTTTAGACAACTTCAAAGTCAGAGATGTGGAGCCGGGTGCCATTTTGGGGTTGAGCAAGGCTTTTTGAGCCACTGGTGAGGAGGATACCAGAGTTCTATTTCTCTGTGATGAGTGTTCCTGCCTGCAGTTACATTTTTGTTGCATGTTCACTGAAAGAAAAATGACTGTTAATACATATCAGGAGTGAAATAAATAGGCATTTCCTTTGCCGTTTTGAGAGAAGGGAGAGGAGAGGCTCACATCTCAGCTGTGGATCTTGCTTTTATTCTGAGCCCTCTATGGCATTATCTACATATGGACCAGCAGGTGCTTTCGCAAATGATGTAGCCAGGACCATGGTAAGGATGCTGTACGTTGGGCATGAGAGGCAGTCCTGTTAGCCCCAAGAATCTGCAGCTCTATTAGAGGTGCAGCCTGCTGTGGAACACAGCTCAATCTCTTACTGCTTGGTGGTGGTCTTCTGACATGAACAGGCTTGTGTTTAACCATGTGTTCTGAATCCCCCCCCACATTTTAAAAAAGACGATCTTTTGACTGATATCCTAACATACAGAAAATAGTGATGCTAGCAGTCCCAGAGCAAATAGAAATTCCAAGTATGGAATGATGCTTGAGGTCCGTGTTTCTGTGGTAGTTGTCCACCTGACTGTTTGGAAGGGGATTTGGGAGGAGGGTAAGGACTGTGGATGCTTATGTTGATTTCTCTAGAGAGGGATTTGCTGGAAAGCAAGAGGCATTTTAAAATTTGTTTCAAGTTCTTGTAGGGAAGAGAGCTCATGTGTCAGTCATACCTCCGAAGAGAGCTTTACTTGTCAAATAAGTTGCCCATCAAAAGGGCTATGACTTAAAAACACAAGCCCCACGAGAAGATGTCTTTGGGCAAATACTGATGCTCCTTTATTCTTTTTGTACTCCTAAGGGCAGCAAACAAGCAACTACCTTGGCTGTGGCAGCATTGGTGATATCCTCATGGAATGGGCTGGAGATGTTGGGTTATAAAACTGGATTTAGAGAGATGGTGGAAATCCAAAATGAAATTATTTCCCTTTCATGGTGTACTTGGTGTAAGGCCAAATACTAGGTTAGGGTTCCACTGATGAAGCCAGCAACCACTGCAAGCTCAAATTCATACCAGTAGACCATATTTGCTACCAAGGTAGGTCTGGAGGATTCCATCAGGCTTAAGTTCATTTCTAGAACTCCTGCCACTCCCAGCCAGGTTTCTGTCTTCACTTTTCTATGCTTATCAAATGATACTCTATTTTGTCTTGACAAAAGAGGAATCACCTTTAAATATCAGCATGACACCCCCCTTGATGAATCTGCGCCACACCTTTGCTGGCTGGATGGCTGACTGCACCAATGGGATAATTGATTTTGAAAAGGGGTTGATTAGAGAGAGTGTATGTGCAAAACTAATAACCTTCATCATGCTATTATCTGAGATCTCCTTGGGGACATTTGATCAATCACAGGTGTAAATTGGCTAAGCTCTTTGGAAGCCCAAGGACTGTTTATGCCAGAGTACAATTTTGCTGCCCTTAGGGTGACAGCAACCATAGCAAGGAGCAATTTTCTCTATGCAGAGGAGCTTTGTTGAGACAGTGAAAACCAAGTCAGGCATTCAAGAGGTACAACCTCAAAACCAGAGTGTTTATGCATTTGAATTCTGAGCAACCCCAATTTAGGTGGCTACGTCATGTTAACGGGTCTTAGTGACACTGGTAAATTGAATTAACTGAATTTTTGAATTAATTGAAAGCTTGAATATTTCATTCTTCTTGGTGATAGTACACCAAGAAAAGAGGGTTATGGAAGGGTCTTTGGATGACTTCCATTTCTAAGGGAGTGGTTTTCTAGCATGGGGAACTTATGTGAAACACCAGATTTTACCTCCCAAAGATTTTGTTTCAGGAGATAAGGAGAGAGGCTCAGCCATTGGAGTAGTTCACAGATACTGCAGATGATTGTGCTGTTGGGGGTTTGAGCACCATATTTTTTGTGGGGAGAGAAAACAAATCAGATAAAAAAGATGCCATTGTAGCTTTTTGAGCATCACAACTTTGTCCCTGGGCTAGACCCCTCGTCTGTTGAACACTCTTAAAAGCTTGGCTTTCATACTTAGTGAGGGAGCCAGCTAAAGCCACCTCCCTGTCTGTTAGTATTATATAACTTAAGAACCATTGATTAGGTGTCACACACAGTGGTCTCTAAGTCTTTTTTTAGTTGTAATTTTGTTGGAATTCCAGGCTCTTCATGTCCATCATACAGTGTACCCTAATCTGAGTGTTCCCAAAGGAAAGGCTGTAGTCTGAATTCAATGAAACACTCAAGACTTTGTCTGACAGGCAGGAACACCTGCTAGATTCCTTTTCTTTCCCAAACTCCTGACAAGACAACTTTGGTTTATCTGCATTAAGGACCCTGCTGTTCCTTGTCCACCCCTGATGGGGACAGAACAAAAAATACCATGCTCAGGCGATAACTCTTACAACCTGCACTTAACACATCATTTGTGCATTCTGAAAAAAAAAATGTGCAGTGATGTGCTACATTGCTTCTGGCTAATTCTGCAGGCCAGGTCTGGAGACGAATGCTTATAGGAAGCTGTCAAGATGATCCTAGCATTAGTCTCTCAAGGTCAGCTGGGAGGTAGCTAAAATGAAGGTATTTGCTTGGAGTTGTATGGAATAATGGGGCTTTAAAGAAAGATCAAAACAGCAAACTCTGTTGGCTGCCCACAGCACAGCGTACCATTAACCTTTCATGTGAAGTCTTTGGAAGAGAGATGAATTACATCTCGTGGGAAGACTGTTTTTTTTTTTTTTTTTTTTTTTTTTTTTTTGAAGGTGGGTGGCAGCCATGGTCTATTTTTATGAGACAGGCTGGAGAAGTGCAGTGAAAGGGCTATGTGTTTGCCATCAGATCTTGTCTGTTCCTTGACAAGGTATGAGTACTTGGAGGTACAAGATGCAGGAGTTGTGCCTTGCCGTTATGGCACTCAGCTGGATGTGCTTTGTGATATTTGGGGCAAGTTTGCCATTATCTTGGTATCTCCATTTTTCACTTCCTTAAATATGAGTTTATGCCTCACAGCATGATGGGACCGCCTTGCTTGTCGACAGATTGCTTCATAGCATTAATTGTGCAGAGAAAAAGTCGTCCAATTTATTAATTATGCATTGCAGTTAATATTCTTTTAGTGCTGTCAAGTGATCCACTGTAGGAGGTGTGTGAGAAGAGGACTGTAAAAATGGCAGCAGCAATTATTGCTATAGCTGGGACTCTGCTGGTCTGCCCACAACCATGGAAAGAAACACATTTTATGATTTTCAAGTGTTACTCAATAAAAACTGGGTTCTGGGCAGCAGAGTCACTTATATTCCACAAGTTTTAGAGAGTCAGGGCTCTTTGACTCTGAGATCTTCCAAAGGCAGTTTTCTAAGTACTGTCCAAAAGGGAAAGCCAGCCTTCCTTCCCTTTTCATCTCCTCTTCTCCCCCACTCTCTCTTCCCCTCCCCTCCCCTCCATTCTCTTCCCTTTTGATTTATTTATTTCACTTGCAAAATATGAGTTACAGAAACAGAGATAGAGAGGGAGAGACAAAAAAGAGAGGAAGCAAGATCTTCCCTCTGCTAGTTCATTTCCCAAATGGCCACAATGGCCAGCGCTGGGCTGGCCCTAATTAAGGAGCCAGGAGCCTCTTCTGGGTCTTCCACATGGATATAGGGGTCCAAGCACTTAAGCTATCCTCTGCTGCCTTCCCAGGCCACAAGCAGGGAGTTAGATTGAAAGTGGTACAGCTGGGACACAAACTGGCACCCATATGAGATACCAGCACTGCAGGTAGAAGATTAACTTGTTACATCCTCCACTGGCCCCACTTTCCTGTTTTCAAGTTTTGACTTCGGTAGGGTTCATGAAAAATGACACATGCATTTCTGGTGCCTCAGCTTATCTCCCCGTAAAATGGGAGGAAAAGCTGTGGCTGCACTAGGTGTCCTCTTTCTTCCAACTCACTGGCCCTGGATGCATTTGTTGTTTTGGGGGTTAGAAAAGAAACAAAAAACAGGGATCACTGGTGGTCTGCAGGATCTGTTCTGAGCCAATATCAGTGCTATTTGTGAGCATGCAACAGGAGCTTGCTGCAACTGGTTCCAGTTAAGGAGATTCCACAGGTACTGAGACGCAGCAGCCTCTATGGGAGCCACAACAGCAAATGACCAGAAGTGAAGCCACAGTCTCCAATGGCCAGAGATACCTGGCTCTTTGTCTCAGTCAATTTCCTCCACCAGCTTCAATGCAACCTCCAACCATGCCTGTTTATGCCTCATGGGGTCTCAAATTTACCACTGATGATCTAGCGATGCTAAAATCTACATCTCTTACATCCTGTGTGTCATTGCATGCCCCAAGCACTGCTGTAAACCCTTCTGTTCAGTTGGGGAGTTCAAGAAGAATCAGCTAAGCTCACAAACCAATGAACCGTATGAGAATACTTCAAAAAGGTTGTGAAAACAATATCATTTTCAAAGGTAAGTTCATCTTGGTGCAGAGCAGCATAGAAATCCATGCAGATCTTTCTTTTTTATTTATTTATTTTTAAAGATTTATTTTTATTACAAAGTCAGATATACAGAGAGGAGGAGAGACAGGAAGATCTTCTGTCCAATGATTCACTCCCCAAGTGAGCAGCAACGGCCGATGCGTGACGATCCGAAGCCGGGAACCTGGAACCTCTTCCAGGTCTCCCACGCTGGTGCAGTGTCCCAATGCATTGGGCCGTCCTCAACTGCTTTCCCAGGCCACAAGCAGGGAGCTGGATGGGAAGTGGAGCTGCTGGGATTAGAACCGGCGCCCATATGGGATCCCGGGGCGTTCAAGGCAAGGACTTTAGCCGCTAGGCCACAGCGCCTGGCCCTAGATCTTTTTTGATAATTACATTTTCCACGAACTTTCTGAAGACTCTTCATACACTTTCAGACATTGATGAGCAAATAAAGAAATAAAAATGTTAAGTGGATAGAAAGGAATAGATATAGCAGTATCATGATACTTCAAAGTAAAGTGGCCAAAGGAACATTTCAATGGATGGAAATTGTTAGATGAATCATGATGCAAAGATCTAGGGAGGCAGGCCCAGGGATTAGCATCATCAAGTGCCTGAGACAGGCATGACAGGGGTGCATTGAGGCAACAATCAGAGGGCCACAGTGGCTGGTATGTGTGTAAATGAGGGATGAGTGGCAGGACTTGGAGATTCAGGGGCAAGAGGAAGGGACAGTGGCTTGAGGGACTTCCAGTGTGTTCAAGAGTTGAGACTTTCTTCCATGTACAACCAAGACAGTGAATGGAAAGATCTCATGTTGGGAAGTGACATGATCTGTTTCACCCTTTGAAAGATCATTGTGGTTAGGAGCAGTCACAAGGAGACCAGGTCCAGGACCATTGCAGTCATTCCTGTGAGGGATGGTAGTAGCTTGGAGCATGGGTGGTGACAGTGGAGCTGCGACAAGTGGCCACTCAGGGAGTGTGTAGGATTTGCAAGAATGTTGTGTGTGGGATGTTGAGTAAGAGAGAAACTGAGTCTGATGAGTGATTTTTCTGCCAGAGGAACCACCTGTGTGCAGTGACTATTGGCTGATATTGGGAAGACTTGGAAAGAAACAGGACAAAGGTAGAAATTAAAAGTAAGTTTTAATTCTGTTTACTCCTGAGCTACCTATCAGAGAGTTAAATGGAGATGTCAAACTGCTGTTGGGGTAGTTGAAGCCGGAGCGAGAAGAGGTGGGCCTGGGGAGTAACTGGAAGTAGCCAAGGTCTAGCTGAGACCATCTGGAGAGAGTATTTGCAGTACAGGGCAGGAGTAGCCTGGGATTACTCTTCTGGTTCCATGGTCATCCAGAAATGGAGGGAGCCACCAACACAGGCTGAGAAGGGGCAGTGGTCCAGTTCACATGGCAGAGGCTCCAATGGATGCATGGCCTGCTTGGTCCGCTTAACCAAAGTAGCCCAGGAGGATGGGAGTTTAAGAGCTGCTGTCCAGTGTATTCTGTGGGCATCAGGGAAAGGACTGAGATAGACAGGCTCAAACCAGCTGCGAATGTCATTGAAATTATGCTGACCAGCTAAAGGTCAATCTCTCTCTCTCTCTCTCTCTCTCTCTCTCTCTCTCTCTCTCTCTCTCTCTCTCTCTCTCATACCTTATGTAGACTTTCTATTAATGCCATCTTACCATTTTGCTTTCCATGGGCTTGTAGAAGCATCCATTACCACCAATATCATGATTTCTTCCCACCTTTCTGGGCCCAGCTTTTAAAAATTCCCTTCAATAAGTGTTATCCACCAATGGAACCTAACTCCAAATCCCATCTTGCTTATTCTCTGTGGAGGAGCCATAGGGGCAACTGTGATATTAAATACTTCTCCAAGCAGTGGTAAAATATTCTGTAAGGCAAGGGGCATGTTTGGGGACAGTGGTACAGCATTGCTCTCCTATTCCCCAGCCTTAGGAGATATGCTCAGACCTGCCAGGAGCAGGGCACTGTGGAGCTATGAGTCTTGGGTGGGTACCAGGAGCAGCAGAATGACAAGTGAAGGTCTTTGTGCAAGTCTATCATCACCATCAGAGAGATAACAGGTGTGTATCCTTTGAGACGGAAAGCATGCCATACATTTGATATCATTCTAGTTATCTGTGATTATTTAGGTGATTTTGGCTACCTGTTTACCAGTTCTTGAGGCACATGCTGAGCAGTACAATCAGGAGTTTTTATTCCATACAGAAGCATCTTTGATGAATGCCAAGTGTTATTTTGTGTTCCTTAGATCCTCCTTGCTTTGAGCGGGGAGATGTTTGTCTTGTTGGAGAATCACGGCCCACATATGCAGTGTGGATAAGAGAGTTGGTGTTTCTCTGCTGACTGAGTTTAATGCCCTTGGTATAAATGTTAGGTGGCTGCTGTGGTCTGATTCCATTTTTGTACTTCCAGCCTTTCAAACTTACTTCAGGGAGTGCTGTGGGGCGACCAGGGAAGGCAGGGATTTGAGCAGCAGTCTGGGCAGGAAGGATGCGATTTTTCCTCATTTGTGATCCTTGTGGTTGCTTACCAGCCAGACTTAGATATTAAAAAGTAACTCACCATCAGGACCAGCATTGTTGTGTAGCACATAAAGCCACCGCCTGTGATACTAGCATCCATAAGGGGCTTGGTTCTAGTCCTGCCTATTCCACTTCCTCTCTAGCTCCTTGCTCATGCAACTAGTAAAGCAGTGGAAAACAGCCCAAGTGCTTCGCCTCTGCCGCCTACATACAGGACACCTGGATTCGGTTTCAGGCTCCTGCTTTTGGTGTTGTCCAGTGCTGTTTGTGACCTTTTGGGAAGTGGCACATCAGATGAAAGGCCTCTGTTCCCCCCTGGCCCCCAAGTCCCCCTTTCTCTCCCTATTTCCCTGTCCTTCTCACTGTTCTGCTCTGCTTTTCAAATGAATCAATAACTCTTAAAGTAACTTACCAGTGTTCTATTGGCAGAATATTTTATAAACATTATGAAGACATTAAGAAGTTGCAAAAAGAACCCAAACTTCTCAAATCCTTCCTAATACATGTAATGTTTTTCTTTCCTTATTCCCTTTTTTGTCTCGATACTATTTATATATATTTTCAGAATTTTACTTACATCATACCTACATTTGTGCATCTGTTTATAACTTTTAAAAGTAACTCAATGACTTTGTGTTTCTGTATACTGTCCCATAGTTCTGAATGACCATAACTGTGGGGCATTTACTTTTGTTTTCTTGTATTTGATGTGCTTTGCTTCTGGCTCTGTACATCTACAATGTTGCTTCTGTTCCACTACCCACACACTTCCAGGCTGACGCCTCAGAACTGTTTATGTTTTCTGAACTTCCGCTTTGATAAATGACAGTGGATGGTAGGAATGTTCTAGAAAGCCCTATCTGCCATTGTGACAGGCATCAATAATTACCCTTGGGAATGATCAAAACCATATCAACATGTCCCAAATTCAGTGTATCCCGGCTCAGCTGCCTTGTATTCATTTGCTTGGGCAGTTCTGAAGCCACCGTATGTGACAGTGTGAGGGAGATGAAACAGTCAGTTCACCCAATGGCTGATAAAATATTTATGCAAATTAAAGACAATGACCATGGAAGTACACCATTAAGATAGTTACCAAGGAAAGGGTCCAAAGCTAAGCTTCTGGAGCTTCATGGTAAACCCTTTCAGCAGGTGTGCATGCAGTACCCACGACACTCTGCACTTTTGAACTATTTTGTGTGCTGCCTGTGCCTATCAATTTGTGAGAAATAACGTTTAAATCTTCATTTCTTTATTTGAGATGTGGAGAAACAGGGAGGAACAGTGTGGGTAGGATGGGGAGCTGCCTTTTGCTGGTTTACTCCCCAGATATCTGCATTAGATCTGCACCAGACTGATGCTGGGTGGGGGGACCTCAATCCAAGTCTCCTACTTTGGGGGACAGGGGTCCCGTTACTTGAACCATTCCTGCTGCCTCTCAGAGACTCCATCAGCAGAAAGCTGGAGTTAAGAGTTGGAGCTGTGAGTTAATCCCCAGGCACTCTGAGGTGGGGGTATAGGTCACTGGGCTAAAAGCTTGTACCAGAAAGGCGATTTAAAACACACACACACACACACACACACACACACAAATGTTTAAAAATTGTTTGGGCAATTAATGCTATCATGAAGAAGAGAAATAACAAGGAACACTTTTTATTATAATCCTGCCATTTGATGTAATTTCTTCAGGAGATCTGTGTGTTGTGTGACAAAGTTACCTTAAGAAAGATTGGCATGGTATTAATGGATTAACTTGGCGCCAGTGTTGTGGGAGTTGGTTCCTGTCCCAGATACTCTGCTTCCAGTCCAGCTCCCTGTTAATGGTCTGAGAAATTAACAGCGATGGCCCAAGGCTTTGAGCCCCTGTACCCACATGAGAGACCTGAAAGAAGCTTCCAGCTCCTGGTTTTAGCCAACCTAGTCCTGGTCATTGTGGCCATCTGGAGAATGAACCAGTGGGTAGATCCATCTTCCTCTGTCTCTCTTTCTCTGTAATTCTGATTTTTTAAAAAAAGATGTATTTATTTTTATTGGAAAGGCAGATCAGATTTATGGAGAAAAGAAGAGACAGAAAGATCTTCCATCAGCTTGTTCACTGCCCAAATGGCCACAATGACCAGCGCTGAGCTGATCCAAAGACAGGAGCTAGGAGTCTCTTCTGGGTCTCTCATAAGGGTACAGAATCCCAAGGCTTTTATCATCCTCTTCTGCTTTCCCAGGCCACAAGCAGGGAGCTGTATGGGAAGTGGAGCAGCCAGGACATTAATAGGCACCCCTATGGGATCCCATGCACTTGCAAGGTGAGGATTTAGCCAATGAGTCATTGTGCTGGGCTATGTAACTCTGATTTTCAAATAAATAAACAAATTTCTTTAAAAACCCAAAATATAAGCTTATTTTAGTGCAAAAAATTTGACATCTATGTGTAACTATTTCATAGTGCATTTTCTATGAATTCCTTTAACTATGTATTGTAAGCATGGCTTTCAAGCATTTTTGTCTCCAAAATAAACTTATCTTTTTAATTTTATCTTCCATGGACTTTCTGAAATCTCCCCTCATTGAAAAAAGATTTATTTTTTAATTGGAAAATCAGATATACAGAGAGAAGAATAGAGAGAGGGAAATCTTCCATCCATTGATTCACTCCCCAAGTGGCTCCAAAGGCTGGACCTGAGCCAATCTGAAGCCAGGAGCCAGGAGCTTCTTCCAGGTCTCCCATGTGGGTGCAGGGTTCCAAGGCTCTGGGCTGTGCTCGACTGCTTTCCCAGGCCACAAGCATGGAGTTGGATGGGAAGCAGGGCTGCTGGGATTAGAACTGGAGTGCATATGGGGTCCTGGTGTGTGCAAGGCAAGGACTCCAGCCTCTAGGCAGTCATGCTGGGCCCAGTCCCCCTCATTTTTTTAAAAATATGTTTGCATATCTTTTCCCCACCAGCAAAACAGAAATAATTTAATATATTTATCAAAAGATCATGTTTATAATTAGCTTTTCTCTGTGTCATTAAATCTTCTTGAAAGAAAGTGATTTTGAAAAATAGCTGCATAATATTCTAAAATTTTTTATTATTAGGCATTTGGGTTATTTTAATATCTTTTGTATTAAAATTAAGGCTTAGTAGATATAGCACTTGCATATATCTTTATGTATATTTTTATTATGCACATGATGAATTCCTAGAAGTCACAAGATGTGAAAAATGTGAAGGATTTTACACATTAGAATATGCTGTCTCCAGAAAGGCTGTATGAATTTACACTTTTTTAAGGCAATGTGTGAGGGTGTTTTCCTAAACCCATGCCAGAAATATGCACTAGAATTTTAAAAAGTAACTTTAGGATGGTATTCCACGGTTTTAAGTCTTCTTTCTCTGGTCCTGATGTTGAAGTGGTTTTAGATGCATTGTAACATTTACATCTTCTGTAAATTGCTAGTTCACCTCTTTGAGCAAGAGTTTCAGTTAGAAAGTTTTTAGTTAAGGGAATATGGTTTTCCCAAATGCATAGTAAGATATTGTATTCTTATTACTTGGCTTTCTTCCCCATTTCTCCTTTTTCTCTGACTTTTCTTCTGCTCTCCAGGTAGAAGAATGCCCCCGAAGAAATGCCCTTGACTCATACTTTCACTTTGTGTCTTAGACTAGGCTGTATGTAACTGTCATGTTTAGAAGTTGATAAATGTTGAATATCAGACATTTCAGGTGGTTAAACATGGCATCTTTCTCCTTGACAATCTGATTAGGTTTCTCTTTCTCCCTAGTTGTAAATCTTTTTCTCGTATCTAGAGACATTTACTGGTCGTGAGACCCACCCCATTCTTCATGACCACCTCATATAGCAGTGTTGTCATCCCAACAGCTCATTAATATATACCCCTCTTTTCTAACTTTTGCCCTTCTATCATATGGCTTATTTTTGCACTTTCTTTTATACTGAGATAACTTTAAAATAAAAAATAACCTAATAAATTGTTAAGACTTCAGTTTTTAACAAGTTATTTTATTTATTTGAAATGCAGAATAACAAAGGTTAGGGATAAGAGAAAAGAGAGGGAAGAAAGAAGAGAGGTAAACAGAGAGAGAGAGAGAGAGAGAGAGATCAAGCTTCCATCTTTTGGACTCACTTACTCCCTGAATGTCTTAGCTGCTTTGCTAGGCTATGAACCTTCTGGAACAAATTCTTCTTACTCTTGTGCATATACCTGGAATAGATTGTTGTCCCATAGATAGGTCTGTGTTTTAGCACAAACAGAAATGATCAGTTTCTAAAGATATTGCTCCATTTTATATTAATCAGGAATGTGAATTGACCTACATACTTGCCATCATTTGGTAGTAAATACAGATTTTTCATTCTTCTGTATTTGTATTGGTAGCTCATTTGATTTCCATGATGCAGGTGGCTTTGATTTCTGGCTTTATTGATTATTTGGATATCTTCTCTTATAAAATGCCTGTTCAAGTTATTTTTTTGGCCAGTATCTTAGCTACTAATCTTTTGTGATAATTTTTTATGATTTATTTATTTTTATTGGAAAGGCAGATTTACAACGAGAAGGAAAGACAGAAAGATCTTCCATCAGCTGGTTCACTCCCCAAGTGACTGCAACAGTTGGAGCTGTACCTATCTGAAGCCAGGAGCCAAGGGCTTCTTCTGGGTGAACAGTGTGAGTGCAGGGTCCGAAGGCATCGAGACCAACCTCCACAGCTTTTCCAGACCACAAACAGTGAGCTGGATGGGAAGTGGAGCTGCCCGGGCATGAACAGGCACCCACATAGGATCCCAGGGCTTGCCAGCTGGAGGATTAGTTAATCAAGCCATTGTACCTGGGCCTGTGGTCAATCTTGAGTCTAAAAGTTTAAGCCCTCAATTCTGTTCTCCTTTTTCAAAACTGTATAGACTGTTTTAGGTTCTGTGATTTTCCATACAAATTTCAGATTTGAAGAAATTTTACCAATTTCTTACAAAAATAAAGCATGATGAGATTTGATCATGGCCTTAATCACTAGATTATTTTGAGAGCTCGATATCTCAACAATCCACATACACAGTGTATTTGTCTATGTAGATTTGCTTTCATTACTTTAACAAAGTTTTTAGTACAAAAGTCTTGCATATCTTTTGTTAACTTTTTCCTGTGTGATTTTTTCATGCCATTGTAAATGATATTGTTTTTAAGTCTCATTTTCTGATTATTGCTAGTATATAAAATGGAATTTGTATTGGTACATTAACTCAGTAGGTAATTTCCCTGCTTAAGATATTAAGTTTTGTAATTGTTTATATATAGATCCCTTTGGATTTGATATTGTTATGCCACCTGCTAGCAAAGAAGTTTTACTTCCTCCTATCCAGTACCTATACCTTTATTTTCTTCTTACCTTGCCCTCTTTTCCATCATCTCACAATCTCTGTGCACTTGTTTCCTGCCCTTCAGACTCTCATCCCATTGAGTCAATGTCCTTTGTGACAGAACCCTAGTGTGATGCCTTAAGCACAAAGAACATTTAGAGAATTGGATTGATGTGTGAATGTTGATGGGGTAGATACTGCAAGTAAAATTATTGCACTATTCTAGATGAGCAGTGATCCACCACCAAGAAAAGGGTGCTGAATAAATATCCTTCTTGTGAGTTGGTACATCTTAGTTTACAAGGCTTGATACAGGTATGTTGAAGACTTCCAAAGGCCATGTTGCCTGGCTTGTGGCTCCCAGTTCCTGGATCCTATATGGATATTACGTTGGTATTCATTCTGTTCTTTGAGCAGACTCTGGCTAAGCATTTTGAGACTTCCAAAATAGCAAAGACGGCTTCTTTCTGTGAGAGCACAGAACAGATGGGTCTCTGGATCCCATTGCCTCCAGTTGCAATCCCTCAAGCTTCTGTGAGTGTAGAAAAAAAATCTGCATTTTCAATATTGCTGGAGTTAAGCCTGGGAAATTTTCAGCTTTGAGCCTTTAAATTCCAACAGACAATGTTATTTTTAGATTTCTGTTCTGCAGTGGGTGTTCGTGAGTGAGAGCACATCAAGGGGTGAGGCTGAGGATGTGAGTGAGTGGGTGGTGGGCTTTTCTCAACAAGCAGATGCTTCTGCCAGTTCTGGGGATCCTTGGGGCTCTAAAGTTGCCTGTATATGAGCTACAGATAACTTCCAGGGCAGGAGACAAAAATGGACCTTGATACCTTGATACCTCTGCTTGCTTTGGCTGTGATAGTCAGTACTCATTTGTGCTTCTCATTGCCTGGGTGTCTGGGAGATAAATAGAGTTTTCTTCCTAAGGAGGTCATTTCATTGTTTTCTTAAAAGCTGCAAATCTGTAGATCATAGGTATACAAGGCAGTTTTGATTCCCAGGCCACAGAGACTGCTCTCTGGATTTTCTTCCTCTCTGGATGACTCTTTCCTATGTAATTAGGCTCATGCATCAATAAATAGCTGGCATTTTGAATGAGCACATCCTTATCTTGGAAAAAATGAAACAGATAAGGAAATAAAAAAGAAAAATCATTGAGTGCTACTGTACATTTGGATTGAAGAATATGAGTAGAGATTGATTATTTTTAAATATTTGATTTTTAAAAATATTTTACAGATGTTAATTTCCTATTGATGTTAAATAGTGTCTTGTTAGTGTTTTTTTTTTTTTAATTACAGCTGATGTGATGTGTCTTAGGGCTAAGCAAAGGGTACTTTGCCTCAGACTGTTAAATTCCTACCTACCACTCAGAAATAATTACTCTTTGTTTGCTATAAAATAATGTTAATTATTTTTCAACATTAAATGCTGTTTCAATATTTCTCTTAGCTCTAAAATGCTATGCTAATTCTTTTTGTGTTCCTTGAATTGAGCGGAGTTGTCATGTTGAAATGTGGAAGTATGGGTTTGATGCTCAGAAGGGAAGTTTGGTTGGATTGTAGAGCTGGAGTGCTGTGAGTTTCCTTGAAGTTTTGAAGTTGGAGACTCGAGCCCCCAGTTTACACATGGAACATGTTAAGAGGAGAGGCCTTTGGCAGGTGTTTGACAGTAGATGAGATCATGAGGACAGGGCCTATTGTGATGTTAGAAGCACTGGGAAAGAAGTGACCTCAGCACTTGGGGCCTTCTGGAAAAGTTGTTTTATTTTCTAAGAAACTTTTAAAGTGGCTTTAGAATCTTGGCATTGAATGTTCTTAACTACAGCAGAAGTCCTGGTGTCCCTCAGAACTCCATTTCTTATTTGGCTTTTAATAACAGTTTTTGGTTGGTTGCTTTTTCCCATCACACATTTTCTAAGAATGCGCAGTCTTTATTTTATCTAACAGCAATAGCATTCACATTTTCTATGTCAAGTTTTGTCATGTTTAAAAATTTTTTTCCCCAAGGATCCTTTTTGGCGTTTTGGGGGTATGTTTGATAAACATAGACATTTTGTTTCAAAATTAGAGCTTTTACCTAACGATTAGATGATGTATGTTTTTTAAATGTAATATTAGAAAATCACTATCATTTCAGCCCAGTCTTATCATCTTATCAGTTCTGTGGATCAAGAAATGCAACTTAGCTCAGTCTAAAAACTATGTACTCCAAGTCCCTTATAAAAAAAAGTGAAATAATATTTGAATATAACCTATGTGTATCTTCCCACATTATTTTTTAATTTAAAAAGATTTATTTATTTGTTTGAAAGGCAGAATTACACAGAGAGAAAGAGAGGTCTTTCATCTGCTGGTTTACTACTCAAATTGCTGCAAGGGCTGGAGCTAGGGCAGACTAAAGTTGAGAGTCAGGAACTGCATCCAGGACTCTCATATGGGTGCGAGGTGGGCCTTCCTCTGCTGCTTTCCCAGGTGCATTAACAGGGAGCTGGATCAGAAACAGAGCAGCCAGGACTTGAACGGGTGACAATAAGGCATGCTTATTGCAGACAGCAGCTTAACTCACTATGCCACAGTCATGTCCCTTCCCACATACTCTAAATCATGTCTAAATTACTTATAGAGACTAGCACAATGCAATTGTTATACAAATACTTGACACTGTATTGTATAGGCTTAATAACAAGAAAAAATATCTTTACAGATTCAATGCGTTTGATTTTTTTTCAAATGTTTTTGAACTTTGAATGAATGAGAGAGTGTGTATCACACAGGTGGCAACTTTAATAGGTGTTCAGTAGGTCTCTGCTGAAAATGTACTAGCACATGCCAGGAATCCACTTCAGAGACATGAACATTCTCCCGTCAGTGAGTTCTGCTTGCACGGCAGTGGGCATCTGCTGATGGACTTGTTTATTGACTTTATGCCACTTATTGATTCAACTAATATGGCAGGTACAGATTGCAACCCTGACATGTACACAGCAGCATATGTTCATTTTTAGTTTAAAATTGTGCTCTTTCATCCTTAAACCTGCTACAGATGCAATTTCAGCCATTCTTGAGGCCTTTTTCTTGATGAGAGATGCACTGGAATTGAGTTACTTTGGGGACCAAAGTTGTAGCCTGTGCTGATGGCACCTGTAATGTCAGCATCTCACATGGGCACCAGTTCACGTCCTGGCTGTGCCCCTGCTGATCCGTTAGCCTGCTGAGGTGCCTGAGAAAAGCACTGGAAGATGGTCCAAGTACTTGGGTTCTTGCCACCCACATAGGAGACCCAGATGAAGTCCCTGGCTCCTGGCTTCAGCCTGGCCCAGCCTTGGGTGTTCTAGCCTTCTAGGGAGTGAATCACCATATGAAAAATCTCTTTCACTCTCACTTGTTCCCTGCAACTCTGCCTCTTGAATAAATAATACAGCTTAAAATTTTTTATTGGAAAATTTTATTTTTATTGGAAAACTATTTTAATTGCAAAGGCGGGTTTACAGAGAGTAGGAGAGGCAGAAGGAAACATCTTTCATCCATTGGTTTACTCCCCAAGTAACTGCAATGGCCAGAGTTTAGCTGATCCAAAGCCAGGGGCCAGGAACTAGGAGCTTCTTCAAGGTCTCCCACATTGGTGCAGGGTCCCAAGGCTTTGAGCCATCTTCTACTGCTTTCCCAGACCACAAGCCAGGAAATGGATGTATAATGGAGTAGCCAGGATACAAATTGGTGCCCATAAGGGATCCTAAGGGGTGCAAGATGAGGATTTAGTCACTAGGCTATTGTAACCAGGGTGTGAAAATTTTTTAAAAAAAAATAAATGTGGAATATGCATGAAGAAAGGAACCTAGACCTGGCCCTGTAGTCCTAGTTATATCACACACAAACTTGCCTTGTCCTCAAGATATTATTGTCAAGCAGCACTCATTGCATCTCCCAGCCTCACTTAGCTAGTACCAGCTACGGTGGACAACTGTTCATACAACCTCGGTGCCATACATCATCCATGCTCACCTTTCACTTTTGCAGTTCTGGATACAGATATTCTGGTTGGGCAGTTCCGTCCCTGGACGCTGCCTCAGCATTAGGGTTGTTTCCATTTCTAAATCTGCCACCTCCTAGGACCTCCTAGGCCTTTGTTTCCACCAGGTGGAAGGAAGAAGGCAGAATATCAAAGAGCAGACATGGGCCCACACATCATTTCCTCTTATGTTTCACTAGTGGGAATTAATTCCTTGTCTTCACCTAGACGCAAGGAGGGGAGTGCTGGGGAGTGTATTTCCAAGCCAAGCAGCCCCTTCTCAGCTATAGTGACACGTATAAACAGGAACTATGAATCTTTTCAAAGAGAATTTTAAAAACAAACTTTATTTAAAAGGCAGAGTGACCGAGATGGAAAAGGAGAGAGATGTTAATCTCAAATGGCAGCCATGGCTATGAGCTTCATTTGGATCAACTCTGTCTGGGTCACTCATGTGAGTAGCAGGGACACAGGTACTTGGCTCATCCTTTGCTGCCTTCCCAGGTCACTAACAGAACAGCTTAGACTTGAACTGGTCCTCTGTTATGGAATGGACTTGAAGTGGTACTCTGCTATGGGATACCACAATTGTGGCCCTAGACTAAGAATCTTCAGGTGCAGACAGCTGTCTCTGTTACAACCCTCTTTTTGGTAGTGACAATTAATTTTTGCTCATATCACTTTGTTGCCTTTAAATTTTTGATGAACCCAGAATCCAGGAAAAAAAAAGTCAGGATGCAAAATATCTTTCTAGTAGCAGCAGTTTGAGTCTTTTTTTTTAATTATTTTTTTTTAAATAAAGCAAACATTTATTAAACTATAATAAAAACATTCCATCAAATTGCAAAACCTGAGCAAGAAAAACAAACGGCACATGCTTAACTGTAATTGACATTCAAATAAAATTTGCATTCCCAAAATATTATACAGCAATTAGAAAATACCAGCCAAAGTAATATTAGGATACTTTTACGTGCGATCTCAACAAATTTGAACAGAAGCAAATTTTAACAAAGGTAAATTTTACAGTGAAACATAGCAGTAGATTAAGGATCTTAACATGTTTATTTTACTGCTATTTGACACTATGATACAAAAATAAGAGGATTTACTTGACATTTTTAATAAATATCTCATGGGCTGTTGAGTGCCTTACTGGTGAAAAGATTTAACTGGCTAATCTCATCAATCCATTTTGTACATTTAGTAAGCATCATCTCTGCCCTACATAACTCTTAATGCAATTCACAGCACACAAATGGTTATCATATTAAATACATAATCAACTCAAACTTCTCAACAACAAGGAAATTAGTTTGAGTCTTAAGAAATGGACTTTTCTGAGAGAAGTCAGCTTGGCAACATTCATATAATGGGGAGAGACAAATACAAATAAGAGAATCGACATTTAAAATTAATTATTCCATGATATAAGCACTTCTTGAGCAGCTACTGTGAATTAGACATTGAAATACAGCCATGGTCTAGACAGATATGTTAGAAAAACTGGATTCTTCCAGAAACAATACATAGGAAGAAGGAAACAATACATAGGATGAAGGAAACTAGCAGTGTGATGGAATCTCTCATTGCTGGACTGGGGTGGGGAGGAAAGTTTAAACTGGGAAGCCAAAGGCGGAGACCAGCAGGTGATGATTAAGCCTGAGCAAACAGCAGGATGAGAGGAAGAGCATTCCAGGTAGAATAGCAGATGCAAGGGCTCTGCAGTGGGATGTGCCTTGGAGTCTGCAAGGAGCAGAAATGAGGCCAAGGCAATGGAACAGGAAGTGAGAATCGGTGCAGTATGTGAAGTGAGGCTAGAGAGGTGGGTCACCCGGAGCCTTGCAGGTCATGGAGGGTGAGGGAGTTTGTGGTGGGCGCACGGTGAGCCGCAGGAGTATAGAGCACTGTGAGATCTTCCCTGTTACTCTCACGCTAATGTTGGTCTGTCAGCCTCTTGCTGCCTGACTTACTTTACAGCACGTACCTGCATGATGATGCATGAAGTGGGGACTCTGCCTTTCATTTGAAGAATTTGGACTTGGGGTCATAGAACTATGAGTTTTCATGAATCTTTGTGAACAGTGTCCTAGAAGATCAAGCTAGTTATGTAGGGCAAACCCAATAGAGCTGGAGGAGCAGAATTATAAATGAAGTTGACAGGTGCATGGCAGAAAAGGATCTACCATTGCAATCCCCTACGCCCTGGAATAATATAAAAAGGGAAGTTGGTTTGCTGGATCTGACTGCGTTGAGTTTCGTTGACTTTTTTGGTTTTTTGGTTTTGTTTTCTGTATTCTGTTCCCTGTTTCATGGGATGCGTGCTTCATGCTGCAAGATTGTGAGCAGAGTTAACTCAACAGTACTTAGAATGAACTCTTAGACTATCAGTTTCTCAAATCCAGAGGACAGGGTCCCAACGACCCTGCTTGAGGCTGCCTGAAAGGTGCCTATTGGGTTTCATAGCATTGGTTCAAGTTCAGGTACAGTTTATGAGCCACAGGTCTTGGTCTGCAGAGATGGATGCTTGGTGGTGCTTGGTAAAGTCATGTAATGAGATTTCACTATATCTCTTGGAAAGTCCTTACTGAAGGGAAGTCAGGGTCAGGTCGTGCAATGACAGCCTGCCTCTGTGTGTGTGTGTGTGTGTTTGGAATAAAGCAATTCTGTGTCATTTAGAAAGTATACATTGGAAGGATGAGAACTAAGTTACAGCCAAGTGAGTGTAATATCTCAATCAAGTGCGACTTTTTTTTTCCAGTGATGTCTGATCTAAATTTGATATTGTGACCTGTGCTGCAGATTTCAAGTCTGTTTCTGTTTTCAGATGGTCTTGGTAGGTTTGTCTGTCCCCTGAAATGCCACAGGAGGCACAGTGGAGGAAACACAATTATAAGGCAAAGGCCCAGAATTTGCACATGGAGAAGTGGACCTATTTCCATGAGTTGGCTCTGGGCCTGGCTTTGAGATCTCTATATCTGAGGTGTCTTTTTGAGGAAGCATTTTTATCTGAAAGGCAAGAGGAGGAAGAGAGAGAGACAGGTAGGAAAGAGAACAAGTGTGTGTGTTCTTATCTACTGATTTAGTCTCTGAACTAAATGTTTGGAGAGGACTGGGCCAGGCTGAAGTCAGGAGCCAGGAAATCAACCCATGTGTCTCATACAGAGACCCAACGACCTGAAGCGTCATACTACCTCCCAGGATGTGTGTTAGTAGCAAGCCGGAAGTGGGTATTGAACCCAGGCATTCTACTCCGGCACATGGGTGTCTGAACTGGCATCCTAACTGCTAGGCCAGATGCTCACCCTGTCCATTTTGATGGATCCTATTTGGATCCATTTGATGGATGGAGCACATAGTAATTTTATTGTTATAATTTTTAGATCTCAAAGTTTTCTTTCAGTTTTCTGGAATCTTTCCTTAGGATGTGGAAGATTCAAAATCAAGTCATTCTCAGCCAACACCTTTGCTGGAATTCATCGAAATGTGCTTGAGAATAGATGTCCCTTCCTTGTCTCCCCATTCTCCAACCCTCAGCCCTGCCAGTAACAAATATAGAGGAATGGAGCTTGAATGGTTACAGGAACAAGCATCTGGCCAACCACCTTCTGTGAGGGCTGGGGGTATGTGAAAGAGATTCCTTTTTTGGAAATACTTTGTTTTAGTGAAGGATTTTTCCCAGTGGTTTAACAGAGATTTGTGCATTTGTGTAGGTTTAATAGGGTACAAAACTCATGTCACTTTGTGAATGGAGGGTTCCAATGACACACATTAACCTATGAGCATGCACTTGTGTCGCTGCTAGTTTTCTTTACCTTCCCTCACTGCAAAATTTGAAGTATTTTCTACAGGTTGTCTTTTCAAACATATCTCACAGTGGCAATTAAGTAGCTACATATATGATAAACACTGTTCTTCCTGTCCCCACCAAGAAGGCTGTGACCCACACTACAAAGAAACAGATCTCTGTATTTATTTTTTTAAATGTATTTATTTAAAGGGCAAAGTTACAACTTGAGAGAGAAAGAGAGAGAGAGAGAGAAAGGTCTTCCATCAGCTGGTTCTCTCCTCAGTGGCTGAAAGGCTGGGGCTGGGGCAGGCCACAGCCAGGAACCAGAAGCTTCTTCTGGGTCTTCCACATGGGTGCAAGGGCCATTCTCTGCTGCTTTTCCAGGCATATCGTCAAAGAGCTGGATGGAAAGTAGAGTGACTGGGATTTGAACCAGTGCCCATGTGGGATGCTGGTGCTACAGGGGTGTCTTTATCCACTGTGTCACAGTATCATCCTCTAGACCACTGTCTTGGTGGTACTGTGTCTTCCAGGCCCAACACTGTGCCACTCAAAAGCAGGGATGAAATCAAGATTCTAGAATCACTGAACAGATGCTCTGATAACTGATACAAACCTCTCTGACCTGGGGCAAGACTTCCTGAGCTTCATAATTCTGGGAGACCAGAACTTAGTACATAAAATGCACTTCAGTAAGTTGTGTGAGATGGAAGCTGACTCCCTTAGGGGTGAAAACTAGCTGTGACTAGATGTTATCATAACAATTCTGGAGCCCCTGGCCTGTGCGATTTCTGGAGTGCCTGCCTGTCAATCAGTTCAGTACTTTTTCTTATCGCACCGTCCAGGGAGAGAGAGGACGAAGAGTAGTGACTCCTCTTACTACTTGTCAGCAGCTGTCAGTTGGGTGCCCAAAGGCGACACTGAGAACTGGAAGAATCTTAGGGAATTTTCTAAGACTTGCCTGTCTTCCTGAGAGTATCCGTGAGCCATGTATAAGTATGATATCATATCAAGTAAAAAAAATACTTGCCATTGTCCTAAAGTTACCAACCCTATCTGCTTGGCTCTGCAGATAGGTGGGAGTGTGCAGATTGGTGTGGGAGTGTGCTAGAGTTCGTATTTGGAAGGAGGGCAGGGGTGATGTTTGCAATACTGCTACCTTTTCCAGATAGCTCCTATGGCTCGAAGAGCTTTGCACCTGGAACCAGTTGGAGGAGTGGACTGGGGTGGGGTGGGCAATACAAAAGGAAATGTCCTAAGGGGCTTCACATATGGCAGATACTAAAGGGCTTAGCTTTGTTTATAAGTATTGGAAGTAGATGTTCCTGGGAGGCATCGCTGGTGGCTTAGGCAAGGGGCTAGGATTCGCATCCCCAATGCCCAACAAAGGCTCTGCTCTTGAGACAACAGCCAGCTGCCTTGGGAGAAGTGTCTGGTCATGGGCAGTGGAAATACTCAAGCGGATATAGATATAAAAAAAAAAAGGCCTTGCTGATTCACATCAGGACCCAGTAATGTGACTTTCCAGATTAGCGGATTGAAATCTGTTGCCGCCGCTCAGCACTTCTATTTCGAGCCTGGAGAGCATCTCTCCTAACTGTTCCTTCTTTCTGCCTCAAAGGCCCTCCTGCGTTATAGCATTTTTGTCTTTTGGCTAGAGTGCAAGCCCATTACCTGAAGTTTCTTGATTGCACTCTGGAGTGAAAAGATGGGTGGACCCTGACATTTTATCACAGGCTGACACTCCCCTGGAGAAGCCGCAAAGAGAAGCAGGCTGAGTGTTCTGTGCACTGGAGGGAGGGCAAGAGCTGTTGAGCAAACACATGCAGAAGAACAAAGAACAAAGCTTGGACTTGTACGACGATGAGGAGAGCTGTTCAGTGCCGGGGCCTTTGCAGGGGCATTTCCCATTGACAACACTTCACTTTCACACTGCCTCAACCGCCAAATGAAGAAAGTAGGTGTCCCTCCATGGTATGTAGTGTTTGTGCATTTCATATCATCAGAGCACCAGAAAAGCCATTTAGTTACTATGTATGATAGTTGACTGGCTAAGGAATGTGTTTGTGTGTGAGAGTGTCTGTGTTCTTTTTCACACTTGTTGCTCTCTCGCTCGCTCTCTCTCTCTCGCTCTCGCTCTCTCTCTCTCTCTCTCGCAGCTATGCAGGTATTTTGGCCATTCAAAGGAATGGGACAACTGAGAGAATTAAAATAATTAAACTAAATTTGATGACTATTGAGGTACAAGCTCTTTCTGGTATTCCATGCAGGGAATAAAGAAATAAGACATACAGGACTCTAAAATTTTAGTACTTTAGTTTTGGAGAAAGCTAAGAATTTCAAAATCCTTTATCTTTTGTTTCACTCTTGAGGACCAACTAGACTCCTTGGGTTAAGCTTTTATATGTATCCATCTGTTAATTTGCCTTAGGTGCTTTGGATTTAGCAATGGAAGTAAGTGATGCTGAAGTTGCTGTTTCAACTTCCATTTCAGCCTTTCCTTCTGAGAATTACTATTATTGTTGTGTCATGGGCAAGTATAGATAACTTCTTTTTTGTTGTTTCATTTTGGAGCATAAAATTGAAAGCAATAAATATTTTCTTGTCTCTTAAACATGTTATTTCTTGAGTAGCTTCCGTTTCGGTTCAGTATGTTACATTTCATTATGTATCTTGGAAAGAACTTAATAACTGTTATTCATGAATCTAACTGGATAGGCCATGTATGGCATTTAACACCCCAATTTACAACATACATGGATGGTAATTCTAGCTGAATCTATTCTTCAGGGGACAATGAACTTGGTCGGGCTTATTCTTGTCCTATGAGAGGCAAGATAGTAGAATGGCTAAGAATTCGAACTCTGGGGTTAGATTGCTTTGATTTGAATTCTGTCTCTGTCACTTACTATCTGGGTGTGTTTGGGCGAGTTATTAACAACTCTGCTATTTTCTTATTTGTAAAATTAGGATGCCAGTAACTGATGACCTGTGAGAACACGATAAATAGGATATGAATAAATTCGTGTTGATTCTTAGAACTTGTCTAGCACATGGTTAAGAGCCACTTTAACAGAAGCTCCTGTGCATATTCCAGGATTGAGCAAGTAGTTGATCCTGTCATCCAACACAGTGAACAGGTTCACTGGGTAATACTGTTGATAGACATCACCTTTGACCCTGAAATTTTGGAGAGGAATAGCTCTAGTCCTTATCTCCAAAGGGCTGTCAATGGAATGCTGTTTGTTTTGACCTGCCTCTGTTGTAGAAATAGAAAGCATCCAACAAATGCCTCAGAAAAGGGGTGCGGATGTTTAGGCAGAGAATGACAGACTTTAAAGCATTTTAGCAGGTATTATTTGTGCGTGGTAGATGAACTTGGCTGTGTCTTGGTGATGTGGGCAGCCACCCCTGGTTCTCCCTTAGCCCTTCTGATCTCAGGGGGACACCTGCCATGTGCAAACATCTGGTGACTCTTGCCTTGTGCTGGAGAGAGACTTTTGTCCCTGCTGGCACTTCTGGATTAGGAGATCCCCCAGAGCCCATGGGCTGGAGGGTAGGTGAGGAAGGGTTAACCCTAGGGCTGCAGCAGCTGACTATAGTCTCAACAGCATTTGCAGATGAGATCACTTCTGTTTTGGGAAGTGAAAGGCAAACACAGTTGCATTTGTTCGTGCAATCATTGCCTTGTTTGAGGTTGTTTATGTTTAGAAAGTCATGCTGGAATATTTACCGGTTGGGCTACAGAAACCAAGTCTGGTTACTTAAGTCAAAAAGGAATTGACTGCAAGGCCCTGGGGGCAGTTCCCAGAACTGAAGGAAAAGCGTGGATTGTACATGAACCTGGCTGCCAAAGGAAGTTTTGGCATTCTAAAGTATGGGGTATGAAGACATAATCTGTTTAGCACAACCTCATGATGAACCGACTATTTTCCATCCTGACACTCTTCCCTGGAGATTCAGCTTCCTGGAAGAGCAGGCTCGCAGGCCCCTTCCAATGTCTTACAGAAGGCTTACTAGGTTGTACGCAGGTGAGAAAGGTGGCCCCCCCAAATGAAATAAAGGCATCTTGTTAGATGATAGAACTGACAGATGTCCATGCCTGCCTATGAACTCAAAGAAGTTTTATTCCTCAAATCTCCTTTTGCCAAATCTTTTTGGCCTATGTGGCCTACGTGGTCTTAGTCTTGTAGGAGGATTTCTGGAGCTTTTTGCAGACCTGTTGAAAACCATTGATACAAGAAAGCAGAACAGTGTGGAGGCAGTTGATGGAGCTACCTGTCTCAGAGGTGGGACTGTGTTCCTACTGTCTTTGTGATGTACCAACGTGAAGAAGGAGTGGCTGTCATAGTCTGTGGGCCTGCTGCAGCAGAATGCAATGGATGAGTTCATGGAAAAAAAGGACAGACACCTGCTTTCTCACAGTTGTAGGTAGCCCAGGAGCATACAGCAGGTGTCATCATCAGGCAGCAGCTGCTCTTGGCTTCCTGTTGTATCTCCCAGAAGGAGGGATGCTGTGTGCTCACATGGCAGAAGGCAGAGGGCAAGCTAGCAAATGCTGTTGACAAGGGCCCTGGTCCCATTCAGAAGAGGAGGTGTCCCTGCGACCCACTCATCTCTGTCGCACTGGCTATTGATGCTGGGATTTGGTAGGAAATACGCTCCAACCATAGCAGCAGTCCGGTCTGTGTCAGTATTGGTCAAACTGACATTTGTGTTTCTCTGGAAGAGTCTCAATGAGAACTTAAAACGTGTTCTATTTTCTTTCAGTAATGAACTGAAGATTGTGTCTCTTTTTGTCTCTTTGTTCTGGATCATTGCAATGATGCTTAATATCAGAAGTGCTTACCCCTCTATTTATTCATTTTGGTGTTCGGAAATATTAGTACCAAGTAGGAACACATTGGCTGTCAGAGGCTAATGACAGAAAAAGAGAAGCAGGCTTCCTATAAAAACAAGGCTTTGTGTCAAGAGCAGGGCAAATGATATCAGAGGGCTATTTTTAGCAGGGAGAAAAATGTTTGGGAGATGGAGCCTCCGCATGGCTCGTGGCAGCACAGGCATGGTGAAGGCAAGGCATGCTGGCCAGAGCCGTCAGCACCATATTCTGATTGTAAGCAGCAATTTAGTTTCAGCAAAACAACTTCATCTTTTACATGGTCCTAATGTTATTTTGAAGTGTATTGGCTTTGTGGTTCTCTTTAATTTGTACATTTGTTTTGAGAGTGGTATGAGACTATAAGCACATGATGCATCTAAGTCATTTTGCTTTTCCATGTTGTTAAGTGAGTTAGAATAAAAATAGCTGAAGTTGATGCTGGAGGGCCAGTGAAGATTTTTTTTTCTTTGAAAAGAAAGAACTTTATTTGAATTTTGAAAATGCTGGCTCCTGGGGGGAGCTGAGACAGACACTCCTGTCCCAGCTCCCCACCTGTGGGAAGAATGTACTGTCCCAGAGTAAGGATGCCAGGTTGGCCATGGGACTTTGCTTATCCAGTTGAATACCAACAAGCGTGAAAGCAGAGGCCTGAAAGGTGTTTGTGGTTTGGCTTGGCCCCTTCTGCTGTTGCCTTTCTATAGGTCATGTGGTCTAAAGAGGATGACTGATAGGTAGAGGCAACTTGACCCCAGCTGTGGCCAATGTGAATCAGCCAGGCTGAAGCTAACCAACTGAGACCGAGCAGTATTTCACACAACTGTGTGCTTTCATAGTTCTTCACTACCCAGCATTCTTGTGCAGAAGAGCTGAGTTCTGTGGGCGTGTGGAAGCAAGTGTTTTATTGAACACTTACTACGTGCCAGTCATTGTAGGTTCTCAGGCTCAGCAGTGAATAAGGCAGACCCAAATCCCCAGCATTTGGGTGTATTCACTCTCTAGATGATGTGTACTAAGCGTTTACTTATCAGTGAGAGTTTAGTTCTTTCCTTCCCCTCCCCTTTCATCAAAAAGAGGTAATTTTCAAAATTAGCAGTACTCTGGCACTTTGGACAGTGACAGGATCTAGATAGCCATGATCTTGCCTCTGTATGGATTTTATATTAAATAAAGGATCCAGGAGTAGCTTGGCTACTGATGGTATCACCATTATTGTGAAAACTGCCTCGGTAAAGGCATTTACTTCTCTTGACTCATATCTGGAAATATCTAGAAAGAATATAAAATAAGTACATCTCACTTGCTCTACCAATTTTGCTCTTGGTTGATTTGGTTTTATATGAGGTTTTGACTTGGCTCCATAACTAAAAATACTATCCCTGAAGACATGAGGTTTGACCAGGGGCAGTTGGCTGTGTGTGCAACTGTTTTTTCCATTTAAGATTCTGCCATCTGTGGGGGACTGCAGCGTGGGGCTGGAAGGAAAACATACCCCCTGGGGGAGGGCAGCTTAGATGTGATACTGAGGACATTTTAAAATCTCATTCATGTGACTATGAAAGTTCACTCTGATGAGTTTAGGATTGTTGGGAATCAGCAGCAAAAATTCACATTTCTTGTTTCATGAAGGGCTTGTTAAGACACAGCTGCATGCCCTGTTTTCAGAGTTGTGTTTCTGGTTGAACTCAAAGGGAAGTGGGGTGATTGTCCAGACTAGAGCTGGAGAGGTGGCAGTACATAGTAGGCAGACTGACAAATAATCGATTGTACTTTGGAGTGTGGTGAAATCTGGATTTCCCTGCCCCACCTTGATTGGTAGCTGTTTTGTCTAGGCCGCGAATGCTAGAGACACAGCGCCTTGGTGCTGGGAGGTCCATCAGCACTGTCAAGGCTCTTTCTCCCAGGTTGGCCAGTGGGAATGTGTAGTTCATAGAGGGAGTCTAGGTCTCTGCCTGTGTCCATTCTACAGATTGTCACTCTGTAGGGTCTGAAGTCATCCCTCCCTCGTCTTTTGGATGTGTTCCCTGTCTTTTCTGAAAATCTCTGCTCTCTCCCATCTAGTTTTCACTCTGGGGAAATGGAGAGGGACTGGATTGATTGTGTATGGAGGGTGTGGTATTATGGGGGGTGTTTGGGTCATCTCAGAGTCTGAAAGTATGACTTAATCCAAATGGTGAAAAATTGGGAAAGGTTGAAGCTCATGCAATGGTCTAGTAGGTGCTAACATTCCAAAAGGAAGCTGGTTGAAGTACTGACTGCTCCACTTCTGATTCAGCTCTCTGCTAATACACCTGGGAAAGCAGCAGAGGATGGCTGCTTGGGTGGTTGAGCCCCCACACTGGTGTGGGAGACCTGCCTGGTTCCTGGGCTTGGGACTGGCTTAGCTGTGGTCATTGAGGCCATTTGGGGAGTGAACCAATGGTTTGAAGACCTTGCTCTTCTCTCTGTCTTCATCTCTCTCCATCCCCCTGACTTTTAAATAAATAAATAAATTTTTAAAAAGTAATGATGCAAGGTGATATTACTATCATTCTCTGAGGTACACAACACTGCTTATACCATGGAGGGTTGGAAGAGAATGTTCCATGGCTCCCTTATCTAAAAAGCAGCATTTTATTTCTGGTAAACAGTTCATTTCTTTCTTTCTTCTTTTCTTCTCCTTGATTGAGTTAAGCCCTGAGCATGGAGGGCCCAGGTGTAACATTGTAATGTGATCTGTGGGGTGTGTGGTAAAGGCTGATGGGTTTGCTGTGTGGGTCTGGCTGCTGAGTGCATGCTTCCCAGGGTCCAGAGCTACAGCTCGGTTCAGTGGCTAAGCTCAGGGCGGCAGCCAGAGGAGAGGTGTTATGGGTCAGGATATAACTCTGGGGAAGCTGACAGAGTCAGGGGACTGGCTCTGGCAGAAAAATCTCCATGGATCTGGGGAAGAAAAACCAGAAGTCAGTGTTTATCCCCTGGGCATGGGGCAAAAGATGCTGGTCACTGTTAAAACCCAGACTATCCTGAGAAGCTACCGGTGGTCGCAACCTGAGGCCTGAGGTGAGCTCTGTTCAAAACAGTGATTCTTCAGGAGTACCCGCTCAACCAATACCATCCACCAGCAGGAACATGTTAGAAGTAGGATTTCACTGCAGGATAGCTAAGGGGTCACTCTGAAGGTAGGAGAACAGGACAACAAGCTCCCCCTGGAATGGAAATGATGGCAGTTGGGGAACCACAGCCCAAAGGCTAAAAAGCCCTGAATCTGTAATGACCCAGTGGGGAGTGAGGTGGAGGCTCCTCAGGGAGGGCTTTCCTGTCCTTCCCAAGAATCAACAAACTCAGAAAGTAATTTAAATGCCATCAGTAAACACTTGTTTTACTTTCCTAAGCATTGGCTTGAGGATATGAATTCTTCCAATCCACAAACATGGAAGTTTTTTTTTTTCTTTCAAAATTTTTGATATCTTCTTCTATTTCTTTCTTCAATGTTTTGTAATTTCCATTGTAGAGACCTTTCACACACTTGGTTAAATTTATCCCAAGATTTTTTTTTTCAAGATTTATTTATTTTTTACAGAGATGAGGAGAGACAGAGAGAAAGATCTTCCATCCGATGATTCACTTCCCAAGTGAGTGTTAACGGCCGGTGCTATGTGGATCCGAAGCCAGGATCCAGAAACTTCTTCCAGGTCTCCCACAGAGTGCAGAGCCCCAAGGCTTTGGGCTGTCCTCAAGTGCTTTCCCAGGCTACAAGCAGGGAGCTGGATGGGAAGTGGAGCCACAGCTGCAGGGATTAGAACCGACACCCATATGAGATCCCTGTGTGACTTTAGCTGCTCAGCCACGCTGCCAGGCCCAATCCCAAGGTTTTTAGAATGTTCTATAGCTTTGTGTATGGCATAGATCTGGTAAGTTCTTTCTTAGCCATGCAGTTGTGTATACAAAGGTTTTTGTTATTTGTGTGTTGATTTTCTATCTTACAACTTTACCAAACTTCCTAAGAAGTTCTTACACTTTTTAAATGGAGTCCATTAATTTCCCAAAATATAGTGTCATATTGTTTGGAAACAGAAGTAATTTGACTTCATCCTTCTGAATATGCATTCCTTTGATTTCTTCTTCTTGCCTAATGGCTCTAATGAAAACTTCCAGAACTATATTGAATAGCAATGGTGGAAGTGTACATCCTTGTCTGACTTAGGATTTTAGTGGAAATGTTTACAACTTTTCCCTCATTCAATATGATGCTTGCTGTGGGTTTTTCCAATGTTGCGTTGATCATGTTAAGGAATTATAACTTCTACATCCAACTTGGTTCAGGTTTTTATCATGAAAGGAAGTCATGTTCTATCAGGTTCTTTCTCTGCATCTATTGAGATAATCATCTGGTTCTTATTCTTCAATTTGTTAATGTCATATATCACGTTTGTTGATTTGTATAGGTTGAACCATCCTTATCTACCAGGGATAAGTCCCGCTTAGTCCTGGTGAATTATTCTTCTGATGTGCTGTTGGATTTGATTAGCTAGTACTTTTTTTTTTTTGAGAATTTTTCACATCCGTGTTCATCAGGAAATTGCTTTCTTTGTTATATCTTTTTATTGTTTGGAATTAAGGTTTACTGGTCTCCCACATGGAGTTTGGGAGGAGTACCTCCCTTTCAACTGTAATGAGTAGTTTGAGAAGAATTGGGATTAGCTCTTCTTTAAAGATCTGGTAGAATTAGCAATGAAGCCATCCAGTTGTGTGTTTTTTTCCTTTGTTGGGAGGGTTTTTATGACTGACCCAATCTCATCTTGATTATTGGTCTTATAAAGGATTTTTATGTCTTGGTGACTTAATTTGGCTAGATTGTATGTGTCCAGAAACTGATCGAATACAGATATTTTCAGCTGCTGATTCATTCCCCACATGGCTACAACAGCCAAGCCTGGGCCAGCCTGAAGTTGGGGCTCAAAATTCCAGCTATGTCTCCCACATGTGTGGCAGGGGCATAAGCGCTTGGTCCAGATTTTCCTGCCTCCCAGGTATATCTGCAGGAATCTGGATTGAAAGCAAAGCAGCTGGGACTCAAACCTGTGTTCTAATAGGAGATACTGGTATCTTATGGTTTAATGCCGGCCCTTTTGTTTTTTTTTTCTAAATTGTAAGTGACTACATCCTTATAATAACATATGTCTCTTATATATAGCCCATTCCTGTTAAGTGCCTTCAGTGTCAATATTTATAAATAAATAGGAATATTTTTAGGTGTTCAAGGCTACATTATTGCTTTTCTAGGCCTTATTTTATTTTTCATCCTCTATGAAAAATAAAATAAACTTTTAACTTTAAATTTTAACTTTTTAACTTTAAATTTTTTATTTGAGATGCTATGTATGAAATTACTTTGTAATTAGTAAAACTTATATTTTTTAAGTGAGGACAAATATAATTCAGATCACATCCATTATTATGTATAAACATATTATCGTTATGTTCATTTTTTCCTCTGATATTTAAAAAAAGATTCATTTATTTTTATTTAAAAGGTAGAGTTTACAGAGAGACAGGAGAAAGAAATATCTCTCATCCACTAGTTCACTCCCTAAATGGCTATAATGGCCAGAGCTGAGCTGATCTGAGGCCAGGAGCCAGGAGCTTCTTCCAGTTCTCCTGCATGGGTGCAGGGCTCCAAGGACATCACATTTTGCATTTTTCAGGCTGATCTCTTTATATTTGCTCTCACTATTCTTTGCACTCAAGTGCAAATATTTGCTTTTTTTAAAATATAATTTTATTTTGAATTTTGAATTATGTGGTACAATTTCGTATAGGCTGGGATTCCTCCCCCCCCAACTCCCACCCCCATCAGATTTTTCCCATTTTGTTACAATAGTGTAGTCCTTCATAAGGAATCATAATTCTGTCAGTCTGTTATTTAAGTGTACCCCAACACTGTTGGTACAGACAATGTCAGACAGTCCAGCATCCCCTTGCCTGCACATGTCCAACAATTTCATTGGGAATCCGTTTTTTGTCTGGAAGCAGGGATGCATGTTCCATTATTCCCCCGTATCTGTATATGATAGACACCAGTACTCTATCACTATACATTTCCATAAGTGGAAAGCCATGAAACAAGGTCAACAACCGATGAGTTAGAACAGCCACAACAAAACAACAACATCAACAACAAATTATAGTACCATGAAAAATGCACCGCTGAGTAACCAACACATGGATTGAACTAAAAAATATTCATTCATTCAAGTATAATGAAATTCCTGGTATGAACTAGCCCCTCCTCCCCGTTCTTGCTTGAAAAGACATGCCCTGTCTTCGAGGAGGTAATACAGTTCAGTTTATGTCAATAACCACCATATGTCCAATAGAAATTAACATAAAGAAATCTGGAAGCAAAAGCAAGAACTTGACCAGGGACTAGCCCTTGGGAAGTCACTGAGAAGGTTATCATCGAGACATAGAAAAATGATGTGTCTATTAGGTCATCAGAATAGGAAAGGATGCTGTGAGTACAGGGAATACATATAAGACTGTAGCTTACGTAACGTATTATATTACCCTACAGATGGAAAATTGGACGCTGGTCTCATGGGGCTCAAACAGTTAATAGAGTGTATTTCTTTACAGAGACTCTGGCGGGAGGGCATCCTTCCAGTGTTTTCCAGCTGAGAGAGGCTGCCTGCACTGCTTGGCTTGTCGTTCCTGCTTCCATCTTCAAAGGCACTCCTAGCAGGTAGAGTCCTCTAAGGCTGACTGAGTCCCTTCCTGAATAATCTAGGATAATGTTCACCTCTCAAGGTCATTAATGTTAATTATATCCATAAGTCCTTCTTGTCATGCAAAGCAATATTCCTGGTGGTCTGAAGAGGGGGACTACAACACAGGAAGGCATGGGTGTTCAAAAGTGAGATAACTGTTTTTGAAAGAATTAACAAGGCCTGGTGCAGGAGTGAGGTCAGGAGTGTGGAGAGAATGCCATTGAGAAGGGGAAAGGATATTTTTGGCCAAATGGGACAGAGATATTCTCATCAGGGGCCCAAGTTTGAAAAATATGTTGGCTGAGTTAATTCAGTTGACTATTTCAGATAAGTAATTCTTTTTCTCTAGTTTTTATTACTTTATTTATTGATCTCATTCACATTTGCAGAAGTTTATTGGGTAAGCCACTGCAAAGTACAGCAGTTTTGGTGCAACAGCCTTGCTCGTCAATGAAAACTAGCCATTGAATCACTATGATAAAGCATGTTCTGGATTCCCATAACCTGCAGGGCACACTTGGGATGGGCACAGAGTCCCTCGGCAGAGCAGAGGCAGGAAATATTGCTTGCTTCTTTTCCTTTCTACACTGTTAGACCTGTGGCCTCATGCTATTGGCTGCTTGCTCAGTTAAAGATGGCGTTATCATTAAAGGAGTCCTTCAGTCTGCAATGTGTCAGTCCCTAAGGAAAATCATCTTCCTTAGTGCCCTAAAATATGTTTTTAAAAAGTCACTAGGCAGTATTTATTGAATGTTTAGCACGAGCAATAATGGCCTTTAAGTTGACCGTTACCAACACACCCTCTTCTGATCCAATCTCAAGCGAATGTTTGATTGCATTCAAAGCTTAGATTGTGAGAGCATAGTTTGCAAGTGCTACATGTTGAAAATACTGCCCTGACTCTAAGTAGGTATCATTGAGATATTTTTCCTTAGTGTTCCACCACTGAGAAGGCATCAGAGGAAACAAAGTCAGAGTAAGTTGGATTTGAGAAGGTGGGAATAACCCAAACGAGGGAGAATAGTAAATGAAGGCAATGGGGAGCTTATGGTGACACAGCCGAAGACACCAGCTTTGCAACCCAACTGACTGGATTTATATCCTAGCTGATCCAGGCAGGTGCAAATGTAAACATGAAAGGTGATTTCTAGCAAAGGCTGAAGCCTAAAAGTGTTAGTAGTGTATGTTTCTACCAGATAAAAACCCGTAAGATGCTGCCAGATTTACCCAGAGACTACTTTTATTGTCTGCTGTGTATTCTTGCAAAAAGTTTTGCAGAGTCCTCACAGATGTTAGAGTCCAGAAGAGACTATAAATAACACTGTTCTTTTCTCTGTGTGTTCAGAACTCATTCAGAGTGAGCCCCAGAGCCAGAGAGATGAGATGTGTGGGTGTACCTGTCAGATGGTTTATGGCCCATGATAACAGCAGGATTGGAGGGTGTGGATGGGCGCTGGAGGCCAAGGCCTGGGCTGATTCTGTCCCCAGGCACTTGCTGGCAGTGCCAGATGGAAGTGTGTCCCTCTTGGGGGTTGTGGGGTGGGGGCTGGAGGATGTGCAGGTATGTAGGGAGGAGAGGAGCAGAGCATGCCTGGCCGCCTCGCTGCAGCTCACAGTCGGGTAGTCACAGTACTGAGAAATTCCTGGTGCTGCTGTCCCAGCATAGCCGTAACTGGCCTTGTGGCACTCACAAGGCTATAGCTCTCTGCATTTCTACACAGCATCCATGTTGGATTTCATAATGGAATTGGTAGGTGGAGTGAGGAATCCCAGCACACTCCTGACTCAAAACATCCCCACTGAAGTTTACAATGAAGCTTCTGATTTTAGCTTATCAGCAGCTGGGTGTCTTCCTATATCTTCTACTTTCTTTCTCTCGCCTCTGGATCTTTCTGCCTGTCATTCTTCACCTTTTCTGTAGAAGTTGTATTGACTTAATCCAACCTCCTTCAAACTTGTAAGCTTACCACTTTCATCCGGCTCAACAGACAAGTGCTGCCCCAGGGATCAAGGCTCATCAAAATGCCTTCAAGGGTGGTAAATGATAAGGACTTTCACAAAAATGTACATGATTATAGAATGTTAAGTTTTAAAGGGAAAACATGAAACTTCTAGAGCTTACTTTTCTCTTTTGCTCTGATTTAATTTTTACAAGATTAACAGAGCTATTATAAATTTCTTTATACAATAGTGTAGCAGTTTCATTTTTTTTCTTTAGAAAAGATTTATTTATTTATTTATTTATTTGAAAGGCAGGGTTACAGACAAGAGAGGTAGGGAGACAGACAAATCTTCCATCCACTGGTCTGAAACCAGAAGTTTCTTCTGGGTCTCCCACTTGGGTGCAGATGCCCAAGGACTTAGGCTATCATCTATTGCTAGGTCATAAGCAAGGAGCTGGATTGGAAGTGGAGCAGCTAGGACTGGAACCAGTGCCCATAATGGATGCGAGCATCATAAGTAGTGCCTTTATTCTCTATGCCACAATAACACCCTCTCCCCTTGTTTGTTTTTCCTAATGGTGTCTCCATTGGCTCAACTGAGTTTTATACAGTCATGGGAGCCTACAGGGGTCCACATGTCTCCCAGGTTGCATCTCACATCTCAGACAATCCTTATGTGTTTATTTTTTAATGTCTATGTATTTATTCTTCACTGCTAGAAAGGGAGAGTTACAGAGAGAGAGAGGGAGAGACAGAACAAGGGGGAAAGAGCTCTCATCTGCTGTTTCACTCCCCAGATGCCCACAATAGCCATGACTGGGCCAGGCCAAAACTAGGAGTTGGAACTCCAGCTGGGTGGGTCTCCCATGTGGATGACAGAGTCCTAAACAGCTGAGCCATCATTCTTTGCATCCAAGGATGATGGAAGCTGGATCGGATGCAGAGCAGCTGGGACCTGCCCTGGAGCTTTGATGTAGGATGTGGGCTTTGCAAAGAGGAATTTAACCTGCCATACCACCATCTTCAGCCCTATGTTTTTGATTTTAGATGCAATTAGGAGGAATTGCATGCTGCACCTAAGCAAGGTACTGAAACTCTTCTGGTGGACTGTGTGGGTACTACATTTTTCCTTCCCTCATGAAGTCTGAAGCTGAGGAGATCGCTGTTACTATGTCCTGAGGTCTCAGAACTGATACAGCTGGTCTTTACTTTTCTGGGTGCAGCAGGTTCCTGTGTAAGCATTTCAGGAAATGTTTCATTTCAGTGAATGCTTATGCAGGGCTAACCCTGAGCCAGATAGCGTGCAAGGTATGGGGGCCCTTCATCACGGCTTTTGTTGCTATTTCCCTGCCCCTGGCCTTTCTTCACCCCAGTTTCTACCAGGCTGTGTCCAATATTGGAGTTAGAAGTGAGTGCTCTATACCGTAAACACAATCTTGTCACCCCACCTCCATACCTCTTGCCTCTGCTCCCCCTGCTTACAGGGGAGAGATGAACTCTTGACAGTGGTTGGCCTCACCCACTTCGTCTAGTCACTTCTCCCGCCAGGCCTCTCATCCCCTCGGCCTCGTTGCAGTTAATGGAGAGTTTTCTCTCTTCTTCTGGGGGTTGTGGAGTATATGGGTGTCTCTGCAAGTGGAATCCCCCTTCTCTCTTCCACTAGGATAAGGCCACTTCTCAGCAAGTCTTTAGGCCCTTCCTGATCAGGGCCAAGGCTTCCCAGAGCTCCCTTGTAGTGCTCAAGAAGTGCAAGTTTGTGTTTATTTGATGGATGCCCCTTCCTTCCACTGGAGTATAAGTTGTCCACAGATGCAGACCTGTCTGTTCATTCATCCTTGTGTGGCTGGCCCACAGTACAACATGGACCATCAACAGATATTAGTTGAATGAATGTATGAGCACAGGCAGCTTCTTGTTCCTCAAGAACAGTCTTTTTTTTTTTTTTTTATTCATTAATTACATTGTATTATGTGACACAGTTTCATAGGTACTGGGATTCTCCCCACCCCTCCCCAAACCCTCCCACCATGGTGGATTCCTCCACCTTGTTGCATAACCATAGTTCAAGTTCCGTTGAGATTCCCTCATTGCAAGCATATACCAAACATGGAGTCCAGCATCTTATTGTCCAGTCAAATTCAATGGCTTCTTAGGTATACCCTCTCTGGTTTGAAGACAGAGCCAGCAGAGTATCATCCCAGTCAACTGAAAGCTCCAACATACCATCAGTAAAAATTTACATCATTATGGAATTAATTGACATAGTAATGAATAGCCAATATGTTAAAAATAAATGCAAGTTCTTAACCACCTTCTGTGACCACCTCATTGACATTTCAATTTTAGTTTATACACAACATATAACATACATAACATAACATGTTATACGTAACATCATCATCTTAAATTAAGGCAAACGTGGTATTTAACCTTTTGGGATTGGCTCATTTCCCTTAGCATTATGGTTTCCAGTTTGGCCCATTTGGCCACAAAGAACTGCATTTTGTTTTTTTAATAGCTGAGTAGTATTCCATGGAGTAGATGAACCATAGCTTTCTTATCCAATCCTCTGCTGATGGGCATTTTGGCTGCTTCCATGTTTTTGCAATTACTGATTGTGCTGCTATGAACATAGGAGTGCATGTTGGTTTCTCATAAAACAAGTGTTCTGGGTATATTCCTAGGAGTGCTATTGCTGGAACAGTCTTAAACAGAAAATGAAAATAATTGTACTAAGTCCTAAATATAGTGCAGGGTTTGATAGCTTATAGGCAAGGTTCCTACTCTAGATTAAAGGATGATTAGAGAGCAGTTAACGTAGACTGTGATGGATTAAGAGCACTGGCTCTGGATTCAGGCAGATCTATGTTTAAATCTTGGTCTCCTCCTTTTTTTAGTTGGAGAGGCTTTGGGAAGATCACTAACCTCTTCATGCCTCAGTGTCTTTGTAAAATGGGTTTAATAATAACACATACTAAAGAGGCCTTGTTCTGTTTGGGCTGCTGTATTAGCTTTTATTGCTGTATAATAAATTATCTCCGAAATTAGAAGCTTAATGCAGCAAATATCTGTTTTCTCACATATTTTCTGAGAGTCAGGAATGAAGGAGTGCCTTAGCTGGGTGATTCTGGCTCAGTCTTTAGTTGCAATTAAACTCTTGGCTGAACTAGGGTAGGGTCTACTTCCAAGATTGTCTATGCAACTGTTTTGAGGGGCTGTCAGTTTCTTACTGGTAGTTCTCCCCTACAGCCACTCATAATATGGCAGCTTCCAGAAGGAATGAGCCAAAGCCAAGAGCCCCAGGTGGAAGCTAATCTCAGAAGGTTCTTAACTATGACCACATCTGCCACACTGCATTACTCACAGAGGCAAATGTAGTCAACCTGGTATGACGTGAGAAAGAATTACACTGCAGAGGGAAAAGGAGAGGATGAGTTCTAGAAGCTGAGGATTGTTGGGGACTACCTTGAGGGCTGGTCACTCAGATCAAACTCAGGGACACTTGGGAATGGTCTTTGATTCAGCTTGCTGCTATTGCTCTGAAATGTGAGTGATTGGACTCAAGTTCACTGGTGGATATTTTCAGTATGAAATGTACTTATGCTCTGAAATTATAAATTTAGAGTTTGTTCCTGGTGGTATCAGAGCAGTAGAAGGCAAGAGGGGCAGGGGGCATGGGGAAGTTAGTGTCTTATCACCTGATGGCCACAGATAAGGCCAGGGCACAAGGCACAGGCAGATCCCAAAGGGCACTCAGAAAGTTGTCACTTGAGTCTTGGGGTCTTAGGAAATGCCTGAAGCATGGTTGTCAGGACTGTTAGTGAAGTCAGTAGTGGGTCTTGCCACATTCTGTTCCTTTTTGCCCAATAAATTCAGACTTCATATTCCAAAACTCAAAAAGTATTTGCACTGATGACTCTAGCCCACGGTATTGTCTTGAAGCCTGTGTAGTCAGTGATGCAAATCCTATCTTCCCCTAATGCGTAAGAACTGGCATCAATATTGCTAAACAAGAATCACATTGATCACTCCCAGCAAGTTAGCCCCAGCTCCTCAAGGAGCTGGAGGGGCTGTGGTATGCCATGTCAGGTGAACAGTCAGGGTGGGATGAAGACAGGTCTTTGGTGAGAAAGGATAGGAAGACAAGGGAGTTTTGGCTCCATGCCCTCTCCCTTAGGCTAAGGAGCCTGTGGCCAAGGTGCAGGATTTTAGTCCAAGCCTCCTCCTCCTCACCAAACAGCACCACTTCGAATGTCTGAGATGTCTGATCCGGGATCTGCTCATTCTTTTAGGAGTATGCTCACTGCACATATTGCCTGTGAAGCACAGTCTTGGCTTGCAAAGCTCTGGAAGGGACTTCCAGGGAGGTATTGATTATTCCCATTTCACAGCTGTCCCAGCTGGCACTTAGGCCTGATGACATGTTGTTCTTCAAAGAGGCAGCTCTAGAGTTCTGACTCAGAACAGTTTTTTCCAAAGCTCACACTTTAAAAAACAAGCAAATAAGGAAGACCAAGCATAAATCATATTGTTCTTACTTTTTTAAAAATATATTTATTTATTTTTATTGGAAAGTCAGATATACAGAGAGGAGGAGAGATAGAGAGGAAGATCTTCCATCCAATGATTCACTCTCCAAGCGGCCGCAATGGCTGGAGCTGAGCCAATCCGAAGCCAGAGCTTCTTCTGGGTCTCCCATGCAGATACCGGGTTCCAAATCTTTGGGCCTTCCTTGACTGCTTTCCCAGGCCACAAGCTGGGAGCTGGATGGGAAACAGGGTGGCCAGTATTAGAACTGGCGCCCATATGGGATCCTGGGCATGCAAGGCGAGGACTTCAACCACTGTGCTATCGTGCCGGGCCCTGTTCTTACTTTTTTTTTTTTTAAAGGTTTATTTATTTTTATTGGAAGAGCAAATTTATAGAGAAAAGGAGAAACAGAGAGAGAGCTTCCACCCACTGCATCACTCCCCAAATGGTCACCACGTCTGTAGCTGAGCCTATCTAAAGCCAGGAGCCAGGGACTTCTTTCGTGTCTCCCACATGGGTGCAGGGTCCCAAGGCTTCGGGCCATCTTCCACTGCTTTCCCAGGCTACAAGCAGGGAACTGGATGGGAAATGGAGCAGGTGGGAACACAAGCCGGCACCCTTATGGGATGCTGTCACAACAGGTGGAGAATTAGCCAGTTGAGCCATCACACTGGTCCCAACCCTATTGTTCTTTCTAGAGAAGTTATAAACAATCTTTGTTGGAACTTGAGTAAATAAACAACTCAGTAAAATTTTTCCACTTGTTATATGATATTACTCTTCCTTGAGGGTAATTTCTGAGAAGTGGAATTATTCAATCTCAGGTTATTAAAAAAATGAGAGGGCCTTGGATCTATCTGACAGACAAGAAGAGGATCAAGTTACTCTTCCAAAAATCTGTGCCCTAATTACCAGTCTATCTCTAAATGATAGCTATGCATCTGACAAAACATCTCTGGTGTATGATTTGTGTCTACCAGGTGCTCCTTATGCTCAAATTGAAGGACTTTGTTTTGATCTACAGCCACAGGCAGTAGGTAAAAATCGAGCTCTAAGAATAGTTTGGTTTGCCAAGTCCCACTAAGACGTATGAAGGTACTTGATAAAGTGCTTGATAAAGTGAGATTGAAAATTAAGTTTATTTTAGTGTAAGATTTGCTGAATACATACACTTTTCACAATGTGTGTTTTCCATAAATTCTTTCAGAACCTTTTATCTGCATGATTTTCATTTTTTGACATGAAAATAAATTTTAAGATTTATTTATTTATTTGAAAGTCAGAAAAGGAAAGAGGTTTTTCCATTCACTAATTTATTCTCCAGGTAGCCACAGCAGCTGGTGCTGTGTCAAGCTGAAGTCAGAAACCAGGAACTTCATCCGGGTCTCCCACGTGTGTGGCAGGAGTCCAAGTACCTGCGCTAACTTATGTGCTTTTCCCAGGCCATCAGCAGGTTGCTGATAAGAAGTGGGGCAGTCAGGACACAAACTGGACCCCCTATGGGATGTTGTCATCACACACAGCAGCTTTATGGGACAGGCCACAACACCAACCCTGATAAAATTACCTTTTAATTTCATTGTCAATGAACTTTAGGAAGTGTACTTGTAAAATGACACAGGAAGCTGAAGGATAATTAGATTTTTAGATTACTTTTATACTGTCAACTCTTCAATGTGAGATTTCACACAATGGTGTATTTTGTGTTTTTGTGTTAAGAGTGATCCACACACACAAGTAACTGATGGTTGATATATTTCTGCCATTTGTTAATTTTATGGAAAAAAGCACAATCTTGTCCAAGTCAGTTGACTACTGTAGAGAACTGGCTGGCTTGGTCTAAAGAGCTCTCATCTGGTACTGCCAACTATAGGCTAGAAGTGCTGGGAAGAAGGCAGGCCTTTTAAATTAACTAATCACTTAAATAAAAAGCAACCAACTGCCTCGCTTTAGGTCCTTAATAGTAGTTACTGCTTATCATGCACATGCAGACACTGTGCTAAGGGCCTTCTTTATGTCCTGATTGTAAACTTTTCAAGGTGGACTGTAGGGACAACAGGCAGCATGGGTGAGTGGCTGGTAAGCAGGGCAGCTGCTGCCACCCTCTGGGGAGGTATCAGGGCCCCAAAGTGTCAGACATACTTCCACTGTGTGTGTGTGTGTGTTTATTTTTTTCTACAATATCATGAATGTGACTTAGGTCTCTGAGATTGTTGTGAAACTATTGCACGCAGTGTCATTTCTGGCAATGCACTTGGCTATCATTTTGGTCAACTCAGCAATGGTTCCCAGTAGGTCTGGCTCTGTAGCCCTTCATGGTTGCTCTCTTGGTGCTGAGGCACAGGATGAGTGCACCATCTACTTTTCTAGATATCTGTTGATTACTCCTGGTGATGACTGTTGAGTTTCTACCCACACTGGCAGGGCAAGAGGGCTCCCTCCGTCCACCTGTCAGTGCTTGGTGAATGTTAAGGTTTCTCTCCCAACCACCAGTCTAGTGGAACAATGTGGGTATGGACTGGGCAGGGTTCCACAGAGAAACACAACAGTTAGACACACTTACACATATACACATACAGATCTAGAATCTACAGTTAGCTAACCATGTCCATGGGTTCTGCATTTATAGATTCAACCAACTGTGAATAAAAAGGATTCAGAAAAAAAGAATTTATCTTGAATATGTATAGCTAAAGTAACAGAGAGGGAGGCGGGAGGGAGGGGAGAGAGAGAGAATGAGAATGAGAGAGAGAATGAGAATGAGAGAGAGAATGAGAGTCTTCTATCTGTTAGTTCACTGCCCAAATGTGTGTGACAACCAGGGCTGGGCCAGGCCAAAGGCAAACATAAGCATTTGAACGAGAATATGTGTGAGTGACTACCAAAAGGAAGTGACTGTCAACTATATTTTAGCTCTTCCCTGGAAGGAATCCCTGAGGGTCTGTGAGATATTCCACCCTCTAAGAAAGATGGATCACAGGATTTAAAATTGCCCAAGCATCTCATCGTGATAAAACTGAGAGTGGATACAGATAAAGCCAGAGAGGTGAGATTCAGCTTGGTCTTATTGGGGAATCTATTAACAGGTGAAGGAAGACATGGAAGCCTTTAGGTAAAATGAAGTACTTGGGTTTTGTGCAGGCTTAACCCTTTCAAATCTTCTTTCCTGTCTGGGATGATGCAAGGGGCTGCAGCTCCCCCAAAAGAAAGGTGGGCGTCTTTGCATCTACTATCCAAGGTTATGTGCCACGTGGCCTTGCCTCACTGGCAAATGAGCGGGAAGCCTCTGAATGGAGGAAGTTTGTTATTTGTAATTTTCTGTAGGTCCAAATGCACCAGATAAAGAGGATATAACCCAGTGGGAGGGATTTTTTCCTTTCATTTTCTGATATTTCAGGCTGTAACTTTTCAATTGCTCCATCAGGGTTTATCTACTGTAATTACTTGGATCGGAGGTACATGCGATCAACATGTCAGAAGAACTAAGAAACTGTTCCCTTCAAAATAAAGAAAAAATTATCCTAAGCTGCCAACCCTGAAATGCTTAAAAATAGCTCTTTGTATAACTTTACAAAGTGCTTCTGAGAGATTCTTCTTGTTTATCTCACTGCTGATAGAAATCTGAAGAACATTAAACTGTTTTGCTTTTTAAAAAGATTTTTATTTATCTGAAAGACACAGTTGGAGAAAGAGAAGGAGAGATAAGGAGATCTTGACGACCTCAGTGGATAGGGCTGCGTCAGCACAGTGCCAGCAGCCAAGAGCTTCTTCCAGGTCTTCCGTGTGGGTGTAGGGGCCCATGCATATGGGCCAGACTTTTTTGTTTTCCAAGGTACAATAGCGGGGAGCTGCATCAAAAGTGGAATATCTGAAGTTCGAACCGGTGCCCACAAAGGATGTTGGCTACCCAGGTGGCAGCTTAACCCATTATATCACAATGCTGGCCCCAATTCTGTTTTCTATAGGTAGAAAAATTTCAGAGGTATATTGTTCTCTGGAGCAAGTTCCATTCAGAAAATGTTCATTCTCCTGCCCATTTGAGGAACTATTAAACTTGAATTTAAGCTGAAATTTGCTTGTTTACATCGTTTCTCAGGATCATTCAGAAAGAGTGCTTGAGAAGTGATACCTTCCCAAGGTTTCATGTTTCAAAAACATTTCAGAATGGGATGCTTGTGGTAGCCTGTTACAGTGTAATTGGATTCTGCATGACACAATTATGATTTTTTCATTCTGAAAGCGTGGTTATGGAGGGAGACTGTTCAAAGCTTCATTGAGATGGTACTGTTGTTCTCCTCCTATATCCTACTTCTATTGCCTTTGGAATACAGTGCTGGCTGAGAAGGTATTAACCCTAATGTCAGTGAAGATCAAAGCAGCAGGGATTGAGTCACTGCTGCCAATTCCTATAAAAAAGAAAATGCAGAGAAGGATGTTTTATGCTTTTATTAATGGTGAGAAAATGATAGATGTCTAAGTACAATTGTGTGAAATGCTTTGGGGGACCCAAGGACTACTGTAGAGCTGTGGCTGTGACTCAGCTCTTAAAGACCCCATGATTGAATGCCTGTCTATGTCCTTTACATGCATTGTCTCAAGAACATCACCACTGGCTCCAGGGGAGACTTACTGCCAGCAGCATTGTGCGGATGGGATCTCAGGCCCAAAGAGTTTAAGTAACTTGCTTTAGGTCACACAGCTCCTAGGGGTGATAGCCTGGATCCCAACCAAGCATGTAGCTCCAGAGAAGGAGAGACATAGATGAGCTGAGCTTGGCAAGTGAGTCAAAATCAGAGCTGGAAGATGAAGTACCTGGTAAGGACTGTGAGGTGCACTTGAAGGCTGGCTTGGGAAGGTTTGACCTGATTCTCACATAAGCCTGATGGTATTACTTCCAAAGTAGGCTATGTAAGTCCACAAAGATTTTTTTTTAAACAAAAAAAAAGTTCTCTTTACATGTATGTCACTTACTTTTTAAAATAAAGCAATTGGGAAATACAACCATGTCCCAAAAGTCCAAGACACTGACGTCAGCACATGCCAGTGAGGCTGTGGAGTAATGGCGGTTCTCATCGATCCCCAGTGGGAATGCAAAAGTACATAGCCCCCTTGGAAGATGGTTTGGCAGCTTATTCCAAAACTAACCATACTTTATGCTACAATTTAGCAGTCACATTCCTCACTTTAGTACCTACCAAAAAGCCTATACACAAATATTTGCAGAAACTTTATATCTCCCAGAACTCTGAAACAACCAAGGGGAAGTGGATAAGCAGCAGTACATGTACACAATGGAATGTTATTCATCACGCAAATGAAGTGGGCTCCAAGATATGAATAAGATATGGAAAGAAACGTATATGCATTAGCTAAATGAACGAAGTAAACCTCAAATGGCTCCATACTGTGTGATTCCAATGTTCGAAGATCAAGCTATAGTAGTCAGTAAAAAAAATAAGTGGTCATGAGTGGGAGAGAGATATGAACAGGTGGAACAGAGGTAATGTTGAGTGCAGTGCCACTAATCTAGATAATGATGGATACGTGTTGTTATGCATATGTCAACAGCTGTAGAGTGAATGGCATGAGAAGTGACTCCCTGAAATCACCTGTGGCTTTAGACAAAGGTACCAGCACTGATTAATGAAGTACAAGAAATCACACCAATGTGAGATGATAGTAATAGGGGAAGCTGTAGAATAGGGGAGTGGACGTATTTGAGGATTCTAAACTTTCACTTGATTTTTTTGGTAAACAAAAATTATTGAAAAAGTGAAGTCTATGAACTGAAAAAAAGGAATTATAGCAGCATCTGGGGTTCAATCTCTTACTTTTCTTGTTAATAGTCATTAACCATTTGTAACAAATAAATGTACCATTTTTAAAGAAAAATATTTATTTGGAAGGTGGGGTGAGAGAGATACTAATTTTTTTTCATCTGCTGGTTCACTCCCCAAATACCTCTAACAAGTAGGGCTAGGACTGGCTGAAGCCAGGAACTCCATCCAGGTCTCATGTGGATGACAGAGGTCCATGTACTTGAGACATCATCCATTGCATCCCAGGCACATTAGGAGGAAGCTGGATCAGAAGTACAAGGTGACTAGGGCTCTTGAGATGCAGGCATCCTAAGTGGTGGATTACCCTGCTGTGCTACCATGTTTGCTTCTTATGCATTCTTACATAACCAAGAGGCATAACAGACTACAATGTCTATTTCTGTTATTACTTCCTCCTGAAATATGTATTTTAAAGTTTTATTTATTTATTTGAAAGGCAGAGTGACAGAGGGAGAAACAGATAAACACACACACGGAAGGAAGGGAAAAGGAGAAAGGAAAGAGGGAAAGTGGAAGGGAAGGAAAGAGAGAGAGAGAGAGAGAGAGAGAGAGAGAGAGAGAGAGAGAGAGAATGAATGAGAATGAATTAATCTATTGTTGGTTTATTTCCTAAATACTCATGATAGCCAGGACTGGGCCAGGCTGAAGCTAGGTACTAGGAACTCCAACTGGGTAATCCATGTACTTTGGCCACCATCTACTCCCTATCAGATGACATAGCAGGAAGCTGGTTGGGAAGTAGTAACAGAATTCAGTCTCAAGCACTTGCTATGGGATATGGGCATCTCAAGTGATGGCTGAACCCACCTGCTGTGCCACAATGCCTGCCTCTGATGAAGAGCTTATGGAGTGAACTGAACATTAACACTGAAGAAGATGCTTGAGATTTTGTAAGTGTCCTAACTGAGAGGATGATGCCTTAGTAATGGTTGGGAGTTTTTTAGAGTTTTGGTTACTTTTGAGAGTCTGACTTGGAGCGTAGTTGGTTATAAACAGAGAGAAAGGAGTTAAGAAAGGTGAAGAGACTCAGCCCTCTGGTTACCCATGACCTGCTGAACACCAATGGGTGCCAGTGTCAAGGCAGACTTGGTTTCAAGATGGACTTGGTTTCTGTTATGGAGGACTCAGTAACTTTGGGCACGAAACTTGGGATAGCCAATCTTGATTTTGAGTCTAGCTTAGATGCCTCCTGGCTGAAGAATCTTGGGTGACATACCTCAGTGGCTTTCATCTCCAAAATGGGGCACAGTTCATACTTACTGTTGATGGCTTTGCAAAGATTAAATTAAGGCTTATCAAGAGCCTCACACATAGTACATATTCTGTTCTGGAAGTGCAGAACCTGCTCCCTCCCCTACTGCTCCCATGGAGCGGGATAGAGTCCTGAGTCTCTGCATGATCAGTAACAACAATGGGCACAAGTGGCTCCTGGGAGGGACAGGTGGGCAGGGCAGTCCAGAGTGAGTGCTGTATGCACAAAGGAACGTCTGGGTGCCACGGCCATGGGACTCCTCCGAGAATTGTCATCACTGAGTTTTTCCTTCCTAAAGATCTATCTGCTTCTCAGAAGAGGAGAGGAACAGGCATTACCTGAAATTCTGTGTCTTTAGTGCAATCTGCACTCCAATTAAATTGTTTTTTTTTTTTTTTTGTCAAGACATAGATAACAGCTTTCACATACAAGCTAAAGCCCCGGCATGTACAGTCATTAATTATTATATTAATGTTTTTGCCTTTGCTTGAATGCTATGCTGATTTTTCTGTGAAACGAGGGACTTGAAAACCTTTATTTTTTTTAAACCAAATGATCTTTGTTTCTTTATGATCTTGAAAGGTCTTAAGCACAATCTACTCTGTCAGTCCCCTCAAATTCGCTCAGAAGCGGACCAGAGTAAATCATAAGTAAATGCAAAAATAGTCTCAGAGCCTCAAGTGGCAGAGCTTTTCCAAGCCATAAATATAATTGAATTCTCGTTCACCTCTTGATCCCAAACCTTTTATTTAAAACTCGCAGACATTTGTTTTGAGAGCTAGGAGGATTCTTCCTTTGGAGGCTAATTTTGGGTTCCAAGTAGAGGAGTTGTTTTAAATAATAGAGAGAACATAATGTATTCCTAAGTCTCTTGGACAGGTGTTTTTCCTTGCTGTTGAAATTAAAGTCAGACACACAGAGAGCCAGTGGCATAGCTGTAGTGGGAGGGGTACAGTCCTGCTGGCAGAGCAGCCACCTGGGTTGGGTTCAGTTCTCCAGTTTCCTGGTTTAGGAGCTGTGTGGTCTCAGTAGTTGTCAGTGGGAAGTGGAACAAATAATAGCAGCACCTACCTGGAGGGATTGTTGGGAGAAATGAATTACATCAAGCGTTTAAAATGGACTTAGGCTAATCACCTCATTCTAGTTAGCTCGGGCTGTTTCCAAAAGGATGAAAGTTAACAAGTGCTGGCAAAGATGTTGAAAAATAGGGAGCCCTGTACACTGCTGAAGGGAATGTGTATTACACAGTCAGGATGGTGAACAGTATGAAGGCTTCTTGAAACATGCAAAATAGAGTTACCATTTAATGTAGAACTCTGGATTGGTATAGACATTATCTGTCTATCTGTGAAGGCTATGAAATAAATAGGCTAAAGAGACATCTGCACTCATGTATACTGCAGCACTATTTACAATAGCCAAGGTTTGGAAACAGCCTAGGTATCCATCAACAGATGAATGAATTGGGAAAATGTGTGTATACAAAATGCGATACTATGCAGTCGTCAAAGGAGATGAAATCTTGTCTCTGGTGATGACGTGGACAATCGTGGGAAGCAAGGGAAGTGAAATAAACCAGGCACTTACATGTAGAAATGGGAAAAGCCAATTTCACAGAAAGGGAGAATAGATAGTGGTTGTCAGGCTGCGGGGAGGGTGCCTGGGGAGAGGCTGGTTAATGGTGTTGTATTGCTCAGCAGGCAACAGCAGTCAATCAAAATGGTCTATGTATTTCAATAAATGGTACTTTTTATTATTTACTTCATCATCAGGTTTGTTAACAAGTCCTAGGGTAAATGATCCAGATTTGCACTAATGTTATAACCATAAGCCTCATGTAATTATTTTAGTTAAATGAAGATAGAATTTCCATTTCATGATCGCATTAGCACTTCCCAAGGGTTTGATACCATATGTGACAGATGGCAAGCACATTGGATAATGACGATGGAGAATCTTTTATTGTCACCCCAAGCTCTGATGGACCCTGCTGCTCCAGAGCATGCTCAGTGGAACGAGAAGTTCATAAGACATCTTGTCTGCTTTTTCAAAAAGACTTATTTATTGATTTGAAAGGCAGAGTTAGAGGGAAAAAAGAGTCAGAGCCAGAAGGAAAGAGAGCTCCGCACTCCAATGCCCAGGGCCAGGAGCATCTTTCACATCTCCATGTGGATCCAGGGGTCCATCTTCTACTTATTAGCAGGAAACTGCATGGGAAGTGGAACATCTGGGACTTGAATCAGCACCCATATGGGATGCCAGTACCACAACTGGCAACTTCACCTGTTCAGAGATAGCATCTGCCCCCAGTTTCGTTTCTGATCCAACTCCCTGCCAATGTGCTTGGGAAAGCTGCAGAAGATTGGCTCCCAAATGCTTTTGAAGATTGGCTCCTGTACCACATGGGAGACCTAGAAGACCTAGACATGGCTCTGGTCTGGCTGTTGCAATCAACTGGGGAGTGACTCAGTAGGTGAAAGAATCTTTCTTTCTTTCTTTCTTTCTTTCTTTCTTTCTTTCTTTCTTTCTTTCTTTCTTTCTCTCTCTCTCTCTCTCTCTCTCTCTCTCTCTCTCTCTCCATAACTTTGAGTTTCAAATACATAAATACATACATATATAAATCTTTTAAAAATAATAATAAGATGCCTGAGAGCTAAATGTTTAGCTATTTGGCACTAGAATGCTTAGCTATTGCCTGTCAGCTTGCAAAAGTTACCTAAGTACATGATGAGGAGTGTGTGTGTGTGTGTGTGTGTGTGTGTGAGTAAATGACATTCAGAAAACCTGAGATTGATTTGGATAGGTCAGATATATTTAAGAGAAGCCTGGTATCATTTGGTTGTGAGCTGAATTTTTTTCCTATAAAGATCATTTAAGGACCTTGGAGGACTTAGTTTTCATATTGCTATTTTCAATTGATGAATTATAAATATTTGATGCAACATCAGGGAGTCTTCATCCAATAAGGAGTCATTGTAATATAATTGGTGGACACGGTCTAAAGTAAACTAACCAATGAAAGTATAATCAAAAAAGGATTTTTTTTAAATTATTATTTTTTTTTATTATTTAACTTCATTAATTACATTGTATTATGTGACACAGTTACATAGATACTTGGGTTCTCCCACCCCTCCCCAAACCCTCCCACCATGGTGGATTCCTCCACCTTGTTGCATGAACACAGCTCAAGTTCAGTTGAGATTCCCCCATTGCAAGCGTATACCAAACATAGAGTCCAGCATCTTATTGTCCAGTCAAAGTACTTGGAGTAAAGTTTATCACCACACAACTTTATTGGGGGGTATCAATTATACAATTTATAAACTGTAAGCACTTAGTTTCTGACATTATGCTCAGCAAATGTTGGTGAACTTTGTTGTGCATTCCAAGCAATGGAGGGTAGAAACTATGTAATATAGCAGTTTTGTAAGGTTTATTTATTTTTATTGGAAAGGCAGATCAGATTTATGGAGAGGAGAGACAGAAAGGTCTTCCAGCTGCTGGTTTACTCCCCAAGAAGCCACAGTGGCTGGAGCTGAGCTGGTCTGAATAAAGGAGCAAGGAGACATTTCTGGTTCTCTCATGCAGGGTCCCAACGCTTTGAGCCATCCTCCTCTGCTTTCCCAGGCTATAATCAGGGAGCTGGGCTGGACTGGAAATGAAGCAGCTGAGACACAAACTGGTGCCCTTATGGGATCTTGGTGCCTGTAAGGTGAGGATTTCGCCATTGAGCCATCACACTGAGCCTATAATATAACATTCTTTAAACAGTGGATAGCAAACAACTAATGATCACAGAATTAGTTTCATGACCATGATCAACATTTAAATATGAAATGGAGGAAGTACAGAGGCAAATACAGGAGTGCAATGGATGTATTCAGGGAAAATGCTGTATTCCAAATTGGCTTCAAATATAGATATGCAAGTATACTGAGTCACAATGATTTTTTTTCCATGGATTGTGGCAAAGAAAACAACTGAAAGCCAGTAGTATAGATAAAATTCAAGTTCTTAATTACAGAATTGAATTCTATGTTGATGAAATAATGAAAAGGGGGGGTTAGTGCAATGGCTCAATTGGCTAATCCTCCGCCTGTAATCACCAGTATCCCATATTGGTGCCAGTTTGTATCCTGGTTGCTCCACTTCCCGCTCAGTCCCTTGCTTGTGGCCTGAGAAAGCAGTAGAGAATGGCCCAGTGCCTTGGGACCCTGCATCCACGTGGGAGATCCAGAAAAAGCTCCTGACTTCAGATCAACTCAGCTCCGGTTGTTGCGGCCAGTTGGGGAGTGAACCAAAGGATGGAAGCTCTTTCTCTCTGTTTCTCCTTTTCTCTATAAATTTGCCTTCCCAATAAAAATAAATAAATTTAAAAAAAAATGAAAGGGAAAGCAATCCTTTGTGTATTTAACACAGATCTGATAGAACTGTGCTTTAAAAAAACAAACCCCAGATCACATTTTATTTAGAAAATGCCATGCAGATACTTCAGTTATGTAATAAGGAATGAAATGTAAGGATATTTTAATTTTGTCCTGTAAGGTAGGCAGCGGAATACATCCAGTCCATACATGAGCTGTAGACATGTAAGTGAGAGTATGATACTGTTACCAAGGCCATGCAGCTTGTAGAAGTTGAGATGAGATTTGAGCTGATTCTCTGCTTCCAAGACTTGTGTACAGGAATGAACATGGTATATACTTTAAGACTCTTTCAAACAAGGTCATTTTCAACCTCTTAATCGCTGCTTGAAGACCCTGCAGCCATCAGAGTGTTGCCCCAAGGAGCTCAAGGGAGTGAGCCTACGCTTGATTCCTTCCAGTTGGTACCTCTGGTTCCATCACAGCAATACATTAATGAAGAGAGCCCTGAGTGTGGAAGGATAGACAGATTTGAGTGTAACATTGAACTGTTTTTTCGAAGCCTTGCCTTCTTCATTTTTTTAAAAAAGATTTATTTATTTTCATTGGAAATACAGATTTACAGAGAAAAAGGGACAGAAAATTTTTCTATCTGCTGGTTCACTATCCAAATGGCTGCAATGGACGGAGTTGAGGTGATCTAGAGCCAGGAGCTAGGAACTTCTTTCAGGTCTCCCACATAGGTACAGATTCCCAAGGCTTTGGGTTATTTTCTACTGCTTTCCCAGGCCATAAGCAAGGATCTGGATTAGAAGTGGAGCATCCAGGACACAAACTAGTGCCCATATGGGATGCTGGTGCTTGGCAGTGGAGGATTAACCAGATGAGCCATTGTGCCAGCCCCATTTTTTTTTTAATAGACACGATGTCTACCAAGTTAATACTTAAGTGCACCTACTCTGTACTAGGCACCATTCTTTTCATTTTGTGCTTGAATTCACTTTTTTATTCGACAAATATTTATAACTAATTGCAGTGCCAAATAACTTTAAAATTTCTCATTATGAACATGACTATTACTTTTGAAAGCCCTGGGGAAATACCCTATGAATAACAGAATAAGAAGCAAATGTCCCTTCATTCCAGTCTAATGATGTACCCTTGTTAAAAAAAATTCATTATTTTTCTTTCTAGGTAATTCCCACCCCCCATAGGTACTTATCTAGGAAGGGAGGTCATCCTGTGCAGGTAGGTTTGCTTCTTTGTCTTAACAATATGTTGTGGACATTTTACCAAGATAGTCAGAATTCCTTGAACACATTCTTTGAAAATTTTCTCAAATATTATTTTCATAGTTGAGAGGAATGCATATCCATGTTGGCTTCTGTTTAGGGTGGGAAGGGTTGCAGTATGGAGGAAGGTGGGTGGCATAAAGTTTTATGATTTTTTTTCCGTTTGTGTCCTTGGTGGGAGAAGAGGAGAGCGCTGCTCCTTGTTGTCAAACTACATCAGCATCTGGTGGTCTTTGATGACATCTTAGAGACCCTGAAAAGGGGAAGAATGTTCTGAGATTGTTACTTGAGTGGTTTTGATAGTCCTAAGACATTGTCGGCTTCATTGCATCAGGGTTGAAAAAAATCTTTCCAAGGTCTATTGGTTGACCAAGTCCACCTTAGCGCATCCTCAGACCCAGACACTTGCTGCTAAACTTGGTAGGCACTGTTCTAAACACTTCCCATGCACAAATGCATGGAATTCTATGGAACCTTACCTTGTTGGTCTTGTTGGCATTCTCAACGCACTAACATCCCAACAGAGGACCAGGAACTTGTCTGTGTTCAGTCAGCTATTAAGTGCTGTGCTGGACTTCAACCCTTGCAGACTTTCTCCAGAGCAGTACTGTTAACCATGACACTGAAGCTCCTCCATGAATATTAAAGAAGTTCTTGTTTATGTTTACCCCATTCAATTTTTTTGGACATCTGAATTCCTTCTGACAGCACATGGCAGAGCTTCCTAACTTAGAGAAGAGGTGTCACATCATTACTCTTTTCCCCTGCTAACTCCATTTTCAGAATGAAGTACGGCACCTGCCCTCCCGGGCCTGTGGAGATTATGCTAGTATTGAGTCCAGAAGAGCCATTTCCCGAATGTTCCCTTCTCAAACCCATTTCAGTGTATCCTTAGATTCCCTAGTGAGAATGAGCTATTCTTGTTTATTCGTAATAATCAATTCACAGAGTATACCTTCAAATTCCTCTTCTCTGTCTCTTCTATTCTTTCATCAGGCTTAAATTCCTCAAAGAGGATGAGTTTTACATGATCCATGTAGTAATTTTCTGTAGGTTTTAACATGGTCTGCTGAAGATACAGCCCATGTCTAGCTTAAAGTAAGAGAATAGCAGTAGAAATTCCAAGTGGTAGCCTTCAGGAATTCCAGTAACCTTTTCATTACAGTTAGTTGACTCCGAATAAATTGCACATTTATTTTTTCTTCCCAGTAGTAATGTGCTCAGAGTCTGTGAGCTTAGGAGCAGGCACCAGATGTCTTCTTTTTGGCTTTGGCCTTTAATTCAGGTAGGGATATGGAAGCAAAGAACATGAAAAGTTATGTAATTTTCTCTTTCCAACCTCTCCTTCTAACTCTAACCTGATATAATACCACACATAAAGTTTTAAAAACATTTTCTGTCTGTAATGATGAGGAATAACACCTGCTTGCTAACTTAACATTTTGGCTTTTTCACGTTAAGCCCAATTTCAGGTCACACCTTTATCGTTGTAATTCTTTGTAATTTTTTCTCAAGCCTCAGATCCACAGCCACTATTTTAACAGTATTTTTTTTCTAATCAGCAGATTTTCTATAAGCAGATTGTGACAGCATGTTCATTTTTAATAAAAAAATATGGGTACTTCTAGGGTGGGCATTTAGAGTCATTGTAAGTCTTCTCTTTGACATGTCTATGTGCTGTATCAAGTCCAAGGTTAGGGCTAGTTTGAGTCACACCCTAAGAAGCAGCAGTCATGGCTGAAATACTGGGGCATTGCCATCAACATGGAAGACTCAGATGGATTCCTGGATCCTGGCTTTGACCTGTGTTGGGTTTTGGGGGCATAGCAGGGGATGATTAGAGAGTGGGAGACTTCCATCCATGTGTCTCTCTCTGTTTTGGCCTCTATGCCTTTGAAATAAATAACCATAATAGAAAATATAGTTGTCTCTTGTTGAGTTGGGCAAAGTAACTGTCAACTTTATGGGGACAATTTTAGACAAGGACAGGAAGAATACCAAAATAATAAAACTAAACAAAAAAGACCAAATAACTCCAGACTTTTCAGGCTAAAGAGTTTCCAAAGCTTAAACTTCAGTAAAATATTTTCCTGAAATAGAAGCAGATAAAGAACACACATGAGTCATAAACCAAGAAGCGCAGCTAATTCCTCATCGTTGCGTAAAGCGAAGGTAAAATAAGAATAAATTGTGTGACCCACATGATGTCCTTGTTTTAGAGGTGAATTATACCTAATCTTGAATTCTTAGATGAGGGCAAAGAAAATTTCAGGAAGTATTTTTATGGGAGGAGCATTTTATTTATTTGTAGTGGGTGTGTTGCACACCCAAAGAGGGTGGTAGGCTCCTTGCATTCAGTTCTTTTCCCACCCCAACTATTATATCAGGGCCATCTCTATTGGCCTTTGATTGATTTTACTGCTGTTGGGTGGCCTGATGCTGTCTGGCAGGTGATTAAGACTAAGGCCAACTTTTCTTCTCCTAGATTTTTTTGTGGATTTTTAAGAGGTTGCCTCTGGATTTTTTAGAGGTCTTCTAACTCCCCTATTTCCTACTTCTGCTCCTTGTGCTTGCTGAATAGTGTGGCTCTTCCACCTGCAGCTTCCCCAAAGCAGACCATGTACTCTCTCCTGGCTCTTCAGTTATTCATTCTTCACCCCGAGGAATATAAGAATCACCTCTAGGTTTCATTGGCCGAGTTCTCATCAGGAGTTCAGGAGATCCTACAGGTGGGTTGTCCTAGGAGCTCATACCAGCTTTCCTCTTATGAATGATTAGTCTGCCTCTCAACCTTGGGAAACACCAGGTGTTGCCTGCCTGATGACCTGAGAGTGCAGGATGATCCAGGTTCCAAAGAGCTGCCTTTCTCTGAGCTCAGATGAGCTGCTGACAGTTGGCCTCTTGCTCTGTGGGATACTCAGTTTGTAGTATCTTCCTAATGGTGGAATCTCAGGCTCCCGGAATTCCCCCTGCAAGCTTGCAGAAACACACATTTTCCCAGGAGAAGAGTAAATTCTCTTCACACATTTTTTTCCTCTGTTGTTCTTATTTCTCTGACTTCACTCTTGTGGGTGAAGGGTCTGAGTATGCTCAGGAATTCTTTTTCTTTTTTTGAAAGACTTGTTTTTATTGGAAAGACAGATTTGCAGAGATAAGGAGGGACAGAGATAAATCTTCCAACTGTTGGTTCACTCCCCAAGTGGCCAAAATGGCTGGAGCTGAGCTGAGCTGAACCCAGGAACCAGGAGCTTCTGGGTCTCACACATGGGTTGGGGTCCCAAGGCTTTGGTCTATCCTCTACTGCTTTCCCACACCACAGGCAGGGAGCTGGATAGGAAGTGGAACAGCTGGGACACAAATCGATGCTGATATGGGATCCTGGCATGTGTAAGCTGAGGATTTAGCCAATGAGCTATTGTGCCAGGCCCACTCAGTAGCTCTGAGATATCAACTTGGAAATGGTGCCTTGGGGTCTATTATTCCTTGAGAATTTGTTTGGAAGTTCTAGCAGGGGAGCGCAGCTACTTGTTTACCCTTGACCGAAGACCGGTCCTCCTCTAGCAGGGATGGTTGTTTAGCGCAGCTTCGGGAGGGACGCACATGTGGTGAGGGAGGAAGGGGACACCCGCCTAGCCAGCCAGATCAGCCAAATCAACCCTGGCGTTCAATGGGGTGACAGATGTCACAGCCAGATCGCCTTAACCTCCGGGGTCTGTTATTCCTAATCTGATCTGGAACAGTTTCTCATTAGGGTACACTGTTATACAAGTTATACAAGCTCTTTGAGGGCTGTATGAACCAGTAGACCTAGACAAGGCCTTATAAAGGCAAAATTAGCTCTCAAACTTCTTCAGCAGGAAATATCTCCTTAGGTAAAAGCTTTTGGAGGGAATGTCTACTCAATAGGGATTGTCCTGACTGACATAACTTGCTGGGAAGTAGTTGAAAATCCACTGTGTAATAGCAGGTGCTTATAAGTTTCTGATTGGTAAGAGGAGGCATTTTCCTTTGATCAAAAAATAATCAGTGGTATTTAATAGAGTATCAGTAGCTGAGGCATTCCCTCTGATTTACTTCCTTTTGTCTGCAGACTGGTGTGTGATTGTGGCTTTTGGATTTTTAAGACACGTCAAATACAGAACTCTGAGCTCACCAATCCACAAGGATGGTAATTGTTGGAAAGCAGATGTAATTGTTTGGATTTTTCTCTGAGTTCCTTGTGCTCTTTCTTGTGGTCCATGTTCCTTAGGTCTAATTGGCTTTTCAAAAAGCCTCTTACCTTGCAGATCAGGGACCATTTAAACTCAGCCACTCCAGGCCATCCATTGCTCGTTGGTTGCATTATATTTGGCTTTTTCTTCCAGTTTGCACAGTGCTGTAAAAAGCAAGCCAAGGAGCTTTGTGGCTGTCAGCTTAGATTACATGGTTCCCATGTGTTCATTGCACATGCCTTGTAGGCATCTGAGTCGTAGCTCTTCTTGTATCTGTCAGGATCTCCAGGAGAATTAAGATGAAATTGCTGAAACAAGCTGACCTGCTTTTGTGTCATTGGGAAATGAGGGAAATTGCTTTGGCGGTAGTTTTCCACGTCTTGTCAATGATTTGTTGCCAGGAGAAGGTCTGGATTTTGAAAATATCAAAAGAGATAGACAGGGGACTTTGGCACGGCTCTCTATGTGACAGGAAGGCTTACAATGGTGAGGAATGGAAAGGAAAGTGTGGCATTGGTACGTCATAAACACATTCTCTCTCTCCTCTCTCTCTTAACTGTTAGTCATTCTCCCTCTCCCAACAAGTGTTGATCTTTAAAACTTGAGTTCAGAAATTAGTGCACCAAGTTAAGGATGACTGAGTATGCCCCTAGCCAGTGGTACTTAAATGAACCTAAAATTTATACTGGAAAAATATAGTTTTAACCACCCCTTAAGCTTTTTGAGACTACAATCACGGCTATGCCCAGGAACTAAAACATGCCATTGGGTCTTAGCGGCCTTGACATCTGGAACTTTCCATCTGACTTGATGGTGTTGTCTGCAGCAGGAAGTGTTTGTTTTGTCAATCTGTGTCTGTGAGTTGAGCACAGAGGCAACCCCACCTCCTCCATGAATGGTTCCAATGACAACACCAGTTTTATCCTTGACATGTATGGATGTGATGACACCTCAGGAGACACTGCCCATCCTCCAGCTCCCTAGTAGATGAGAAGACTTTGGGGGAAATGGTTGCAATGGTTTGCGGTTAACAAGTCTATCCAGAAGGAACACCTAATGCACTTAATCTACCTGGCATCAAATCACTGCCTACCCATCTGCTCAGACTGTGTGATACAAGCACGGCACTCTGACCACAGTGGCAAAAAACTCCTTGTGTTCTTGTTTCAAATGCAGAATCCTAGGGTTTGGATTCAGAAAACTAGGGCTCCATGATATATTTGCACTATGTATATGTAGTGGAAAAATATAGGGTCCCATGATGTATTTCCACTATATATATATAAATCTTTATATTATATATGTATTATATACAAATTTAAATTACATATGTATTATATATGTATTATACATATATAATTTAAAGGTATATATATATAATACATATATAATTTAAAGATTTATTTTTGCTTGAAAGGCATATCCACAGAGAGAGAAGGGGAGACAGAGAAGAGATTGTCAATCCATTGATCACACCCCAAATGACCACAATGGCTGAAGCTGTGCTGATCTGAGGCTGGAGCCTCCTTCAGGCTTCCACATAAATACAGGAGTCCAAGGATTTGGTCCATCTTTCACTACTTTCCCAGGCATATACGCAGTGAACTGGTCCAAGAGTGGGGCAGCTGGAGCCTGAATCAGTATCAACATGGGATGCTGGTGCCACAGGCTGAGGCTCAACTGTGCCAGCCCCCAGGGTTCTATTTCCAAGGAGACAACAGGAAGCCATCACATGCATACTCAGCCTGGTCCTTGTTGGATGTTCCCCAAGTTCATTCATTCTTACCTGTGTTCTCCCAGCTCTAGTCAGTTGGATTGCTGGAGGGTGGATTGTCTCTTCCTTTGCAATTGCAGGTTATCCTTCTTCAGGATAATACAAGATGTGGAGCTTATTAAAACCTGAGGCTATCATTGTCTCAGCATTGCTACAATGGGAAGGGAGTGAAGTCAACCACTTTCCTTGTTTGTTTAGGTAACACCTTAGTAAGAACAGCAGTCACATTTATCCAGTACTTACTATAAACTAGACTTTATACAAACTAATTTAATCCTTGCAGAGGAAGCAGGTGTTATAATATCCCTGTTTTACAGTTGAGGAAACTGAGACACAAAGAGGTCAAGGAACTGGCCTGAAATCATCCAGTGCCTCAATGTCCCTAGAGAGAGTGGAATCCAGTGACTGTAGCACTAAGATCTTTGTTCCTAATTATCACTGCCCAGCCCTGTCATATTAATAATGTACAATTCAGATGAGACTGCACTGAAAGTTCTACTCCAAGCTATTTTACAACTCCTCAGTTATGGCTTTTCTATTGCTTCATTAAGGTTGAATATTATAGTGGTGAATTTCTTCTCTCAAAGTTACACCCATACTTACTTCTGAAGACAATGTAAGGATGAGAACATCCATAACACAATATCCATATTATGTTATCCATAACATAATAGCAGGTGTCCTATTTATTTTTATTGTTGCATAGCAAACACAGTGCAGGGGCTTGGCTTCCAACTTGGTTCTCATAGTCTGACCCAGATTAATGGTATCCTTGGATCAGGGTCTCCTCAGGCTGAATTCTCATTTAAGGTTCAAGGCCCTCTTGCCAGCTCACTGGTTGTTGGCAAGGACTCACTTTATTGAATGACCAAAGGCCCTGTTTTCTTCCCAGCTGTTGGTTGAGGGCCTTTCTTATCTCCCAAAGGTTGCTGTAGCTCCTGGTTGCCAAGGCCTCTAGCATCTGTGCTGTAGGAGTTTGCTTTCTTCCAGGGCCATCAAGAATGTGTGTCTGTGACTTGCCATGCCTCTCTGTTCAGCCAGGATAGGATAACTCTCCCATCATCATTTGATATATTATGTAGCCTAAAGGAGGATGTGAGCCCCCTGCCATTTTCACAGGTGGTTGCTTCACTCATGAAGAGGGGTTGTGTAAGATGCGTACCCTCAAGACCTTGTTGGAATTCTCCCCACTACAGTTGTGAGTTTTAGAGTTGGGGTCGGGGTTGGGTCTCATTGCAGCAGCATTGCCAGACTGAGCTGTGGGCAAACTGTGGACTGGCTTACTAATGAGCATGGATGTACCTGCCGGAGTCCAGCTCCAGCCGAGAGTTCGGAGCTCGGGAAGGGTGCGTGGCGTCGGCGATAAAGAAAGACACAGACACTGACACTTGGTGCGTTCTTGCTATATGCTTCATTCTCAAGAAGAAGCTGTCCTTTTTATTTACTTAGATACATCACTAGCCTCTGCACAAACGTTTGATTTTCTTTTTAAAGATTTATTTTATTTTTATTACAAAGTCAGATATACTGAGAGGAGGAGAGACAGAGAGGAAGTGGAGCTGCCGGGATTAGAACCAGCAGCCATATGGGATCAAGGCAAGGACCTTAGCCACTGGGCCACGCTGCCAAGCCCAAACGTTTGATTTTTTATCTTTAACTTTAGAACTAAGACAGCATACACAGATGTCCAATTAATTTTTACTTCATGGTCAACCAGGTGCTCTTAAAGATAATTCTGTAAGTTACTATAATCAGTTTCTTTAAAGTAAACCATTATTCATTCTTCAGAAGTAGCCATTAGGTGACAGCCAGAACTCCAAGGCCGAGGCACAGATGGTTACCTACTAATCAGTAAAACATTCCTACCTACTACATTTTATTTTCACAACTTATCTATCACATAATGGGAAAGATACATCAAAAGAAAAGAACATAAGGATCTAAGGCAAAAGTTTCAAACATTAAATCCCCCTACAACTGCAAACCCTACAACCCCATAAACAATTAAACAATAATCAAAAGTATATCTCTGTGATGTTAGTAGAATTGCCCTATATTTCCTCTAGTTAAAAAATTATAAAAACGGCTAAAACAGCTGCATTTTCTATGCTCTAAAAGTTGCAAGGACAGGCTAACCTTTAAGGTCACAGTAACTATATTTTTTTTGCCATAGCAGTTTCCACTCATACTCCCATCAATTCTGTTAGTTTGTAAAATTCTTATTAAGCCATTTCCCAGAAGGCATGCTATATTTCTGGGCCAGATTTCAGGACAATGGGTAGGTACACAACAAGGTGTCCAGAAATGGCATGGGTTTAATTGTACTCCTGTGCGCAGTTAAAGGCCCACTCACCAAGACATTATCAGTAACATTAACTCTCAAGCTCATATTACTTGCCAAAGCCATCTCACAGGGGCAAACAATGCCTCAATAGATTACAGGATTCTTAGTGGGGTGCTTGAGTGTCTATGCAAAAGGGTGGTGAGACTGCATCAAGGTGGTCAGAGAGAAATCCGCCGGGCCCTGCCAAACAGCTGGAAGCTCCCCCGGGCCCTGCCAAGCAGGGGAGCTGTTCTCTTCACACCTTCGTGCCATCTACACCTACTGCACAGTCCCCTGCATGTACCACCACAACAGGTTCATGTGCTGTTCTGGCTAATGCTGCAGGATCAGGAGCCCCTTTTTCTCAGAGCTGCCAAGGGCTGTGTTGTCAATGGACTGTTCAAGATGACCACATGCTGATGATCCAAGGATGCCAAGGCAGCTCTTGGACTTGATCCTGGCAGAAGCAGATGCGCCATCCTTTGTAGGTTCACATACTTACTTCACATCTTACATTCTCTGCATACTGCAGGCAGAGATGTGTGTGAGCCACAGAGATGATTCTTTAAGAGAACAGAAGTATTACCTCCTTTCCAGAACCATTGACAATTGTTTTTTTTCTTCATGTTGTGGACAAGAGTGTGTGGGAAAATGTGATTGAATTTCTGACACATGTCGCTTGTGCTTTTCCTGGGGCAATTTCAATCTCAGGTTAGATTCAGTTGGAAATTGGTATTGGAGGGCTCTAGAGTCCGTTTGGAATAGGAAGGCAAAGGCTACCTGGAAATCCCCAATAAGTCATGTAGAATAAGGCCCTACTAAGCAACACCATCTTCACTGGGCAGGAGTGTTGCTTGTGAAGCTTGCATGTCTGCAAACTGATACACTTGGGGGACTTTTTGTCTCCTTCTCACTAGAAATAGGCCTTTCTAATAAAAAAATCTCTTTTTCTTAAAAGCAAGATTTGATTGACAGAAGGTATTTTCATTTATATGCTTAGCTCTAGTCAAGACTGTTTACTCTTTTGTGTTTATGAAACAAAACCCTCTTCATCTCTTGCTAAAAAAGAAGGCAGACCAGGCAGAAGTTGTTCAGCTTGTCCTGAAATGGTCACACTAACTCTTGGGTCTTCTCAAGGTCTTCGCCAGAGCTAATGGCCTCTCAGGTGAACCTGAGAGATGGCATGGGGACTTCTTCCATTCCTCACTATGAAAGTTACTTTCTGTTGATTATAAAAATATAAAATCAAAACAGAAAAATGAGGAAGAAAATAGCAAAAATGCCCTTGAACTCCATAAATAGAAATAGCTGTTGGTGTTTTGGCATGCAAATATGATGTGTATGAGGGTACTTTGAAAGTTTCTAGAAAAAAGGAATTTAAAAGTAAGTTTATTTGAGCGCAAAAATTCAAAACAATGCTTTTTTAAAGATTTATTTATTTTTATTGCAAAGTCAGATATACAGAGAGGAGGAGAGACAGAGAGGAAGATCTTCTGTCCAATGATATACTCCCAAGTGACCTCAACGGCCAGTGCTGTGCTGATCTGCAGCCAGGAGCCTCTTCCAGGTCTCCCCCTTGGGTGCAGGGTCCCAATGCATTGGGCCGTCCTCCACTGCTTTCCCAGGCCACAAGCAGGGAGCTGGATGGGAAGTGGAGCTGCCGGGATTAGAACTGGCGCCCATATGGGATCCCAGTGCATTCAAGGCGAGGACTTTAATAGCTAGGTCATGGTGCCAGGCCCAAAACAATGGTTTTTTTTTTTTTTTTTTTTTTTTTTTAGAGATAATCTGCATTTCCCATGAACCTTTTGAAAACCACCTCCCAAAATATTTATCTTTTAATTCTTATTTCCCTGAACTTTAAAAAATATTTATTTATTTGAAAGGCAGTTAGAGAGAGAGTTAGAGCAAGAGAGAGAATCTTTTATCTAGTAGTTCACTCCCCAGATAGCCACAACAGCTGGGACTGGAGCTAGAGCTTGGCTAACCAGGAGCTTCTTGTAGTCTACCATGTGGATATGAGGATCCAAGCACTGGGGCTGTCTTCCATTGCTTTTCCCAGGTCATTAGCAGGGGCTTAGATCAGCCAGGACTTGACTGGTGCCCATAGGCCACAGTTAGTGGTTTACCTGATTATGCCACAGAGCCATCTGCCTGCTGAACTTTTCTTGGTATCTCTATCTATTTTTTTGCTTTTGTTTTAAAATAATTTTGATAATTAAAGAGAACAAACATAGATCAACCCAACTAAAACATGTCAGAGGATGTGATACCGTGGATGTAACTCCATCTGATATAGCTGTCTGTACACACATTAATTTTATACAGAATTTATGAACTTCAATTTGATGAGCTAATTTTAAAACATTTTACAGATACTTTAAAAAGATTATAAAATGTTATTAAATATTCTTTGTAGTAAGATGAAATGGATGAAGAGCATGGAATCTGGGGCTAAACTGCCTGAATTTGAGTGGATAGTGGTCGACATTGTCTAATTTTGTGGCTTTGTTTCTGGTTATTTAAGTTCTCTGTGCTTTATCTCTGTAAAATAGGCACAACATAGTACTCACCTGAAGTAAGTTAATGTATCTGTAAATTGGTTAAAACAGAGCCTACCATGCAGTAATTGCCGTGTAATTGCTTTTCTTAATGGTGGCATGTAATTCCATCTTTTGAATCAGTCATAACTGATTTATTGCCTAATTTTAGTTGTCCTTAGTTTGCTGCAAATTATGAAACTCATTTACATACTTTTTATGCACATTAAAAAGGTTATCTCTTGGCCTATGTTCCAAAAATAACTTCAGGACCAAAATACAAGAATCTTTCTGGGTTTTTTTTTCATGGATTCTTATCTTTTGGCAAATTTATCTTCTGAAATGTGGTATCAATTTGCATGTCCACTTGCAGCATTTAAGTGTCTATTTCCTCTTATACTTATTTGTCAATGTAAAAATAGAATCTGATGTGGTTTTGATTGGCATTTCTTCTATTGTACGTTAAACATGCTTTTTCTCAATGTTTATTTACAATTTACATGTATTCTTCATATATGCTCACGTCCTGATTTTTACTTACTTTTGCATTTCTCTTTGAAATGAACATTAGCTGCTTTTCCATATTGAAAGCATTAAACAACCAAGAGGATAAAGACAGTTATTTGCCCAGGTCATGTGTCAGCTCCAAGAGTTAGACCTTTATGAAGTTGATTTTCCTGGGCGAGGCTGGTCTGGGTGCTGATGTCCCACTAACCATGTCTTGCCACAGTGTCTGTAATCCTCAGGCTCTGTTATTGTTGTTGATATGTTTTTTTAGTGGCTATGTTTCTATAGCAACAGGGCACAGTTTGATGTGAGTAACACGTGCTGTTGGTCCGGGAAGGACTTGCCCCACACAGAACAGTGCAGGCACAAGCCCATATCCTGCCTCTGCTGCTTCGGAAATCATTGCAGCTTGGGAGGTTTTTGTGAATGAAATTTATTCATCACAGTTCTCGTCTCTGTGATCATGGTAAATATTGTGACTACCCAGGAGAGACTCTTTAATTTATTAAAAAGATAAGTAGGAAACTAATGAGAAACTGTCAGTAATTTCCGAGCATGGGTAGGAATATTTATTTTTAAAAGCCTTGCTGAGCAGGGGACCTTGGGAACACACACAGATTGATGGTTTTAATGAATCCCTGAATGCTCCTGCGGAGATCTGGGGCTGTGCGGCCCACTGTTGCCAAGTGTCAGGGATCAACCAACGTTGTTCTCTGTGTTCCTGCTTTTCTTCCTGTCAGTCTTACTGCCTTATGGCACACGTGATAAAAACATGTTTTGAAAGGTGCACAAAGTGTGTAAACCGGAAGATGGAAGGGAGGATCACATTTTGTTCTGGGAAATAGTTGAGGGCCATTGAGCAGAAGGTCAATCTTCACCTATCTTTGTTATCCTGAACTATATCACATAGCCTGGCCCATCTTCTTGAAGCAGTCACTGGGATTCTTCCAGCAGATATCACATGATCAAAGAGAGGAGGATTTTGAATTTAAGATGAAAAAGATGGGACCCATATCCTGGTTAAAACTTTGGACTAGATTAATTTTAAGTTTTTTTTTTGTTGTTGTTGTTATTGTCCAACTCTGAGATTCTAGACTTACCTAATTAAGAGACATGCTTACTTTACTTAAAATAATCAAATTCATAAAAATGGAAAACACAATGGTGGTTTGTAAAGCTTTATTTATTTTACGTGAAAATCAGTTATGGAGAGAGAGGGAGGGAGAGACAGAGAGATGTTCCATCCGCTGGTTCACTTCCTGAATGGTCACAACAATAAGAGTGGGCTAGTATGAATCTGGGAGCCAGGGGCTTCTTCTGTGACTCCCAACATGGGTGCAGGAGCCCAGAGGCTTTGGGCCATCTTCCATTGTTTTCTCAGGCCATTAGCAGGGAGCTTGATCAGAAGTGGAGCAGCCAGGACTCAATCAGCACCCCTATAGGATGCTGATATTACAGGCAAAGGATTAGAGTGCTGCACTACCACTCCAGCCCTAACTCAATTTTATCAGATAAAAAGTACTAGAAATAACATACAAAACAATGTGAATATACAGGACTCTACCAATCTCGATGTTAAAAAATGCGTATTGTGGTACATTTTATGTAATTTGATTTGTTGACATAATAATGAAAAACAAACAAAGAGCATACCCATGTACTTACTCTGAGGTTAACTCTATTTAGGCTCCCTAAATGGGTGCAAAGGCCGTGGCTGGACCCAGCCTAAGCTGCTAGCCTGAAACTCCATCTTGGTCTCCCACATGAGCTCCAGGGCCTAAGGATGTGGGCCATTTTCCATGTACATTGGCAGGAAACTGGATCAGAGTGGAACAACTAGAACTCAAACTGGTGCTCCTATGGGATGCTGGTGTTGCATGCAGTGTCTTACCCCATTGTTCCATAGTGCCAGGTCTGCCCAACTCTTCCCTGATAAGGAAGACACTGAGTTCCATCAGGCATGACAGATATATTATGGTGATGCTAATTCTTCTTCCAGGTTAGTCAGAATCCATTCTATTTTATAATCCAAAAGACTAAATTGTGAAGTTAACTACCAGCCAGTACTCCTTTTATGATACTCTAGGATAAAGGAAAAATGGTAAAATGATTTCCATATACATCTGTGTACCTAACAAATGAGGAAGAAATACACATAGTTGCTGGAGTCCTTCTGTAATTGATTACAAGGCCACAGTGGGTATGGTTATAGGCAGTGATAGGATCTACCTTTGTGACACACAGCTATTGTTCTGGACCCTCATACTGTTTCTTATTCCAAAAGGTTGCGCATATACCTCTTCCCCAGGTCCCCTTTGTGCCTTTGTAGGGTTCTATTCTTTCCAAGTCTCTGACCATCTGGCTAAACCATCAGCCACTATATATACATTAGTACACATTTATAGTGCAACCATCTGTCACTCTAGACAAAGTGGATATTCGGGTATATTATGAAGTTCACTCAAATGGGGGGTGTTTCTTTCTCCAGTTTTTTCCCCCCAGGAGACACCCCTTGGGTATGTATGGAAGAACCTACTTCCAGCTAAAGGTACTATATAACAGAGACGCCTCTGGGCAACATATTTGAGTTTTTCATCCCCCCCACTACCATCTAGTTGCCCTCTTACTGAAGGCATAGCAATGAGTTGAACAAGAAAGAAAGCAACTTGGTAGGAGCTGAGCCACTGGAGTCTGAGTCAACCTGTCACACAGCTCACACAATTGTATGTGGAAGACTAGCTTCTCTCTGTCTGCAGTTCACATGTGCTTAGCTGATTTTGTGGCTTAGTGAAACAAACTGTGATCAATTAGTTTATGGTTGGTATCTCAGGTTATATGGTCATAACGTGTTCAGGGCTTAGGAGCTCTGTTTATATAATGGCTTAAAAGCAGATTCTCAAGAGGAGGGGGTTAGAATCAGTAGCTGTTTTTCAGAGGGAGAGTTAGTAGAAGAATCTGGTTCTGCTTCAGGATTCTATTATTCTAAGGTATGAGTCTTTCCTAGGACTGGTCAAGGCCAATTAAACCATTGCCCAATGCTTATGGGAGATGGGCAACCTGTTTTACGATCACAGAGATATGCATTGCCAAGTGGAGGCTGTAAAATTCAATATATCAATGAACTTTTTAAAGTGTTGTTAGTAGAATGATACATTTGCCTAACTAACTTTTGCTGCTGATGTTGTCCTGGAATTTTATTCAGTTACTTTCACTCTTCTTTCCCCAGTGGGAATCATTATTGTTTATTTACCCATCACACTTTCAGAAAAGTTAGAAAGCATCGAAACTTGCATGCTTCTAAGAAGCTTGATAAAAAAATTGTTTTTTTTCTTAACTCAAACTGTATTATTATAAAAATAAAACACATATGTAAGTCACACTTTCAGTCAAATATATAGCTTAATGACTTAACACATGGCAAACACCCTTGCAATGACCGTCCAGGTCAGGAAATGAAACTTTGCCATCCGTTCTAGAAGTGTCTTCCATGTTCCCCATCTCAGTCATAGCCTACTCCATCCCTTCATAAGTAAACATTCTTCAGATTTTTGTAGTAATGACCCAAATGTGCATCCTTAGATAGTATAATTTGGTCTGACTCATTTTTTTAAAAAGATACATATTTATTTTAATTTATAGGTTCCTGTTCCATCTCTTTCTTCTATCTGTTCACATTTTTCTTTTAAAATTTATTTATTTGAGTAGTAGAGACATAAAGACTGGTAGATTGAGTTCCCATCTGCTGATTTATTCTGCAGAGGCTCCAGCAGCCAGTTCCAGGTTAGGCCAAAGGCAGGAGCTGGGCATCTCCTGCGTGGGAGGCAGGGATCCAATTATCCGAGTCATTACCTGCTGTCTTCCAGGAAGCAGGAAGCAGGCCCAGAGTCAAGATGAAACCCAGTTACTCTAATGTGTAACACAGGATTCTTAATTGGCATCTCAGTTGCTAGGCCACCAGCTTGCCAACCGTTTCTTTCACTTGTAATTTATGTGTGGATGACCCTAGCTTTCTGACCTGGGGAATTTCTTTTTTGTCTGGATTTTGTAAACTGCGCCACATTTCTGTGTCTTTTTTCTTGCGATGTGAAGGCTGTATGTGGACGTTTGACCAGAATCTGGGACAATCAGTTCTCTTGCCAGATTACAGTAGAGTTTTTCCATCAGGAAGCACATAATATTTGTGTTGGGACCAGCGTTATGGCACAGCCAGTTAAGCCCCTGACTGTGATGCTGACATCACATCTGATGTGCTATGATCCAAACTCTGATTGCTCCCCTCTGATCCAGCCCTCTGCTAATCACCTGGAAAGGTAACAGAAGATGGCCCAAGTGCTTGGGCCCCTGAATCCATGTGGGAGACCTGAAAGAAGCTCCTAGCCCCTGCATTCAGTCGGGCCCAGCCTCAGCAGTTGTGGCCATTTGGGGAGTCTACCATTTTCCTTCTCCTTCCCTCTCTGTAGCTCTGCATTTCAAACACAAACATCTCAATAAATGATGTCCCTCTTTCTGTAATGTTAAGAATTCAGTGCTCAGCTTCACCTATTCATTGGGGTATTGATATTGAATTTTGACAATGACTTTATCAGTCAGGATAGTTCTATAATGAATAGCTTCTCCCTTATTTCCTTTTTGGTTGCTTAGTGTTACAGTTCAAATAGGAGAGCCAAAGCAGACATTTTGATTTGTCTTTATTTTTTAGATTTCAAAATAATGAATCAGTTCTTTCATCCCCGAAATCTGTGTGTGTGTGTGTGTGTGTGTGTGTGTGTGTGTGTGTAGGAACTTGTGGTCTGAAGCATATATAATGGATTCTACTTAATTGCAGTTATCTTTTTGAAAGCTTAAGCGATTGCATCTTAGACTGGGAGAAGCCTCTTACAGTTGACTGCATTTATTTTTCTTGGAATCAAAATTCCTGGATATCATTTCTGAAACTTCACATATGGAATGAGCAGCATCGAGCAAGTTCTCTCTATCAGCCCTTTCTCTCAGCCCTGCCTGGCCTCAAATGACCAGGGCTGTGTTTGCAAGGGCCGGGCACACCCTGTTGGAGCAGTGGCCTGTGTTGGTTTCTGTTTACAAATAGAGCCCTGGCTTTGTATTGAGGAAACAGAGTGCTAGCTTCCTGTGCAGCCATTCTCTTCTGGAAATGAGATTACGTTGTCAGGGTTGTCCACCTTTTCCGGAAAGATCTGGTATTAATAGTTTTTGTCTAGAGTGACTTAATCTTGACGAACATGTGCCCTTTGGTAGTCAGATATCTGGGATTGCACCAAGAATAGCTGAAACCCAGTCAGTTAATGCACCCCTCCCCCACTCTCAATTCTTCCACGTGATCCAATAAATAGCTGTACCTTACCCTTCCGGGAACAAATTGAATCAATGTTATTAAAGGTGTGATTGCTCCAGGCTTCTCTGTGGGTAGGTGAAAGACTTGCATTGCAATGAGCTGTGCTTCCAAAATGTAGTTTTCCATCTGCAGAGAAAGCCAGCTTTGCCCCTCCCTTTTGGAAAGCTTTAGTGTACCTGATGTTTGTGTCTATCTACCCTGGCTTAGCCACAGTCCAGCATTGTCACTCTTGTATCTTGTGGGTGACAGCAGCATCAAAATAGGACTCTGAGAGCATATTTGATAAAATATTGACAGGATATAAAACAAACTGCATGCACGAGAGAGTAAAGGTGTTTGTGATAGGTGTATGCCTTCGATAACTGCAATGGTTTTCTCTTGGTCTGTGTCATTCGTGTTTGAGGATGGACAACATGGGCTGATAGTGACAGATGTCCTTCCTGTTCCTTCTGTGAAAGGTCTGGCTTCTCTGAATACCACTCTTGATCTGGACAGTCGAGGCTTTTCCCAGTAAACACTGACTGTCTCAAAAACCCTTCGTGACTTCCTGTTGCCCATTTGTGTGTAAGCTTCTCACTGTGGCTCCAAGTTCCCTCCCCTGAGTTGGTCTCTTCTTTGTTTTCTATACCTTACCACTTCAGGTTGGCTCCATTACTTCCACTCCCTGGTACACCCCCATGGTGTTCTTTGGATTTTCCTCATATGGTTCCTTCCATCCAGAGTAACATTTCCTTTCATCTCTGCCAGAAGAAATAGCATTTTAAGGCTGGTTGAAACTGCTCTTCCTCCAGGAAGTTCTTCTTGGTTTCTCCAGAGGAATTATTTTAATTTCTTCCTTGGACTGTCCATAAATCTGTTTGTGACAGTTGTTTTGTATTATTTTGGCATATGGTTAATAGCTGTGGTGGCTGTTTGTATGTTTTTTTACCCGCTTTTGGGATAAATACTGTGCTGATCATACTCAAATGTCCAACTTCCCTGAGATAGTTCCAGTTTTCCTCGTGTGGCCCCACTTTATGCCTGTTGTTCCAGCACCCTGTCTGGCTAGCACCCCATTTCCTTCTCAAAAGTATCCTGATTTGGGGCTGGCATCATGGTACCATGTGTTAAGCTACTGCCTGAGGTGCTGATATCCCAAATAGGCACTGGTTCAAACACTGGCTATACCATTTCTAACCCAGCTCCTTGTCAATGTGCCTGGGAAGGCAATGGAAGATGGCCCAAGTACTTGAGTCCTTGCCACTCATGTGGAAGATCAATTGTGGTCATTTGAGGAGTGAACCAGTGGATGGAAGATCTCGCTCTTTCTCTGTCTCTCCCTTCATCTCTTTCCTTGTACTTGCTCCTTTCAAATGAGTAAATAAATCTTAAAGAAGAAGTATCCTAATTTAAGCAATGGATGAAATGATCACTTTAGGAATAAACAGCTCAAGTGTTGGAGCATTGTTGTCACTGTGTTTGGGTCTCTGGCCCCTGAGCATAAGAGCTGTGTAGCTTGCATGCGGTGGGCGAAGGAATTAGCAGGAAAGACACAGCTCTGTGCTGGGGCAGGAATGCTGTGGCCTTGGTCTTCAGGAAGCAGAATGAAGTGAGTTTTGATTCTTCACAGAGATAGTCTTCCTAAGGGACTAATAAACAATGGCTGCCAATGTGGGGGGCCGTGGGCATTGTTCCCCGACTGGAGCCGCACTCTTTGAAATCCAGAGGAGACAAGTTGGGCATTGTGTGGTATGTTTAGTACATGTGGGAGTGGGACTGAATTGTTTATTATTTAGTTATATTCTTTCCTGTTCATTTTTTTAAGTCAACCTATTGAGAAGTAGACAGTATTGTACATAGTTGCAGTCTCTTGGGGATTTGTTGCCTCTCTCTGGCTAGTGCATGTGTTTAAGTAAGACCTGTGTATCAGCATCAGCATTTGCATTCTGTTTTAAAGATCTCTTCAGCATTATGAGAGAGATCAAGAGAGGAGAGACTGACTCTTTATCCATTGGTTCACTCTTCAGATGCTCACAATGGCTGGTGCTGGGCCAGGCTACAGTCAGGAGCTTCTTTTCTGTCTCCCACATGTGTGCAGTGGCCCAACCACTTGGGTCATTTTCTGCTGCTTCTCCCAAGTACATTAGCAGGAAGCTACGTCAGAAGTAGAGCAGCCAGGACTTGAACCAGAACATGTATGGGATGCTGGTGTTGTAGGAGGTGACTTTACCTGCTCTGCCCCAGGGCCGGCCTCAGGGTTTGTATTTCCCTGAGTCAGTTGAGCAGAGGCAGAAGACATCAGTGTATCATTACACCCAAGATAGTAAATTCTAAATTGGTCAGTCATCACAAACACACTCTATACCCAATTCCCTCAAATTTCTTTTCTATCAAAAATCCCTCATATCTCTTTTACCCCACCCAGGTGTCTAGGTGTGTGCCATGTGTGGGAGGAGAGGTGGGAGGCAGAGATCCATATTATCAGCAGGTAAAGTTTGGTGTGCTTCTACCTAATCTACTACAAAGAGGATGTTCTCTTGAGCTACTTTATCTTCCTCCTCCTCCTGCATTTTTCCTCTAAGGAAAGCTCTAAGGGGAGGTTTACATTCTGGTCCATAGAACCCAGCGGTGAAGAATGCAGAGATGAGTTAAAGGACCAGAGTAATGTGGAGGTGGGAAAAGAACTGTGTGTTTTAGTTGCTGGCCTTGGGGCCTTTTCAAGGCCAAGGTTGCTCCACTCTGGTCCAGCCAGTTCAATATCTCTAAGCCGCAAGCAGCTCAGGAAGGATAAGAAGCCATGGAAAAATGGTGCTGTGGGTTCTGTATTGGGTCCTCTGTGGTAGACAAGACTTTCAAAAGTTCTTGGAAAAACAGAATTGAAAGTTGGTTTTAATGAAGAGACTGCTGCAGTGGCTAAACGAGTTAATCCTCCACCTTGCCAGTTCCTGGTTGCTCCACTTTGACTCCAGCTCGCTGCAGTGGCCTGGGAGAGCAGTAGAGGATGATCCAAGTCTTTGTGATCCTATACCATGTGGGAGACCTGGAAGAAGCTTCTGGCTTCAGATTGTATTAACTCAGCTCTAGCCATTGTGAACATTTGAGGAATGAATCGGTGGATGAAATAAATTCTGTCTCTCCTCTCTCTGAATCTACCTTTAAAAAAAATCAAATTTTTTTTAAAAAGAGTGTTTTGGTATAAAAAATTTTGAAAGCGAATGCTTGTTTTTTGTACTATACATTTTCCACTTTTTCTTAAATATTTCAAGTATTTTTCAAGAACTATTAAAGATTGTTTATCTTTATTAGTTTTAGACTGTATTTTCCTGAAGGAGACCTTTCCCCTTGGAATATCTAGGTCTTCTGGGCAGTCAGTATTTATTCCAATCTTGCCCACTCCTTTCTCATCATAGAAGAGAGCTTTGATGTTCATTGGGTGAGAAAGCTTTCTTGTGGTTTCTGCTGTTGAGCTACTTAAGAGGATGGGGGCACAAATCACAGAGCTGTCATCCAATTGGGACATTTTGGTGGGGAAATATTTACAGTGAATCTGAGCGTAATAGTGAAATTATTATTCCAGGGCAATAATCATAAGTCAGAGTAGTGTCAGGCAAATCAAGTCACGGGATCACATTGGTTATGTGACCCTATTGTCTGCACTACAGCTTTTCTTGTACAAATTGGTAAGTGATATGAGTAATTGTATTGGGAAAATGTATACATGTATTCTGCCACACATGAATATTAAACTGAACTGTGGGACACTGGCCTGCAGAAGCAGCTGTTTTATTTGGTTCAATCTGACATCAGAAAACATCCACATGATTTCAAAGTTTGCTTGCCTGTTTCTCTAAGTGGTATAATGTTGATAATAACAAACATCATTTATTCTGTTACACATTTTTTGTTGATTTCATATTTACTTATTACTGAGCACTTGCAATATGCAGGTGTATGCTAGAGTGGGGGGCAGACCAGTGGCGTGGTGGCTCTAGCTGGCCTCCAAAGGCACTGTAATATGTCATGCCATTTCTCTCACTCCAGCTAGAATTTTCCTCTAAATAAACAATTGCTGTAAGTTCATGACTATTTTGCTGCTGTTCTTGTGATGCCCTCAGAAGTGACCAGTCATGGAAATATTACCCCCTCTACAGTAGAAGAATGATATTGAAGTACCTTAGACATCACAGGGGCCAGGCTCAAATATGTTCAAGGCATAGCTGAGCTGCGAGGAAAGCAGTGGTCTCATGCCTGGTGGGAGGGAGAAGGTATTTCCTAGAGGAAATGAGGCTATATAGCTCTTATGCACTAGTTTCTAAAACTTGCACTGAGCAGTAGGCATCTGTTAGCCTTGGGAGTAACCATGAACCTGAATCATCTCTACTTCACAGATGTGAATATCCCTTGAAGCTGTGTGGAGCTTTAAAACAGCAACCACATTCACAAACATATAACCACCTTTCTGACAAATAAAATGAAGAACAGTAATGGGCTGCAGGGCAGGTGGCAGAAAGATCAAATTCAAGAGTGGTCTTTGTTAAGGAGCCATGTTGAGCTGTGGTCAAAGAATGAAGATCAGGGGAAATGCTTGGTGCAGCAGTTAAGATATTGTTTAGGGTCCCTACATGCGCTGTTAGGATGCCTGGGCTTGAGTCCTGGCTCTGGTTCTGATCCCACCTTCCTGCTAGTGTGTACTGTGGGAAGGAGAAGGCAATGACTTAAGTAGTTGAGTTACTGACACACATATGGGAGACCTGGGTTAATTTGCAGATTCTTGCCTTTAACCTGGACTTTGAGGCATGAGCCAGAGGATGGGAAAGATCCTTGTTTCTCTGTCTTTCAAAAAAAAAATTAATGATGACAATGAGCAAATTTTAGTGAGTAGAGTGAAGAACAACTGGGAAGGGGTTCCCCTCTGTGGAAGTAACTTTGGGAAGAGGGAGATTTCAAAGAGGGTTGGGGCAGCTGGAGCTGAGCAGAGAACGGTGCTGTCTGGTGAAGCAAGAGAGAAAGGGACAAATCCTATAGCATCTGGGGGAAGGAGTTTGCATCTCGAAAGGAGTGGAATTGCTGGATACGCTATTGCAGATGGAGGAAGAAGAATTGGTTGGTGAGGACCTGGAGATCTGAATATCATGCTTGGAAAACTGGGTGCAAGTGGACAAGGCCAGAGCAAGGGATGAAGGGGAGGCTGGGGACACTGTGTTAAATTCTGGTTTCTTTCCACAGGCAGTAGGGAGCCCCTGACGGGAACTATGAGTGAGGAGGGACATATGAAATGTAAATGAGGAAGATATGGGCTGGATGAATTCATCGAAGATGCTGCAGGCTAGAGGATCTTGTACTTGTCCAGGGAATGGCAGGTGATGCTTTGGTTTCATCACAACAGGGATGAACACCAGAAGATGGGTTGTTCCTGGGGCACAAGCTGTAGGATTTGGTTCTTGGTGAGACAAGACGAAGGAAGAAGGATCAATAGGGTTGAGGTGTCTGGCCAATGTGGAGAATGGAAGGGATAGGAAGGGGTAGGGCCTGTGTGGGCAGTGCATTGTGAATTGAATTTGCCCTTGCTGAATGCCATGCAATTGCAGGACACACAGCCTAAGTGACCAATGAACTCATGTTTGCTGAGATTGACAAAGTTCACTCCAGATAGTTTTGATATGCTACCATAGCATTTATGAAGAGAGCTGGAAACAGGCAAATACACGGGGGAACCCTTGCATTTTTACAACTGACAGATGGCTTTATTCAGCATTACTCAGGACAGCCTTCATTTTTTTCTGTGTATTTGAGCACCATTTGACTTTGTTGTCCTTTTGAAAATGTTGTTGCTGGATATGTACATGGATGGTGGTGGGTTTGTGAAAACAGTTTGATAGCTTGCTATGTTCAGTTTCCTTTCCCACATTCAGTTTCTCGTGAAATGTACAAGGGCCACATCTGGAGTTCTTTGCAAGGACTCTGGGAGATGAGCAGTGAGTGTCAGACTCAGCACTTGACAAAGTGGCCAGCTGTCATATTTTCATCTAGAGCTGAGTCCAGAGCTATGTCAGGTGTGGCACTGCGCAGTGTTGACCGAGTGGCCACAGAAGAGAATTCCTTTTATGGCCTGGTCCTCTGTGAGTTGCATGGAACAGCCCGTTGGGGTGGAATCATGCATGATGGAACAGCACTGGCGTGTCATGGCACCAGGGAGACCCAAGCCCTGGAGCCCTTCTATTCTGTGTTTTGTCATACTGTAATCCCGAGAGCTGTTCATGTCTAGGCTTCCTTCTCTCTCATTTCCAAGGGTAAGACCTTGGACTCTGAATTGGAATGTTCCTTTCCTCCAACCTTTCTTAGAGCTGAAAGGGACCTTGCTAATCCTCTTATTGCACACTCCTGGCAGTTCCAGAGGTGAGAAAAATTTCATGTACATAGATCAGGTAAGCTGCTGCAGCCAGTGAGTTCTCAGTTCTCTGCCTTGGCAAGATTTCCCTTACAACCAGGGCAGAATGGTAGCATCCCCTCCTCCTTCTAGTCTGTGATTTGCCAAAAGTTACTAAGAGTCTCCCTCCCCTTGCTAAAGCCTCTTGAAAATAACAAAACTCATTCAAGAGAAGCCAAGACATGTTTTCCTCTTAAATCTGATTTTTGTTTTTTTCCAAATGTGTTTCGTGCTAAGCCCGTGTGCTTAGCACTCAGAGAGCACTGTCCCAGCCCAGCATGACATCGCTCTAATGACTCAGGCTGCTTGGCTGGAAGTCAGTTTAATGAATGGCTGCGACCAAGGTACAGGTGTTGTGCAGTGTGATGTTGCCTCTCCATTTAAAAAGGAACATATGGTGGCCACTGTGGTCAGCACCATGCATCCAGAGATTTTAGAAAGTTTCTCAGAAGCCACTGTATATTCAAATGCAATTCTTGAAAGGCTGCTTTGTTCTTGAATACCGTAAATGTGTTGCACAGCCCAAACCACCTTTTTGTTGCCATCAGTCAGGTATAGTTATGTGATAGTTGCAAATATCTGTGCATGGGTAATTCTGGCTGGAGGAGAGGACAGTTGAAATCCCCTGATTGTTTTCATCAGTATTTGGTTTAATGACTATTAAGGAAGGGGATGTGAGCCTTAAGTGTTGCTGAAGTTTTCTGCTGTCGCTGGAGTTGGGTCTGCTTGCCAACATCAGTTGTTGTGAAAAGATGCCAGCAGCTCAGGAGAAAATCCAAAGGAAGGTGCTGGAACTCTCCTCTAAGACATGCTGCATCCAGGCAGCATTCACAAAGCTCCCAGTGGTAGGGAACACAGTAGTGTGTGCACAGTAATGATGGCCTGTCTGGGAACACCAGTGTCCCTGGAAAGGGGGAGGCCTGACCAATGTGTATCTCATCCTTTCATATTTCCCTTTATGTATGGATACCATCTAAATGCATGTCTAAACAAGGCTGAAATAAAAAATTTAACATGACGTTATATCACAGCTCAACATGCCATTTTTAATATTATTCTACAAAAAAATAGAATTATTCCTATAATCAGTAAAGTCTCAAAATCAATGAAATATGATCTTGAAGTAGGAAGTCTGTTAAATTATCCGTGTGAATCAAAAGATGAGCTGGAAAATCAAAGACTGAGAATTAGTTTTATTAACTCTTTTAAAAATATATTTATTTTTATTAGAAAGGCAGATTTACAGAGAGAAGGAGAGATAGATTGATCTTCCATCCACTGACTCACTCCCCAAATGGCTGCAACATCTGGAACTGAGACAATCCAAAGCCAGGAGCTGGTGCTTCCTCCAGGTCTCCTATGTGGGTACAGAGGCCCAAGAATTTGGGCCATTCTCTGTTGCTTTGCTAGACCATATGCAGGGAACTGGATGGGAAGTGGAGCAGCTGGGATATGAACTGGCACCAATATGAGATACTAGCATTAGTAGGGAGAAGATTAGCCTATTGAGCTACAGTGCCAGCCCCAGTTTTATTAATTCTTATACTCAAAAAAGGCTTATTAAGTGTATTCTGTAAGGCTGATGGATTGAATAAATGTGAACAAGACAGACATGACCTTTGGCCTCAGAAGATCTATGTAGATATGAAGGGTTGTCAAAGAAACTCATGGAAAATATGTGTTATGAAAAAGGAGAAAAAAGCAAACGGGTTTCAGTATGTTTTGTGCATCCAAATAAATAAATACTTTTTTTTTCTTCATTAATTACATTGTATTATGTGACACAGTTACATAGGTACTTGGGTTCTCCCCACCCCTCCCCAAACCCTCCCACCATGGTGGATTCCTCCATTTTGTTGCATGAACACAGCTCAAGTTCAGTTGAGATTCCCCCATTGCAAGTGTATACCAAACATAGAGTCCAGCATCTTATTGTGCAGTCAAGTTCAACGACTTCTTAGGTATACCCTCTCTGGTCTGAAGACAGAGCCAGCAGAGTACCATCCCAGTCAATTGAAAGCTCCAACATACCATCAGCAAAAATTTACATCACTTTTAAATCTATTTTTTCCCCACAACAGATTTGAGGCTCCTTTGTCGCATGTCACAAGAGAGTGCCAGCTTCTTTGGAGCATGCACAGGGGAATGAGGATGGTCAAGGCTGACTGACCAAGTTGTTGAAGTGTCTTTGCTCTAATGTGGGACACGGACCATCAAGCAGGACCTCAGTGGAGGAGAACATGGAAGGGGGAAGTCAGTGTGGGCAGAGGGAGCCATGTGTATGGAGACTGACAGGTGTCAAGGAGTGAGGAGGAACCAAGGGAGAAACCAGGGCCTAGAGTATGTACAGAGTGAAGATAACAGAAGTCGATGAGCATGGATGATGGGGAGATGTGCAACCCATGACACTCAGCTCAGCCTGTTTGGGAAAAGCCAGAAGGGGTGACAAACTGGTTTTCAGGAGAAGAACACCGTGCTTAGGTTGTAGGGCTGTTGCACTGCCTGCAGTGCAAAGTTGAGGTGCTGTAGTCTTGGGCGGATGAGGGGAACGTGGTAGGAGTCTACACAGGTGATGATTAGAGGTATGGAAGCTGGGATGGGCAAATGGTATCACACTAGAAAGGGGTTCCTGGGGAGAGTGGTCAGTCCCATCACTAACTGCATTCTTCCCAGGTGATAGCCTTATGTCCTGAGAATCTAAGCCAACACCTTTCTTTATCTTTGACAGAGTGGCTGGCTTCTGATCTGAGCCTTCGGTGCGCTGGGACAGATACACTGACAGGTAAATACAGAACAACTTTTCTCAGATTTAGAAACTGTGCTTTTCTTCCAAGATTTCCTAAGATTTACATCGAACATTAGATTTAACCCTTACCATGGCCCTGTGAGTTAGGTGCTATTTCCATCTTCTATGTTAGGAAAATGAAGCACAGATGGGTTATGCAACTCAATCAGCACTATAAAGAGGTTCATCACAATATGTAATACTAAAATAAAGCAAAGAGAATCTAAATGTCTAACAGTAGGCAAATTTAATCATGATATGCTCACTCATTAGAGATGTTTTATAATACTCTGTCAAGTTATGAATTTCTATTTTTACTTTATTAAAAGTCTTCACAAATGGGTGTTGAGTTTTACTTAATGATTGTCTACTCATATGCCTGCTGAAGTGATCAAATGATTTTTATCCTTTCATCTGTGAGTGGTGATCTATTTCCATTTATTTATCTCTGAGTATTAAGCTACCATGCATTGCTGAGATAGAGTCAACTTAGTCATAATGCATTATCCTTTTACACTTAGGTAATACACTTGCCTGAGTTAGTTCTAGTGAGATTGGTTAAAATTTTCATTGTTAGGCATGATTTTGAATCATTTGCTGCATGAATGTATGGTTGAACTTGACAGCAAAACAGTCTGGTAGTTTCCTTGAGGAAAGAATTGTTACCCACTAAATTGTGTTTTGTTTCTGGGCTTATTTGGGTTTTCTATTTCTTCTTGAGTCAGTTTTGCCCATCTATGGTTTTGACTGTACATGCAGGTTTCAGTTGGATATGCGTGCAAGCAGGGAATGCCTGTATTCCAGAGCAGGCATATACATAGGCTAGGGGATACTATCAAAGTGTAACTGATAAGATAATGTACAATTGATAATAGTATATCAATTTAAAATTTGTACTCTGAACAGGATTGAGTGAGAGATCTGATTTCATTACCAATGCAATGTATTTTGTGTTTTCCTTGTTTAATTTTATGTCTTCATTTAAGAGCTCCTGGTAAGTATGGAAAAGCAACATATTGTAGTTTTGAGTTTATTTTAGTATACGTTTTAAATATGCATTTAATACTGCATTTATAATGTTGCAATATTTCATTTAATATTGATCAGATACTTTTGAAATCAGACACCTTTCATATATTAAGTGACCATTATATATATGCGTGTGTGCTTATCTATCTCTTGTGTTAAATCTTTTGTGTGTTAAAAAATGTGAAGAATTTTGAGTTGTCTTTCTTGTTACATTATCTTTTTATTTAGTTGGATTTATGTACTCAGGATTCAGAATTTGAAAAGGTATATGTGTTGCAAATATCTCCCCTTTTTAAAAGTTTTTATCTTTTTGTTACTTTTTGTGGCTAGAAATATCCTTGAAATAGTGTAAATTACCATTTTTTTCATTGTGATGGGTATTAGTGCATTCTTTTTAGAAAATGTTGGTCTTATTTCAAGAGCATAAATATGTCTTATGTTTTCTTCCGAAAGCAGTATTATTTTATCTCTATATTTTAGTATAAAATCCATATGGAATTGATCTTATCATAATAATGTGTATGTGTGTCTGTGTGTGTTATAATTAGTTGTTAATCTATGTGAATATCCATGACCAGGCACCATCCTTTGTCATAACACTATCTGTGTCTTTATTTTGGTTAGAGTTACACGGGCATAATTGACACAGAAAAAAAATTTACTGCACTTAATGTGGTTGCAAAAGCTTTGTCAAATATAATCTATAGAGTCATGTAACCACTATCATGATTAAGTCATAGAACATATCCAAAGATACCTTTCCCCACCTGCAGCTTTTGAGAACCACCATCTGATTGCTGCCACCGCATGTCCTTTTTCCCCAGAATATATACATGGAATAAAATAGTAGATAGCCTTTGGTTTCAGACTTCATTCACTTACTTAAAAATTTTGACATTAATCCATACTGTTGCAAGTACCAATATTTAGTTTCTTTTTATTGTTGAGTATAATACCATTGTATGGTGGGCCACAGTTTCTTTATCCATTGGCTAAGTGTTGATTTATTGACAGATTTGGTTGCTAGGATTTAAAATAGTCACAAACATTCCTTAGTAGGCCTTTGTGTGGACATATGCTTTCGTTGCTCATGGGAAAGGTGTGAGGCTATTGCATCCTATAGGAAGAGTAGCAAATCAAAAAAATCCTCAAATTGTCTCCAAAGTGACTGTGATGTTTTGCATTTCAGTAAGCACTATATGAAAGCTGTATTTGTTTCACAGTCTCTTCAGACTTTGTATTACTATCCTTGTAATTTTAGCAACTTTAGTTTTTACTAATACCTCATTCTAGTTGTGATTTTTATTTTCTTAATGATTAATGATGTTAAGCATCTCTTACATGCTTCTTTGTCTCTTTACATTCTGTGCATTCTTTGACAAAGTGAGTGTCCCAATTGTTCACCCATTTTAAAAGTTTCGTGGAATCATGATAGGATATATTCTGTATAAGATCACTCAGTCTATAGCTTTTTTTAAAAAAAATATTTATTTTACTTGAAAATCAAAGTTAGAGAGAGGGGAAAAAAGGAGAGAGAGAAAGAGAGAGATTGATCTTCTATTTGCTGGTTCACTCCTCAAATGGCTACAGTGGCCAGAGATAGGCTGCCTGAAGCTGGGAGCTGGGAGCTTCTTCCAGGTCTCCCACAAGGTCTTGATCCTCCTCTGCTGCTTTCCCAGGCTATTAGCAGGCAGCAGAATCAGAAGTGGAGCAGCTGGGACTAGAACTGGTACCCATATTGGATGCTGGTACTGCAGGTGGAGAATTAGCCAGTGTGCTGGCTCCTCTAGCTTTTTTTTTTTTTTAAACCTCCTTTAAAAGTGTTTTTCAGAGAGACGAAGCATTAAAATTTTGATGAGGTTTAACTTACCATTTTTTGTTTGTTTGTTTAGTAAAGGATGATTTTATGTCCTGTCTGGGAAATCCTTGTGAAATCCAAAGAAGAAGGTGGCACGTGGGTTAAGCAGCCACCTGGATGCCTACATCCTTTATTGAATTGCTGAGTCACAGTTATTTTGCTTTTGAGCCAGTTTGCTGGGACTCATATGGGTGGTAGCAGAGCACAACTCAAGTACTTGGGTCTCTGTAACTCATGTGTGAAACCTGGATGAACTTCCTCACTGCTGGCTTTGGCCTGGCTCAGCCCTGGCTACTGTGGGCATTTGGTGAGTGAGCCAGCAGAAGAAAGATTGATCTCTCTCTCTGTGTATTTCCTTCTCTCTCCTTGTCACTTTGCCTTCTAAATAAATAAATAGTTTAAAAGTGCAAAGATTTCAATATTCTCCTGTTTTGCAATTGAAGTCATGGTTTTGTCAATGATGCATTTAATGAATTAGTTATTTAATTAATTTTTGCTATTGGGATGTCAGTGATATCTCTGTGACTTTGCTTAAATGGCTGCAGAACTGCTCTGTAGCTTTTTAGATGTCAGGGGTGTTTAAGAAGAACTTTAGCTGCAGATAAAAATACCCATCAGAAATGAATGGAAAACTGAATTGGTAAAGGCAGTTGAGTCACAATCTAAGACTTAATTGGAAAACTGCAAGGACCAAAACTTCATTGCTTTCTTGGATGGGCTCTATTTCGCATTCTTTGATTTTCCCCTTCCTGGACATCCATATCTACAGGGGCAGAAGCACAACAGTTATGTCTGACTCTGGGGATAAGGAAAGAGGAAGAATTGCTTCTCACTGTCACAAAGGCCTCCATAATTGTGAGGGCAAGCAGAGAAAGGGAGACTGAGAAAAGTAAAGATGAGGCTGAGACAGCAGAATGGGCACTCAGGGGTTTGCAGATCCTAGAAAAGGGGCGTGAAGATCCTAAGAGATTACAGCTTTCTATGTGGCCTCATCCTATTCATGACTATCGGATGATATTCCAGCCAGCTTGGGGACCACCTTCTAAACCTTCTGTAGCCTGACCTCTCCAGCGGTGGCCTAGGGGAGTCACAGCATCTGTGTCCCGCAAGAGCTGGTTAGACATGCAGAATCCCAGATGCTGGCCCGGACCTGATCAATTAGAATTGTTCTTTTAAAAAGATTTCTTTATTTTAAAGGCAGAATTAACAGTAAATGATGGAGATGCATACCCAAAGTTTTTACATCCACTGGACGGGTCATTCTCCAATTGGCCATAATGGCTGGGGCTAGGCGAGGTTGAAGCAAGGAGCCAGGAGCTTCTTCCTGGATCCCATGGGGACCATCTGCTGCCTTCACAGGTATATTAGCAGGGAGCTGGATCTGAAGCATTGCAACCAGTACTCAAACCAGTACTCTGACGTGGGATGCTGGTGTCAGAAGCCCTTGCTTAACCCACTGATCTATTTTTTTTTTTTTTTTTTAGTTTTAAAGTAAGTTTTATTAGAAAAGCTAAGAAAGGAGACTCCCGTCCTAGTGACGAGAGGGGGTTCTGAGATAAAAAAGACCCGTAGATGGGGGGTGTTGGGACCCTTTTAAAGCTTTAGTTCAAAGAGGGGGTTTTCCAAGGACAAAGGAATTTCCTAGTCTCCAGGTATCTGCCTTTGGGATAAAAAAACAGAGAGGTGCTAGACGGGACATTCCAGGTCTTAGGCTTCTGCATATTACTTCCTCCTGTCCTCCTTTCAATGATAAGGAGATAGGCCTGGGACCCTCCCACACAATGGCTGGAGGTAATGGCTGGTGAACCCGCTGATCTATAATACCAGTTCCCAGAACCTGCAGTTTTTACCAACCCCTCCCCCCACCAGTGATTCCTAAGCACTGGCATGTTTCATGTAATCATTATTTCCACTTTTTTTCATAGTGAACTTACTCTGTCTTTAACAACATTAAAATCGTTCAAAGTCAAAATATTAAGGGAACTCTAAGGTCACCTGTGGCACCCTGTATAAAATTAAGGCATTTAAATGCAGTTTCTATTTAATATATTCAATTTAATGGAACAATTATTGACATTCATATTTAAAACTTGGTGATTTTAAATTTCTTCTTCAAGCTTTGTGTTTCTGGTGCTCAAAAAACTGGACTCTAGGGCCCAGCGGTGTGGCCTAGCAGCTAAAGTCCTCGCCTTGAACCTGTTGTGCTGGTTTCTGAAATCCCCAGATAATCATCAAGCCTGAAGCCGGTGCTAAGGCAAAAAGGTGGTTTATTCCAACTAACCTAGGTCTCCCAGTCACCTCCCCCAGCCCAGCATGGCCGGGCGGGGGAGGGGCAGCCGCTGCAGGATCCGCAGCAAGCCCATGAGCCAGAGAGAGAGAAAGGAAAAGACCCCGAGAGCCCAAGCTCCCCAGTTTTTATACATTTCAGGCTATTAATTATACAGTCATGATCTAGCAGGCTTCTATTGGTGGGTTTGAAACTAGCAACTTTCAAAAAGTACAAATCGATGAGCTATAGGGTGGTGGATCTTGTCAAACACCAGGTACCTCCTTCCTGAGGAGTGGTCTGCCTACGTGACCTGCCAGGTGTCCTGCTGGGTGTCAGGCCTAGAATCCACACAGCCCCCAGCCAAGCCATCAAGGCGGGATCACAAAGGGCAGAAAACTTCCAGGCTCTTCAAACCCACCAGGATCCCATAGGGGCGCCGGTTCTAATCCCAGCAGCTCCACTTCCCATCCAGCTCCCTGCTTGTGGCCTGGGAAAGCAGTAGAGGACAGCCCAATGCATTGGGACACTGCACCTGTGTGGGAGACCCGGAAGAGGTTACAGGTTCCCGGCATTGGATCGGCGCACACCGGCCCGTTGTGGCCCACTTGGGGAGTGAATCATTGGACGGAAGATCTTCCTCTCTGTCTCTCCTCCTCTGTGTATATCTGGCTGTAATAAAATGAATAAATCTTTAAAAAAAAAAACTGGACTCTGATAGCCTGGAGTTTTTTCTGGTTTTTCCTCTGATGAAAGGATTTCTAAGTGCTACTGCTCTGGTCTGAATATTTGTGTTTCTACCCCTAAAGACATATATTGAAATCTGAATCCCAGTGAGTCAGTATTGAGAGATGGGGAATCTGGGAGGTAATGGAATCCTGAGATTTAGGGATGCCCGTAGAAGAGCTCCAGTCTAGCACATGAGAACACAGCCACCTGTTCAGCAGGGGCCATCTGTGAGGAAGGGCCCTCATAGAGATCTTCAACATGTCCATGCATTGACCTTGGATAATTCTAATTACTTTTAAGCCCCCAAATGTTTGTTATTTTCTTGTAGTAGCCCAAGTAAGCTTAGAATGCCCATAAAACCTGCCTCCTAGGGAGGGGTCTGCTACCTTCCTGTCCAATTTGATTTTTGCTGAGGAAACTGGTTTCTTGCCTTAAAACCTTGGTTCAATTCTGTCCTTACCAGGAAAAATCCATTGCTCTGTCATGGGTTTTTACTAATGGTCCTCAACTTCTTAATTTTGCCAGCTTTCTGTATCTTGTAATCTAATGATGATATTGTGCTGTTGAAATTCTAACATTATCACCTTCCAGTAAATGTATTCCCTTGTCCCACTTCTTTTTTTTTTTTTCTTTTTATTGTATTGTTGTTGACAATCTTTACATAGTTAATTACAGTTAAAGGAAAAAAAAAGGTTTAGGGGGATAGGAAAGTGGGTAATGCTATTATGTCCATATTGTTTCCATCATGTATGTGAGGTAAAGGGGGATATTGAGGGAGAAGCCCCACCCGGTTTCCCGCCCACCCTAAGTCCCGGATGTGGGGCATGCTCTGAGATATGTGCTCGAGTGGTGTTAATAGTTCTCCAGTTATGAATCGCTGCCAGTTTCGCTCGATGAGGTCGTCCACCAATTGATATGGTCCATCATAAAGTCTCCGTTTGCCCCATAATTTGCTGCCAACATATAGCTGAGATGAATGATTGACCTGTTCTGTCTTCTCTCCTTTCCTGGTTAGAGTTCTGAGTCCAGCAGTTCGATTGGGGAGATCTCCAAAGATACTTTGAGGTATTCCCAGACTAGTTTCTTGTATGTTCTAGCAAGCACAGGGCCCAGCACAGTCCATCACCCCAATCAGCTGGTGGTTGCAATTGCTGGGTTGGTTCCGTTTTCAGTCCTGAGTTGCACTGGAACCAATGGGTGTTGCAGTCCAGTCTGGTTCGGCCCTTACATCACCCAGTGGGAGCTGCAGCCTAGTAGGGGCGACCCACAATAACCCCCACCAAGCCTGCCCCCTACCCTGGTTTGCCAGTATGTGTAGCAGAAGACCAGTCTGTCCCCCATCCCATTTGGCTCTGGTACTTGTCAATGGGTATTAAAGCTTAGTTCTATCTAACCAACTCAACCATCCAGCCCTCCCAGATGTTGTTGAGTGCCTCTCTATCTAGCCATCCCAGCCCCCGTCCTAGTTTTCATGCCCTCCCACGGGAATAGTGACCCAAGAAGGGGGAACCCACTTTTCCCTCCCAGGTCTCTCTGTCCCGGTTTATGCACTCTTTAGGTGGTCCTGAGATTTGACTCGACAGAATTAGTCCCCAGTGCCAGCTTCTGCCAGCTGATGCTGCGGCCCTGATCTAGTCCACATGCAGCGCACAGGTGTTATAGCCTTGCTTGGTCGGGTCTGTCTCTATCCCAGCCAAAACTCTCTACTGGGAGTAGCTGACTGGTGAGGGGACCAGCCCCTTAATCCCCCCGCCAGCTCTGCCCCTTCCTTCCTGGATCTCACGTGTGCTGGATGGGTGCTGTATTCACATCCAGTACAGGCAGCCACGCCCTGGCATTCCATAATGTGTACTGGTTGTGTCGCAACCAAACCCGGCCCATCCCACACTCTGTTCTGGCGATCGGATTCTTAAACTGCAGATCCTAGAAAAGGGATCTGGATAACATTGTTTAAAAATGCTCTTCATGATGGCTTTCACTTGGTCTTTGTTTTTGTTAGATGTTTCTAAGCCTGTAGCTGGGGCATGGAGTTAACAAGTTCTGGCAATCACCATAAGCTATTTTAACACATTTTGTCCAATATGGGACAGCCTGTGATGTGTTCTAAACAGGTAGCAGAGAAGGACAACATGGATGTTTGTGAACTCACCCAGCCCCCCTGGAGAGTTGTCCTGGTGGCCCTGATCAGTGAGTTCTGCTTTTATCTTAGTGCCCCCTCAGCTGCAAGGGAGGCTGGGAATGCATCTCTAAGTTGAACATGTTCCTTGCTGCAAAAGCCACAAGGAGTGCCTGTGCTGTGGGTGGAGAACTAGATGCAGACAGCTGAGAACCAAAGGTTAGCGTTACATATTGGAGAATGAGCGTGAATTGTGAACAGGTTTAGCAAGAATTAAGGCTCTTACTTTATTATTGATGAAGTTTTCTTTCATGGAAGATAAACTGCATGGTATGAGACCTGTAGAGGACAGAAGATCTTGTGTTAATCCTCACTCAATGTCGAGAAGTTCCCTTTAAGGAGTGAAAGGGTGTAATGAAGGGACAGATTCACTTCCTGATAGTTTCAGGAAGAGAGGAATTTTTGTTTTCTGTGCCTAGGCAGGAATGTTGGGAAGGAGAGAATGATGCTCCTTCTAATAATTGCTTCTATATCTTGGAGTGTAAGAGCTTATTACCTCATATAATCTAAAACTTGATTGCTATGTATGATTCGATGTTGAGATAATTGCATTCTGTTATGTACATGTGTTTTCTCAACACCTGCTGTTAATGACCTTGTAACATAGATGTCACTCTTTTGTGAGAACTGACAATGGGGGGAGTTCACTTGGGTTAAAATTGTGAAGATGGACAAAAACTGTTGATGGACGTTTAAGGGTAGACTTGTTCCAGGGGAAGAAGAAAGATGGATCAATAAACAGCAAGGATCGCATCCAGTCCTGTAGATTAACAGCTACTTGGGAGGGTTGCTGCAGGATTCCTTATTAGATTTTTCTGCAGTATCACACCACAGACACACACACACACACACACACACACACACACACACACACACACACACAACTGGGCAGCAGTTCCTGTAATTCCATACCCCGCTGCTCCACCTGGCAGAGTGTTTGATTCAGGTACCACTTGTGTGCAGCAGGCTCTGGCCCTTCTTGGGTCCTTGTCCCCCTTAGCTCCCAATGTAGTATTGATTTGAAAGCTTTTAACAGCTAGCCTGACTCCCTCCACAAGGCTTAGCGCTGATGACTGAGTTGACAGCTAATTGTTGCTGCTGATTGCTTTGCTTGCAGTAATCCACGGCTATTTTGGTTTTTCTTGAGAGTTCCTTAATGAGAGGAAATGACATCGGGTGCCATCCAATCATCCCCTTGTTGGATATTATTTTATTTGTAGGCAACTGAGAAGACATTTGGGCTTGTGTTCTTGCCAAGCTGGCACATTATTGCAGCTGGTGGCATAGTTTGCCCAACAGAATGATAGAACCCACCATGCTCTGGGACCCTTTGGTCACTGGCTGAAGTGAAGAACGTTCTGTATACCCAGTTTGAGTCCAAAGGTCCCAGGAGTTTGTCATTAGCCCCAGCTTAAGTGGTAATGCCCCACAAAACTAAACCTTACAGTGGCAATGGCTCTAATAGATGTGATATTTCTTCCTTCTCAAATGAGGCATTGAGGTGTCTAACAGAGAAATTCTCATTTTTCTATGGGAGAAATTGTATAGGATCTGAGGATGGTTCTTGCTGGGTGAGGCTTTGGAGGTGGTTCCCATACAGCACAGTCAGATCTCAATACATTAATAGAAAGAACAACCTTTAATTGCAAAATATTTTGAATAATAAAGAAAATTTGAAGAACTCTAGATGTCTGAAATCCACAAACTAACTTCTGTTAGTTGTTTTTAGAGAGTGGCCCCTGCTGAAGCTACTCTCTTCAATGGTTTTTGTTGGAGTAGCACATATACACTATATTTGTTAATTTGCATACAAACTAGATACACGTGTTTCAAAAATCAGATTACTTGTCAACTGACTCTGGAACCCTCTAATCCCTCATTACTGGCATTGCCTCACTGCATTAAGCAATTTTTTGAGCCCACTAAACTTCCTGAGGTCTTAGCAAAGCAGTGGGAGACAGTCTCTGCCCTCAGGAACTTGTATTCTGATTAGGAAGTTAATGTCCTGCAGTAATCTTACATGACTTGTGCAATGATATTAAGAGGTTTTGTAATGTGGGTGGTGGTGTGGAGTTCACAATGCTGGAAGAGAGGAGAAGATGTGGAATTGGTCTGGGGTCAGAAAGACGAGCACATGATGAGGGTATGGGGATTCTGGGATGTTTCCACCTCTCCATACGGTTCCCAGATGGAACAAAGGGAGGGAGGTCAAGGTGTTTGGTAGTGGTGAGGATTTGCCATTAAGATACAGGTGGACAAGTGGAGGCAGAGGAGGACTTCATGACATCGACAAAGATATGAAGACCAGGGGAGGAGCAAGGGAGCTAGGCCAATGACTTTGTCTTTCCTGGAAGAGTTTGAAGGGCAATAGGCAATTCTATTTCTTTTCTGTCTCTTTCAGCTCTTGCTGCCATGTGAATCTCATACCTGTGCTTCTAAATATTTCAGGTTGCTCATGTGAAGATCATTTGGCTTCCATGATCACATTTTCTTTACATTTATAGAAATGATGAGCTGCTCACTGGCGTGTTTGTGTGTGTGTTGACTTCCAGAATGGTTAAATCTTCTGATGGTATGTAGGTCATGCACTGGCATCTATTCCTACAAGAAGGTTTTTGATTTTCTTTTATCAATCTAACAGCACATTAATATTTTTTTGCGTGTTCATTAACTTCATGTTGATGAAAGTTTACTGTTTTTCCCTGTGTGTTCATTGGCTCTGTATTTAAGGGGATGCTATTGGAAGTGTAGCGGAGACTGATACATTCAGATGTGGAAACAGTGCATATGTCTCTATGCATACAAACCAAATATTGACTCCCAGTGAAACAGTTGAAGACATCCTGATAGTAGGATGCTGGTCTCTCCAACATTGCCCATGCCTACGTTGTCGGGAAACACTTCAGTAACAGCATGATAGACTTAACACTGTTCATGAGACCACCCATTGTAATATTAGAAGGGAAATCAATGGGTAGGGGAAGGAACTTGGGCAGGAAGGCACAAAATCCCAGAGCCTATTAAACTGTGTCATAAAAGAAAAACTAAAAAAAGTTATTAAAAAATCTTCTGTTGGTAGAAACATGTTACAAGTACTCTGAGGACTGCCTATTAACTTTCGAGTCAGGAGAACTGCTGTCTTTAGGGAAATAACCTAAGTTGACTTCAGAGTTGCACCTGCTGGACATGATCTTGCAGTCACTCTCGTCCAAAATGGTGTTCCTTTGTGTAGACTCACATGTTTCCTTTCAGTATTCGTCATCCTTTAGGCCAAGTTCATTGCAAGGTCCAGTTAGGCAACTTAAACTCTCTTCTGGTCCCATTACTGTTCCCTGGCTCAGCATTCAACTTTTCCTTATGTTTGTATTTATTCGACCATTATTCTCATGAAAATGTCCAAAAAGGAGAGAATAGAATCTTAATTAAAAACAGAATTGGAGTTTATGTGGTATAGCAAATTAAGCAGGCATCCCATACAGTCATTGGTTTGTGTCCCAGCACACTCTGCTAGCATGCCTAGAAAACAAGTTTAGGACGGCTCATGTGCTTGGATTCCCACCACCAACACAGGGGACCTTGAGATGAGCTTCTAGCTCCTGGCTTTGGCCTGGATCATCCTGGGTTGTTGCAACCATTTTGGGAGTGAATCAGTGGATGGAAAACTCTGTCTCTCTGAAACTCTTTCAAACAAACAAATAAGTATTTTTAAAAGATAGAATTAAAAAGTCTAAAACCTTGTGATGGCAGAATTGTTCTTCAGTCTTATATTTTCTAATCAATTTGCTGGTCCCTAAGAATCCCCACAGTGTAAGTCCTTGGAGATGGGGAGTCTTGTGTCTGTCATGGCTACCCAGGCCCTGGGTCGGCGGTGGGAACACACATAACTTCGTAGTTGTGTGCGTTCACTGAATGTGCTCCTGTCCAGTTTATATTTCTTAGTGACATCTGTTGTAAATGCTTGTTTTCTCAGGTGAAGTAGTATTTTAAAATTTCTTCAACCATATCCCAGACATGACAGACTTGACCAGAATCATGCAGTTACCATGGCATCCAAAGATAACCCTCACGAGCTCATCAACTTCTCCAGACTGAAAGATGGCAAACTTTTCTGATAGAACATTTTCTACCTTCTAGGCTGAGAATAGAAGCTATATTTATCCAGAGCAGCAAATCTGATTTTACAAACTTTTCTCCAGCGCAGTCTTTTAAGAAGGTTTTTGCTGAAAACCGCTTATCAGTTTGTCTGCTCTTTCCTCTTTGATTTGGAAAAAGCTTCTTTTGAAGTCAACTTGAAATGTGAACAACGCTGGCTAAGAAAGCCCTTTCCATTTCAGCCAAGAGTTAACTCAGTTGAGCCTTCCTGTTTATTTAGGGAAATGGCAACGAAGTGGGATCTGCCATAGAGAAGGTGCAGAGGAGTCCTCCTCACAGGCTGCCCTGCTCTCTGCGGCAAGGTTCTCTGCTTGTTTTTTTCTAGTTAAGTTTATTGTATCTATGTGAGGTTTAGGACACTGTGTTGTGGTATATGAGTACATGATAAAATGGCTGCTCTGCTGAGCAGGTGCACAGATCTGTTATCTTGCATAGCTACTCTTTCTGGTGTCATCCAACAGCTATTCTCTTTGGTGACCAGAGCAGTTCCAATCTATTCCTTTAGCAAACCTTCCTAATACAACTTTATGAATTGCAGTCTTCATGTTGTACCCTAGATCTGTGCCCTTGTTTGTCTGCCAAATCTGTTGTTTGTGTCCTTTGTCTCCACTGCCCCTTCTTCTCTCCCCAGCTCCCAGAGAGGAGTGTTTATCCATGAGCTTGCCTGCTCTCTTTCACTCTCTCTCTCTCTCTTTTTAATATTCTACATCTAAGTGAGATCATGTAACACTTTTCTTTCTGGAGACACAGTTCTTTGATGTTAATCTAATTTTCATTAATTGCCTAACTCCAAAGCAACAGAGCTGACATCAGTGGAAGGACTGTGTTTTTGTTTCATGCAAAGGCCGGTGGACCACTGGCTTTGTGCCTAAGGGGTGACAGTCAGGAGCTGTGAAGTCATGGATTTCTGTCACTAGACGTTTTTTCATCCTTCACGGTGTCCGAAGCAGTTTTACGCAGTTGCTTGCGCTATAAAATAGTAGCCAGCCCCTTGAGGCAGAGAGATGTTTTTCTTTCAGTTCCCTTTCTTTTAAAGGAGAGGATTGGGGTGTGGGAACAGCAAAACTTCGCTCCTTCCTTTTAGAGTTCTCTTGGCTGGACCTGAGAATTAAACTGGCGTAAGCTGGGTTAAGGGTATAGATGTGTGTCGTACCATAGTTCCCCCCCATATCTGCAGTTCCACTTTCTATGGTTTTGGTTATCTGCATTAACCCATGTAACCCATGGTCCAAAAATATTAAATGGAAATTTCCAGAGTAAAAAGTTTACCACTGTAAAATATTTTATCACTAGCTTCTATAAACTTTTGCACCCATCCCCTCACTCAAGGGAAAAAAGGAAATTAAAGAAAATTAAACAAAAATCTGTCTTCTCATTCCCAGGGGTTGTCACCCCTCCCTTATAATTAAAGTAACAGTAGACATTAAAGTGCTTCCTTATTGGTTGTTGCTGATCTCATGTGTCTCCTTTCTAAGTTAAAGTTTATGATAGACATGTATGTATAGGAACAACATGGCGATGTGATGTCTCCTGTAGATGTTCAAGCATTCCTAGAATGTCCTAGAATGCATCCCCCACCAGCAGGGGGCCTACTGTGCTATTTCTATGGGTCTGGGGAGCCATCATGAGGTAAACTGGAGTTTACCTTACGTTTTAGAAAATATTTATTTATTTATTCAAAAGGCACAGATACAGAGAGAGACAGGTGAAGAGACAGAGAGAGAGATTTCTATCTACTGATTCTCTAAATGGCCACACAGAACTGGGCTGGTCCAAAGCCAGGAACCAGGACTGCGTTTGAGTCTCCCACATGGATGCAGTGGCCCAAGCACTTCAGCCATTCTCTGCTGCTTTCCCAGGTGCCTTAGCAGGAAGCTGGATCAGAAGTGGAGCAGCTGGGACACGAACCAGAATGGCATGCAGACACCACAGACGGTGGGTAACCCAATAAGCTATAGCACTGAATCTGGAGTTTATCATTTTTACTGAGATGTTTTCAAGACAGAAGTGCTTGAGCTAGGGCAGGTAATTGGGTAGTTTAGTGACTAGAAAGGTAACAGTTGGTTTAACAATTTGTGCAGATTTGATTCCCCCTTCCTGTCGCTGATGCTAATAAGAATGTGATTTTCCTTCTGGTATGTGGAAAATACCTTTAAAATTTTTTTTAGAAGTTTTTTTTTTATTAGAGAATGAAAGAGCAACAGACTCACAGGCACTTTTCCATTTGCTAGTTCACTCCCATGTGGCCACCTACAGCTAGGGCTGAGCCAGGCCAATGCAGAAGCAGGGACTCCATTTGGGTCTCCCACATGGGTGTAGGGGCCCAAACACTTGGGGTATTTTATGTTGCCTTCCCAGACACATAGGCAAGAAGCTGGATCACAAGTGGAGCCAGCTGGCACTTGAACTGGTATTCCAAAAGCAATGTTGGCATTACCAGTGATGGGCTAACCTGCTAAACCACAATGCTGGCCTGGAGGGCATCTTTCCCCGGGAATACCATCGCCTGCTTTTATGAAATAGGAAGAAGTTTAGATCAGTCATCTTGCACCTGCTGTTTTTCTAATTTAAAAAAGTCAATAGGCCAGAACAGCATATTTTTGATGAGGTACTTTCTTAACTTTTTCAAGGGTCAGAAAGATTATGGCTCCCTTAGAAATTAATCCTGGAACTACAGCCTGCCCATCCTGCCTGTGGCTTGGACTCCAGTGACTCTGTCATAATGGGCAAGGTATGCAGGTAAGAGGGAGAACCACAGCTTGTCTGGTAATTGTCGCCCAGACTTGGCTTTCAGCTCCTTGAGGGCAGAGGTCATCTTGTAGCATTCATTGCTGATTTCCAGGATCTGCAGTGGGGCCTGACACCTAGGAGGTGGTCAGTCTTTTCAGTATGAAATAATAATGTCAATATTTTCATTTCTGGCCTGCTGCGTTTTTCACAAGAACCACACAGACAGCATCAAATGTAAGAATTACATCTAGGGGGCAGCACTGTGGCATCATACTGTTTATGATGCCAGCATCCCATATTGGAACACTCTGCTACCAATCCAGTTTCCTACTTCTGTGCCTGGGAAATCAGTGGAAGATGCCTTGAGCTCTTGCCACCCATATGGGTGATCTGGATGAAGTTTTAGACACCGGCTTCAGCCTTGGCTCAGATCTGGCTGTCCTGACCATTTAGGGAGTGAAACAGTGGATGGAAGATCTCTCTCTCCCTCCCTTTAACTTATTATCACTTTGCTTTTCAAAAAAAAAAGTGTATCAAATACATATATACATACATAACTGTTTAAAAAGAGTTACATCTAAAAATAAGCAGGCAAAGATATGGGAGTGGAGGGGGAAGTACAAGTTTTAATCCATCAGAAGTCATGAGTGAAAATTTTGAACTGAAAGGTAGACCACCATAGAGAGGCTGAACACAGAGCTGCTACAGACAGGAAGCTCAAGCCAGCATGGAGCAAGGGTCGGTCTCTCAGGGATCAGGAACAGTCTAGTTGACCCTGAATTCTAGAAACCTCAGCTCAAGGTGGCATGGTGGCAGGGACACACTCTGCAAAAATTCTGGAGCTGAGGGTCTAGTGCAGTGGCTCAGTGACTAAATCCTCCCCTTGCAAAGGATCCTGTATTAGCATTGGTTCATGTCCTAGCTGGTCCACTTCCCATCCAGCTCCTGCTTGTGACCTGGGAAAGGTGTGGAGGATGGGCTTTGGGCTTGGGACCCTGTACTTATGTGGGAGACCTGGAACAAGCTCCTGATTCCTGGCTTCAAATTGGCTTGGTTCCAACTATTATGGCCACTTGGAGAGTGAAGCAAAAGTTTGGAAGATCTTTGTCTCTCCTCTCTGTAAATCTGCCTTTCCAATAAAAGAAGTCTTAAAAAAAATAATAAAGTCTGAACCTGAGAGGCAGAATGAAGTGGAACAACTCCACTGTTGTTTGCTTTCTTGGCTTCTATAATGACCTGGACTGCCCCAAGGGTTTTTAATGCACGAAACTAAATTCAGCCTCTGGTCCAGGGATGAATCATTCTTATTAACTGGCATAGTACTGAACTTCCACAAAGCTTCAGTTGGTTCTTTTCTTTAAATAGTCAAGTAATTAGGCTGTCATTTTGTGTCCATAAACAATCCTTTCCATCCTTATCTCCACCCCAGTGAATATTTTCCAAGTTCTTTCAGGTCATGACTTCAACGTTTTGTCCTCAAAATATAATAAATAAAAAATCATCAGAGTGGTCTACTGCTGCAATTCTGATTTAGGGGCTCTGAAAAGCTGCATGTTATTTTATTTGGGAATAATTTTATATATACCCCAAAGTTGCCACAATGGTATAGCGAGTTCTTTTGCTTCCTTCGTCTTGCTACCCCTAATGTTACCTTCTTTCAGGACCATAAACATCTGTCAAAATTAATAAATTCCACCTTGAAGCACTAAGACTAAGTTGCAGATTTATTTTTCTAGTTTTCCCACTAGTATCTTTTTCTGGTTCAGTTCAGGATATTGTATTCCATTTACTCAGTGCATTTCCTTAGTATGCCTGTGATGGTTTTCCTTGAACCTGCCTATTTCACCAGCTTTCGGTGCTCCTCAGACACTAATGTCCAATACTAACCCTGAACTTCACCTCCCTTGCTTTTGCTTTACTTCTGAGGTCTCCCTTAGCAGACCTCAGTGAGTAGCCAGAGGGCAATGATAGGACGAGACCGTTCCTGGGCACAGGTGGGGAGAGAAGGGAGGAAGATGGAGTGAAGGAGAGCTTGTGGTAAGAATAACTAGCCTGTGTTGAAGCATGGTGTCAGAGTAGTTGAGACTATTCATTAATGTATGGCTACTATGTTTTAGGAATTTGTCACTTCATACAAAAAGAAGATCCAGGAAATATTTTTAATGTTTAATATTGGAAACTCCATTAGCTAGTCAGAGATTCCTATAATATTGTTTTGGCAGGCTGTTGTTATATAGAAGGAAGTCAGTAGCTTCCAGCTGAATGCGTAAACATCTACCTTGAGAAGTGCCATCTGAGATATGGTTTTAGAATTGATACATATTTCAGAGTGACATATACCACCTTGTAAGATTTGGATAAAACTGCATGGTTTTTCTTTCTTTTAAAACATTTTTTTATTCTTTTAATTTCTTTTCATGGAAAATATTTTGAAATTCAGGCCTTTTTGAATATTCACTTTCAATGTATAGGAGAAAATATATCATGAACCAATTCACTTTTTGCCACTAAAATATAATCATACTTTTCCCTTTTTCACAGTTTGAACTTCTCTGCACATATAATCAATGTGCTCTAGATTAAGCTCGCCTGAGGAGGTGACAGCATTGCCTTTTTAATTTCCTCCTTGTCAGTGACACCTGAGGTCTGGTGTTCTTAATGTTCCTGGGAACAGTTTGATGAGAACCAAAATCATCAAGAAAAATGGCCTTATTTTGATGCCATAAATGCTTTCCAAAATTGAGAGCATTGTGCTACTATTTTTTTAAAATGTTTGTTTTTATTGGCCAGTCAGATATACAGAGAGGAGGCGAGACAGAAAGGAAGATCTTCTGTCCAATGATACACTCCCCAAGTGGCTGCAAAGGCTGAGCTGCGCCAATCCGAAGCCAGGAGTCCAGAGTTTCTTCCGGGTCTCCCACACGGGTGCAGGGTCCCAAAGCTTTGGGCTGCCCTTGAATTCTTTCCCAGGCTGCAAGCAGTTAACCGGATGGGAAGTGGGACTCCTGGGATTAGAACTAGCACCCATATGGGTTCCTGGCACATGGGAGATAAAGACTTTAGCCACTAGGCTGTCGTGCCAGGCCCCTGTGTTACTGTGTGTGTGCATGTGTGTGTGTGTCATTAACCTTGGCCTATTCTCTGTCATCCTCAGTTTCTTTTTAAATTTGATATAGTTAAAAGGTATTTTTTATTAATATAGAGATCAGATTGTATACATTTTGTAAGTATAGTTCCAAGAAAACGACCACACTTTCCTGTCTCTCCTGTTCCACACCTAAACTCTCCCCTTTTCCCTCTCTGCGTTAGTTTTTGCAAAGACCTAGTTTTAGTCTACTCTAGTCATAGGCATAATTCATTACTAACCATAACATTCAACAAATAAAATGTAGGAAGATCACAATTGCACAGGTATATAAACAGGCTAAAATGACATATATCCCATAGTGACTATTTCCATTCTTGTATGTTTTTTTTTCCTTCTGTATTAGTTGTCACATATCAGAGAAAAGATGTGATATTTGTCCTTTTGAAATTGGTGTGTTTTACTAAGCATGATTTCCAGTTGCTTCCATTATGTTACAAAAGATAGGGTTTCATTTTTTTTATCCTGAGTAATATGTTTTGGTGTATATATGGCACATTTTCTTTAGTCATTAATTTATGAACATCTGGGTTGATTCAGTATCTTAACTATTATGATTTGAGCTGCTTCAAACATGGCGGTACAGATAACTCTATCAAATACTAATTTAATTTTGTTTGGGTAAGTTCCCAGGAGTGGGTTGGTTGGGTCATATGGTAGGTCTATTTTCAGCTCCAGGAAGACTGTCTTCCATAATGTCCTGATAGTTTACCTTCCTATCAGTAGCTCATTACAGTTTCTTTTGCCCCACATCCTTGTTAGCATTTATTGTTTTCTGCCTTTTGCATGATAGCCATTCTAACTGGGATGAGGTGAATCCTCATTACAGTTTTTAGGTTACATTTCTTTGATGGCTAGTGAGCTCGAGTATTTTTTCACATGTTTGTTTGCTGTTTGTAATTCATCCTTTGAAAATTACTTATTCATGTTCTTTGCTTTTTGTCATAACTGGATTATTTTGTTGTTGAGTTCCTGGAACACTTTATAGGTCCCAAATATCAATCTTTTATCAGTTACATAATTTGAAAATGTTTGCCTCCATTCTGTCAGTTGCCTCTTTGTTGAGAGTTTCCTTTGCAGTGCAGAAGCTTCTTATCTTGATATAATCCTGTTTGTTTATTTTTGCTTTAACTGCCTGTGCCTTGGGTCTTTTCCAAGAGATTTTCCCCCTATGCTTATAATTTGTCCAGTTTCCCAGTGTTTTTCTCTAGTAAATGATATTAGGCCATAATGGATCCTGGCCCCATTTTGAGCTGATTTTTGTGTAAGGTTATTTTTTTTCACACTTTTGCACACATACATCCACATTTTATATCTAGGTTTAGATTTTGAAAGGAATAATGGTCACACTTCTTTCTGGGTCCAAAAGAAAGATTCAGAAATAATATTTGTTTTTTTTTCTCATGTGCGTGTATATGTGTGTGTGTATAATTCTAAAGGAATAAGAACTTGAATGGAAAGAAAGAAATTGCATTCAAGTGTTCATGAGACCTAGGGGAGGATCACTAGTCTTTAGACCTGGACTTTTCTAGGATTTATTCTGCGGGTTCTTTTTTGATAACAGGAGTGGGTGGGTGAAATTCTTTCCTCATTTTAAGGGAGGAGTAGAAATTAGAATGAAGAAATATTGAGACCCGCATTGTGGTATTATGGGTAATAGGGCTGCCTGTGACACTAATATCTCATATGGATGCTGGTTCGGGTTCCCAGCAGCTCCATTTCCAATCCAGCTCCCTACTAATGGCCTAGGAAAAGCAACACAAGATGGCCCACCCACGTGGGAGGCTAGAGGAAACTCTTGGTCAAGCACTCACTGGCTATTACGGCTATCTAGGGAGTAAGTCGATAGATGCAAGATCTCTTTTCCTCTCTCCTCTCTCTGGAACTCTGAGTTTCAAATAAATCTTTTCTAAAATAAATAGAATTAAAAGTTTTTTAAATTTATTTTTATCTGAAAGGCAGATTTTACAGGGAGAGAAGAAGGGACAGAGAGAGGGATCTTCCATCTGCTGATTTGCCCCCCCAACAGGCTGAGTTGACCCAGAGTTGATAGCCAAGCGTTTCTTCTGGGTCTCCCCTATAGGTTCAGGGGTCCAAGGACTTGGGCCATCCTTTGATGATTTCCCAGGCCACAGCAGGTTATTGAATTGGAAATGGAGCAGCCTAGACATGAACTGGCTCCCATTTGGGATCCCAGTGCTAGTAGATTGTGGGTTAGTGTGCCATGCCAGTGTATAAGCCCCAACAAATTAATCTTTTAAAAAAAGAAAGAATAGAATGGATACCAGCTATATGTTGCCATTTATGACTTTAGGTTTGACATTAAACACTTTACATTTGCCAAAACAGAAGCTTGATGGGGGTTTGTCTTGCTCATGTGTATTTTTCATAGCCAGGGACTTCTTTTATGTTTGTTCATCATTGTCAGCCCGGAAATGAGCACTTCTGTGTTCATTTTGGGAAGTGGTTGCATTGATATTTTGTCAGGAAATATAATTTACCCTAGAAAGCTATGAATGAAGAAAATTTAGTGAAAGGGCATTTGCAAATGCGTGGGCAGGGCTACAGGAATAAACAAGATATGATCATGTACCCAGACACTAGAAGCAGTCAGATTTTAGTCCAGGTTTTTTTTTGTTGTTGTTGTTGCTATAACCAAATACCTGAGACTGGACAAACATAGGAAGAAAGGAAATGGGCTTCTTGTAGTTATGCTGGCCGAAAGTTGAGAGAGCATGAAGCAGACATCTTCTTTGCACATGGTAAGGGCCCCCTGGCTACACAGTAACATGAAGGCATGCAGAGAGCATGGTGTGGCAAAACAAAGCAAAGATGCTAGAAGTCTCCTCTTTCTCTTATTATTGAGTCCCCAGTGCCACCTCATCAGCAACTCATTTACTGCTAAAGACCTCACCTCCACATAGCACTCATTTGAGGATTGGGTTTCCAACATTTGGATCTAATAGGACAGACACACTCAAACCATAGCAAGTGCAAACCACTGGTAGCCCCAGGCCAAAAGAACAAGAGAAGCAAATAGTGGTGTCTGGCCGGGGTCTACATCTAGTGAAAGGGCTACTCATAAGACAGAGTGAAGGCACAAAGCTGTTGTCAAACACTGCCCTGAAAACAGGAAGAAAGCAGGGAGAACTACTCCCATTGCCCTCTTCCCAGATCCCCTCTTTTGGCTGGGGCATCCCGTTCATCAAACCCAGCAGAAGCTATGGGGCAAAGGCATGTGGGTGACGGTGGGTGGTGAGTGTGGCTGGAGGCATGACAAAAGCAGGTGGGGAATGACATGACAACATGACCCATGTGACTGAGCCTTCGGAATGAATACTTATGACATTAGGTTGGGAAGAAATAAGAGGTAGATGCATTAAAATAAAAATAAATCCATTTTCTATAAGTCAGTTTTCCTGTTCTAATTGTTTTTCTCCTAAGCCTGTTTTGAAGTCTTAATGCATAGTGATCTTATTTTCTTGCATTTTCTGAGCCTCATTGTGTGGAGAGAAAGGTGCTACCCATGAGTAATATGGAGCCTGAATTTGATCTTTGAGGACCCCTTGGGGCAGAGGAATCTAGCCTAATTTATTGCCGCATCTGGCATCTTCAGAGTTAAAAATTGCATCTCACAACCCGTATGCTTGTATTATCCTAACGGGTTATTTCTGTTACAGCTAAATGTAATTACTCAATAATCATTTCCAGTTGTTCATTGATTATTTGTACATGAATTATTTAATGCAAATAAACCCACATGACCCAGTGGTAGAAAGAGCTGTTTCTGGGAACAGCATTCACTCTAAGCCCATTCTTCAATGGGAATTGATTTGAAAACCAAAGCTGAACAACACAGCATTCTTAAATGCCTCTGGCGACTTTCACCAAACCTGGTCCTAGAATCATTTAAGAACTTTGCTGAGAGGCCAAGAGAGGTGGAACTGAAAATAGACTGGCGGCTGCAATTTCCGTGCAGGGAACTGGAAATGTTTGCTTTACCTGGGGATTTTCGGTGAGTGACAAGGCGGCAATGCCCTAAAGATTGCATTCGTGGGACCAGGCATTCATGTTCGATTTTTCCTTTTCCTGGGGGTGGCTTGGAACTACTTGACGGCAAATCTGTATAAAGAGGCAGCCGTGCAAGCTGATCAACTTCCTATGTGTTGTGATGCAATAATCCTCTGTCATTGAGTTTCCCCTCCTCATATTTGTGAGGGATCCTTGGGCAAAGCTACCTCCGAGAGACTCCAGCAAAAGCAACAGTGAAATAGAATTGGCCTCCTTACCAAGTTCATTTCCCTGCCAAGTTAGCAGGTCCTCTTACCAAGATAGACTGTTGGCATTCAGCTGTTCTGTCTGCCCTCTTGACATCATAAAAATGTTAGGCGAAAAGATCAAACTGTAGCTCTGCACTCCACATGTCCCTTGGCTTGAATGATACTCAAAAGTCTCTGATTTTCAGAGCGTAAATGAGTTGAATTGGAATTTTGAGCAAAGCTTAAAAAAATCTGTTTATCATGCTTTATGAAAGGAATGTCCTGAATGTGAGTAGCAAGAATCAATAAGCTGCTTGGAGATACTTACTCTAAATTGATACCAAGACCTTTGCATGTTCGAGTTGATGTGACCTGTACAAGGTGTGGGAGCAAGTTAGTGATAGTTAATGTGACACCGTGCTGGCTTGCTTGAGCCTCACAGCCTGCCCCTCCAATCGCGGGTACTCATCTCTGTCCTTGACAACCACTCCAGATCCGTGGTGCTGAGCAGCCATATGTCCTGGGCTCTGTGGCCTTCCATGTTCCTTCAAGGTTAGCTACTGAGTAGGGTCTGTTCTAGCTGTACCAGACAGATCCATTTCCGTCTCCGTGGTTCCCTCTGCACCCTTCTTCCGACCTGAGCTGAGATCATCTGCAAGATGATTTTCCGTAATTATCAGGGTCTGTCTCTATGGAAAGCCCCTCAGCCAGTGATTACCTGCAGAGTGAAATGTCTGTCAGGAACTAATGAAGCAATTTTTGTGACTAACCACTATGGCAAGACACAGTGCTGGGTGCAGTAGGGACACGGGCTATGTTTGCTTGCTTAGCATATTATATTCTTTATGAGTTTACAATTTCCTCAAAAGTAGGCATTGAGGCTGGCATTGTGTAGTAGGTAAAGCTGCCACTTGTGGTGCTGGCATCCCATATGTGTGCTAGTTTGAATCCTGGCTACTCTATTCCAGTGTAGCTTCCTGATGCTATACCTGGGAGCAATGGAAGATGATCCAAGTGCTTAACCCCCTGTCACTCACATGGAGACTTTGATGAAGCTTCAGGCTGCTGGCTTTGCACTGGCTCAGATCTGGCTGTTGCACTCATTTAGGGAGTGAACCAGCATATGGAACATCTCCTTGTCTCCCTCTCCATCCCACTCTCCCTCCCAACCATAACTCTGACTTTCATGTGAGTAGATAAAGTTTTTTTAAAAAATAGAAATGTAGGCATTATACTTGATATATGCAAGTACACAGTGATGACACTGTGTCTAAATTTGAGAGGAAACACACACACACACACACACGCACGCACAGGGATGGGGAGAGAACTCAATCCAGGGCTTCCACATGCATGGCAGGGATACAACTAGCTTGAGCTCTCACTGTTGCATTAGCAGGAAGCTGGAGTTGGGAGTTGGAGATGTGTGTTGTACCCACATACTCTGATGTGACATGTGGACATCTTAACTAGAACCTCAATCACTAGGTTTTATGTCTGCCCTGGAGATGACCTTTTATCAGCATTCTTGAATACATCTTTTCAGTTGACAATTGATTCTCGGTGCTGCTTGATGTGACTCTTGATCCTCCTGGAACTCTCTAACAACTCACAAATTAGGACAGATGAGAAGTCTTTAATACCTTTTTTGTTCAGAACACAGCTGATTGCATGCCTTCTCAATGTCAGGCCCTGGTGCCAAGTTGCTAGCATGTCAAGATGTGCTAAAGCCCAGCCAGATCACACCACAGTCAGAGCAGCTATAGTAGCTGCTGTAGCAGTGAGAAGTTGTGGGTGTTTCAGTAGATGGAAACTAGTAAAGAGTATTAATTGATGTTTGTGGGACTGGAGTTAGTTGCTGGATGATCTTGGCAGAGATTGGCTAGAATTTGCAAGGGAAACTTTCCCGGATAACCAGTGGCCTCATCTTTAGGACACATGACCTGGCCTGGTGTCATAGTTAGATCACTGTGTCTGTAATCTTGTTTAGAACATTTGTGCTTGAATAGGCTGGTGCTGATGCTGTAGGACTCAATAAGTCACTCTGTGGCATCTCCTTAGTGCTTGTCATTGGGCTTCATGTCTGTGTTCCTAACTGTTGTCCAATTGTGGCTTGATGCACAGGAGGGATGACACACAAAGGTTGCTGCGAAGGCAAATCAACAGGCTACTTCTGAATGGAGCAGGGGGAGAAGACTGTGACATTCCACTAAAGAGGTGACCTTGAGGAGCCCTGGGTACAGAGAAGGTTCTGCTTAGGGTGCTGTGAGCTTTCAGGGACTGGGAGGGCATGGAATGGAGGGGGTGATAGGAAGCAGGTGATGGCACTAGAAAGAGGCATTTTGACCATTCTAGAACTTGCAGTTACTTATCATGTTTGACCACAAGGATTCTCCTCTCTTTAATGCCACACTATTCTAATGTCTGTGTCTTCATATAGAGCCAACAAGGGACCACTTTCCATGTAGAGTCCAACAAGGCAGCTTTTGTTTCTGGAAAGCTAGCACCTGATATATGTGTCATCTTCATATGGATCCTGTAAGGGAGATACATCCCAGTCACGTGGGTGAAGAAACCAAGAACACCCAGCAACTCCAGAAAGTCAGCAGGGATGGGAGGCAGAGCCCACATTTAAACCCCCGTGGTTCATTTCCAGAGCTGGTTGCCTCACATGGCCTCAGCAAGTCTATCCTTTCTGGTTGTGCAAGTGTAGAGTTGCAAATCAACTTGCAATCCTATACCACATGGAGAGTAGGAAGAGGCCATGGCATCTGGAAGATGGCAGCAATAGGGCTCTCTCTAGGGCCTGGAGGAAAGACCAGCCCTGCAGAAGTGGACAAGCAACAGGGTAAGTCCTTGGCGAGATACTTTGCAGAGGGCTTTTTTTTCCCCTCCTCTTCACAGGACCCATCCTACCCTGACTGGTATTCAGGGACTTCCTGAAATGATTGTGGGCCCTTTGTGGCTTATTCAATGGTCACAGACAACCTAAAGATTTGTCTGCTTCTTTTCTGTGTTTTCCTACTGCCATCCTGTTTCCCCACCATGCCCTGCCAGCTTCTTGGTGTGTGAGGGCAGCTGACCTCTACTTCTTGTCTCCTTGTAGCCCTGACTTGCCTCTCTCTGCATCGGGAACATCTGTGCCTCTTGGCTTTCTGTGAGTGTTCTTGGCTTCCCCCTGCATGGAAGGAGAACTCAAGGCCTAGGAGTTTATACTATGTATGTCAAGCAGGTTAACTGTGTCAAAACTCCTGTGTGTTTCCAAATTAACTCCTCCCCACCTTGAAACTTTTTTTTTTTCCAGGAAACCAAAGTAAGTAGACTGCAAGGTTAAGTAAAGTGGTAGGAGTAGGGTTAGAGTGATGATGAATCTGTGTGGCTGACTTTGCCTTTCAGGTTCTCATCCTGTGTGAAGTGCAAAGGGCAGCCATTTCATGGGAATAGTTTCCATGGGACATGAGAGGCCCCTGGTGATTCACAGTGCTTGTGACATGAATGCATGAAGGCATGCTTTCTCTAACCTTCTAGAGCACTGCCATCTGTAAGGGAGATGCGTGTTATATGTAAAAATAGGATATGGTCTATGTGACACAAGTCCAAAGATGATTCACCATGCCCTTTCCTTCCTAGCGGAATAGTCTTCCGTCCTTCTTAAGACACAAATAAACTCTCCATCACTGCCATCCACAGATACAATTGAAAACTCAGCCAAAATGGAGGGAGAGGGAAAAGGAAGGGAAAGAAGAAGGGAGGGTGGGAAGGGAGAAAGAGAAAGCGAAAGAGAGAGAGAGAAAGAGAGAGAGAGAGGGAGAGAGAGAGAGAGAAATGAATATGTGAATGACTGAATATTGTGTCCAGAGCAGAGCTCATAAAATCGATGAGATTAACAGTCAGTGAGGGAGCCAGGCTGACAGTGGGCCATCAGAGGGGGTCCAGTTCATCTCAGTTCACCTTCTAGTTGCTGCGGGGGTAGTGAGGGGTGGAGTTGTGCCAGCTGTTACTCCCATAGTATCTGGTCTTGAAGTGGTCATGGTGTGAGAGCTGTGTTTCAGGAATGGTTACTTGCCCTAAATCCATGGGAGTTGAGGAGAATGTGGCTAGAAACCAGAGTACAGAATCTGAGCTTGACCTGTTCTTTCAACCTGATTACCTCAAAGGCACTGGAGCTGAGCTGAAGTAGGATGCTCTCTTCTGCCAGACTGACTGGCTTGGTTGTCGTCCGGGGCCTGCCCACACTCTCCTTCTTAAGGCACTCACCGCGTTTTGAGGAGGATGACCTACTCTGTGACCATACTGCTGGTTGGGCTTGTGACAGAAGTGGAACCCAGGCAGTGCCTGACACATGATTTGGTGCTCTCCTGAAAATACCCAGAAAGAATTCTAGAGAGTAGATGCAGGGAGCACACACAGGCCCTCAGCAAAGGCATCTCAGCCTGTACTGAGCTGAGTACTCCAGGTGTGCAGGGCTGTTACTGAACGAGATGCACTTGTGAGCACCACAGGTAGCTGTCCAAATCCAGTTGCTGCAGAACATGAGCCCTTAGAACTTGAGGCCCAGGAGAATGAGTGCCAAGGCTTTTTATTGATCTTTCCATTCCAAAGCCAAGGAATGTGAGAGGAGGGCAAATTCTCTTTTGATGGAGGTGGGCAATTGCGGAGACTGTAAATCTGGTTGACTGGGGTGTTCGTTTCATAAAGTCCTGTGGTGGGAGGGAAATAAAGGAGTTGTGAAAGCCAGGGGAAGCAGGTGGCTGAAGTGGTGAAGCATCAGCAGAGCCCATAGCTATAAAGGCACTGATTTTTTTTCTTTTGTGTTCATCTGGACAGCTCCAGGATTAGCATCTACTGGAGCCATCATTAAAGGCTCTACAAGATACAACCTTTTGTGCTGTTAAATGGAGTCAGCATCATTCTATGAAATGAGCATGCTCTCATTTAGTTGGTAGGTTGATTGCTTGCTTTTTTTTTTTTTTTTTCGCCCTGGACATCTCTCTATGTACAAAGTTTCCTTTATTTTTCCTTAAGGATGAATTAGTGTTTTGTTGGGGGAGAAGCATTTTTATGGCTGGCATTTTGGGGAAGGGCAGTAGTGAATACAGCCAGGGGCCTATGGGAGCTTCTGGCAAAGGCTCAGTGTTCTGCTTGGTTGGCTTTCTTCCACATTAGGATCAGATCTTGTTAGAAATCTGAAACCATGGGCTCCACATTGCTTTCTGTCTCTAACTTGATTGCGACCCATGTGAGATCTAAATTCCTGTCAATTTTCTTCCTGATACAGCATCACACTGAAGGAAACATCTTGCAATCAGCTGGAAAAAATTCATCCCAAATATCTTGTAATCTCTCAAAGAACAGTAAATGCAAGTACTTAAAATGATCTTTTCTCTCCTTTTTAGTCCTGTCACGGGCTGCAGCTGCGTGATGCCTTGCCACCTCTCCTTGCATTGCTGTCTCACTTCTTGGTTTCCTTCTTTTCTTTTTGCCAACACACACTGTCTAACTCACACATTCCAGTGTCTTCTCCAAACTTGCACATCCTACACTGGATATGGTTTGCTGTGGGGCAGTCAACAGATGCAGGGGAGTGGTGTGTGTGTGTGTGTGTGTGTGTGTGTGTGTGTGTGTGTGTGTGTGTGTTTTCTCACACCAATATGTAGGCTTCACTCTCAAGAGACAAACCCTGAAGCTGCCCTGACCAACAAGAATGTCCCTTTCTTAGAAGTTAGTGTTGGATGAGGGGGGTGGGGCATTCATAGGTGTTAAAAATTGTGTTGCAGTCACAGATACTGCCAACAACAGTAGTAGCAACACTACACATAGGTAGGCACTGTATTAAATGCAGGCCAACCTGATGAGTTAATCTGTGTCGTCATTTCCATGCGTTAAATGAAGAAAATGAGTGAGAATCTACTTCTAGTTCCTAACTTTCTCACTGTGATGTGTAAATGACAGAAGCAGAATTTGAAAATTTGAAATAGGTGGTCTGATTCTGGAGTTCTTAGGTGATGGCAGAAACTACTTGGGTAGAGCAGCCTTGGGGTGTCCTAGAGTCCATCATTAAATATCATTTTCTGTGAGCCAAAGCTCAAGGGGTGCTTTCCACTCCCTCCCCCACCCCAACCCTGCGCCATCATCCTCAGTTACTCTTAAGGAATCCTGATCAATAGTGTAATACATGCTCTTCGAATGAGTTCCCACATAGTTGGAGTTGCCTTTGAGAGCTCCTGGCTGGTCTTCAGTTGAAGGCACGAGGGAGGGAGGTGACAGTTAGGTGAGTGTCAGTGGTGGCTTCCTCACACTGATAGCAAGGACATGTCCCAGTGCTTGCCAATCTCCCAGATTCCTGAGCAATGTTATTCAGAAATAGCTGAACACTTTCCGTGTTAAATTCCAAACCTCTTTCTTTAAGAGTTTCAACATGTATTAGTCAACTGTTCTACAGAGTGAATTTAATTTTCTTCTTAGATGCTGAGATCATTTCTCCTATAAATAACACTATCTGATGTCATGGAGATTATGTATCTAAGCATTCATGTGTATCAGTATACGGATATTTATCAAAACTATTTATGTCATTGAACCATAGGCTGGAAGAAGTCTGTGTCCATCGCATTAGTCATAGAAGCAGAAGCTTTTTTTTATTTATTGGATGCAGTGCCAGAGATGTGTGATGTGTGATGTGTGATATTTTAATGTGGCAAAGTTTTCTTTGATTGGCATTAAAGGGGGGGGGGGAGTTAAAGAATTAGCAACTGAAAATTGTCCGAGGAAAAAGGAGTGAGTTGCTTTTATAAAAATGTGTACCCATTGTTTTTTTTCTTTTCCCCTATTACTTCTCTGTTCAGGATTTGTAGAAATGTCAGGTGGAAGCAGTTATGACGAATACTAAATGGAAAAACAACACCACAGGGAAAGACTTGCATGAAGGAAAGATCTGTTTGCAAAAGTGCAGTCATTGTTAAGGGACACAAACAAAAGATGCAGAAAATATTGTACAGAGCCACTCTAAGGTCTGGGCCCGAGGGGCCTCAGGAGGGAATGTTGCATGTGTAGGAGCTGTGTCTTCAGCAGCAGAATCCAGTCACCATCAGGAGAAAGGCTGGCAGAGAAAACCTGTCAGTAGCTCTGCTTTCTGACTCCCCTTGGCGAATCCTCCTCCAAGCCCAGAGAGGACAAAAAAACCCAAGGCTCCATTCTGTTAGATTTCACTTTTATGGGTACAGAGCAGGGTGGTAAAGCCCAGAGAGTGGGTCTGAAGGGGTCAATGGAAAACTTTCATCACAACAGACAAGGCAAGCCCTGGAGTTTTGGTTTGCCCCCTGCGCCCCTCGCGCCCCCCCCCCCCATATAGTTAAGGTATTCAGAAGGCCTCCTGAAGGGATGATTTTCATGCCAATTTCACTCTGATTGGATAAGGCTGAAAATCAGATTGCATGCAGTTCCTCCTTAAATTGCACCAGCTTGAGGGCAAAGATTTGGTTCTTTCTGGCTTTCTTTGGGCTATGGATGGAGTTCTGGGGTTAGAAAGCAGAGGAAGATCAAGATGTTTGGAACCAGCCTTTCCTGAAGAATAGGAGATCGTACTTCTATACCAGGATATAGACCCTTGGCAGAGTTCCCTGAGAGAGTCCCCAGTGAAGAACAATGGGAAACCTGAACTTGGTGATAGCACCCCTTACTGCCCAGGACAGAGATACAGGCTCCCAGGGTTGGCTCATCCGTGATACATGAACTCGAAAGGGAAAAAGGTCGTCTAGCTTTTATCTCAGAAGTGTGTTGGTCTAGTCAGTTGGTGGTTGGATGACTAACTCTGTGGTTCCTTCTTCCTTGTAGAATGACATCTGACCTCGCACAGCCAGTGAGATCCTGGGTGCTCAAACAGACAAGATGGCAGAGAGGAGCATGTGTGCATTGAGTCCCTTATGGCCTCCAAGATGTGCTCCCACATGTGAGGCTACATTGTATGGAAATGGCAGGTGGCATTTCTTCTTGTGAAAAAACGATAGGAATTTTCAAAAGGCTGTGACCTCTGTAAGAAGGCTGCATGCTTGCACAGAGTCATTCAGCATAGGAAGTAGGTCTGTGATGTTTTCCATTTAATTTGCCTCAACCCTTGGGTAGAAAAGACCTAAGTACATGGGCAAGGTCATAGTCATGGTTCTAAAGCAGTGTCTTCAGGTACTTTTAGTGTCTTTGGCTTTGGAGTGAAGCTGCCTCCTTTCTCTGACAGTGAGGCTGTGACTTCCTTCTGCTGCTGGAGTTTGCGGACACTGAAGACTCTACTTAAAAAGATGGTCACATAAATAGGTCATGGTCCCTAATGGAGCCATGGGTAGCAGGTTGAGCCATACAAAGAAGGCGTCCCAGATCACATTTCATCGTGATCTTTCATTTTGGAAATCACCTTAATTTGTCATTGGCCTTCAATTCAAATTTTCACCAAGGCAGCCTCTAGGTGGGAGATTGAATCAGTTACATTAATTGTCCTGGTGTCATTCAACTGTAGGAAACATTAATCCTTTCACAAGTAGGTTATTTTCTGGATGACATTCTGTTGCTGAAATATGCACTTTGTTTTGTAATGGAAATAAAGGTTATAACATGCTCTTAATTAAAACTTTTCTCCTCCTCACCCCCCCCTTCTCTAAAAAAACACTGTGGAAAAGTACAATTTAATTGGATGAAGTATTTAGCTCAATGAAACTTAAATATAACTGCATGTAATCAGGAAATGAAATAGTCAGGATCAGGCATCTAAAGATCCCCTAAGGCTTCTTATATGTGTGTGTTCAAGAAATTTATGCTGAAATCGGCAGAGTTTCTGAGTAGACACCATGGGATTCTGGCAATGAACCAGCAGACTGAGAGCTTGCTATGTGTCAGGCTGGTTTCTGGACAGTGACATGAGGCCTTCAAGAAGCTGGTCAGATGACAGATCCAACCCTTGAAAGTGGTGAATACTGTACCCAGCACAATGGCTCAATTGGTTGATACTCGATCTCCAAGCACCACAATCCCATATGGGCACCAGTTCATGTCTTGGCTACTCTATTTCCCATCCAGCTCCCTACTTGTGGTGTGGAAAAGAGAGGAGGATGGCCCAAAACCTTGGGACCCTGCACCTGTGTGGGAGGCCTGGAAGAAGCTCCCTGGCTCCTGGACTTGAATTGGCTCAGCTTTGGCCATTGCAGCCATTTGGCGAGCGAGCCAGCAGATGGAAGATCTTCCTCTCTGACTCTCCTTCTCTTTGTAAATTTTACTTTCCAATACAAATAAATATTTTTTTAAAATATTTTTTTAAAGCTGTACCTACTTATCTTTCAGATGAATGGCATAGATAATGCGGGCTTTATACAGAAGAGATGGCAGCCATGCAGAGACAGAACTTCAGTAGGTTTTAGGGACAAATAGATACATGACAATGCAAAGATATGGATTAATAGAGCTTAAAATGACCTGGGATCTTCTTGGCCATATCATCTGGACCATGAATCCCAGGTGTGTATCATAGCCTTTGTAGATAACCTGCTCTGTTTTCTACTGTTTAGTCATCCAGCAGTTCTTTTGTTTGGTTTTCAGGGAACATTTGCCTCTGATGCCCCAAACTTCTGTTTGAGTTCTTTGCTTGTCTAGAAAATTGGGTCCCTCTCCCACAGGTGAGTCCTTGGGGTATTTGCAGAAGGCTGCTTGTGTCCCTTAAGTTTATTTTGCTGCCAGTTCTCAGTTTAGGCAATCCGCTCCTTCAGTTCCTTCTCATTTTTCATCATTTCCAGACACTTTGCTAACTTGGCCACTTTCCTTTTCTATGCACCTTGAGAGCCTTCCTTTATTGATGGCTCTTGTCCTGAAAACATGGATCTGATCCCTTCCTTATCAGAAGCCCTCAGTAGCCCTCTCATGCCCAAAGAGTGAATTCAGGCTCCTGGCTAACCTAGCAGCTGTGACAAAGTTTCCTGTTGAAAGTCCAGATTGTTTGCACTGTACATCCCTTCCCCTTGGTAAAATGCCACTTGTACCAGAAGACACAACCTACTTATAATTCAGTAGAAGAGGTGGCCTCACCTCTTCTTGGTTAGTGGGTTTGGCTAAACTGGGCCAAGGTGTTGGGTAGTGAGGAAGAAGAAAGGGCATGGGGTTTGTAGCTGTGTGTCTCTCTCTCCATTTCTCTTTCTTTTTCTTGCCTTTGTGAGGAGCAAGGCCGTTGTCTGAGCATTGAAGGTCCTGCGCTTTTGTTGTGTTAGTATCTGGTGGCTTCTATGGATGTCAAGGCCAGTGTGGACTTATCTTGCTTTGTCTTTTGGCCTCACTCAGCACCATGTGTTGCTCCCAAGAGCTGCCAACCCTTTGCCCAATGCAGTGCCTGAGTGTGGCATGTAGGCCCTGATGTAACATGAAGGATACGCTGGCTGAATGTCTGCTGTTCATACCAGCGTTGTCCATGACCTTGAAGATGCAACACTGTGGGTGTCCATGGCTGGACATTGGGTTAGTTGCCAACAAGACAATTATTAAAGCATGCAGGATCCATCCTTAACACGGTATTGGTTGAGTTTCCTTCATTTCTGTTTGTTGCTTTTGCTCTGTTAGAGTTTTTGCTTATCCATACTGCATTCACTTCTGTGAAAGAAGGGCTGGGAAGAAGAGATTGTAGCTTTTGGCTCCATTGAGAAAATGCAGAATGCTGTCTTGTTTTTATATCGTGATTATCAAGTGCAGCACAGATCCTTGGTAGAGCCTGGTTCCCATTCTAGTATTTTCATCTCTAGTTGTCGATTTGTTGGACAGTCCCTAAAAGCCATAGTATCCTGTTTTTATTCTTTGTATAGTCCTTGCTCCCTGTTATCACTTGTGTTAATTGCCTGATCTGCGTAAGCCGCATGAGAGGGGGAACACTGGCTTTGTCAGTTATGCCGTCCCCAGTGTCTGGCATATGGTAGGCATGCAGTGAATGAGTGCTGAACAGATCATTCTTGGCAATGTGTGCGTTCTTCACACTTTGCTGTAGGGGGCGTCTCACAAATCTTGTTAGGTTTTAGCAAAAATAATTTTTATTTTCCAAAATGGGTGCCACTTGAAAGCTGCTCTCCCTGGTGGGTTCTTATTGTGTCCCACTGCCTCTGTCATCTGCCCACCCTACCTCCTGGAATCTTCTTGAATGGAAAATTACTCACTGCCTTATACCTCCTTGGGGTTTTGTTCTCTGAGCAGTTCTTAACTACTTCCATGTGATCTGTACATGTGAATCTGAGCCTTCTGCCAGATGACAAATGTCTTACTCTCCATATTGCTTATTGCTCCTTCATCTCCATGAACAATTGGAAAATTACCTGCTGACTTCTTAAAAGGCTGTAGCATTTATTTAGCTGCAGGAGTTAGGATTGAAGATGTCTTCATTTGCTCCTTACAAACAGCATCACTTCATGAGATCTTCCCTTCTTTCCTTCCTTCTTTTGTCTCTGTCACTACTCCTCTCTTTTTGCCTCATTCTGTCCCCTTCCTCAACTGGCCTTTGTTGAACATTCACTGTGCGCCACCACGCCTTGTGTGCAGTCCCAGGAATGTACTGGTTCCTCGGACCTGGAGGATACCTCCCCTCTCTGAGCTTATTGTCTGAATGTTAGCAGAGACAACTGTAAAACCAATGTTCTTTCCCAACCTTGAACCATAGCCTACATTCAGGTGAAAGATGAAGCTCCTTTGGGGTAAACGCCATTATGGTTAGAGGCTGAAATATGGAACCAAGCAGTCCAGGGCTAACCTCCCAGGTCTTCTGTTCATTAGCAGGGTGACTTTGAGCAGGGAACTTCATCTTTTAAGTGTTCAGCCTCATCACTCGTAAGATATGGAGAAAAGTAGAGTTCCCCTTACCCAAATTCATGGAAGAATGAAATAAAATACAGTGGGCCTGGCGGCATGGCCTAGAGGCTAAAGTCCTCGCCTTGCCCCGGGATCCCATATGGGCGCCGGTTCTAATCCTGGCAGCTCCACTTCCCATCCAGCTCCCTGCTTGTGGCCTGGGAAAGCAGTTGAGGACGGCCCAAAGCTTTGGGACCCTGCACCCGTGTGGGAGACCTGGAAGAGGTTCCTGGTCCCGGCGTCGGATTGGCGCGCACCGTCCCGTTGCGGCTCACTTGGGGAGTGAATCATCGGACGGAAGATCTTCCTCTCTGTATATCCTGCTTTCCAATAATAATAAAATCTTAAAAAAAAAAAAAAGAAAGAAAATACAGTGTATTTAAAACACAGAGGACAGAACCCTCCTTTCCACAAATACCAGTTCTGAGAATGAGGAATCAGTAAGAGCTGAACGCCTATAAGGAACATTTGGAAATATTTTAATTTTGGGTAAGATAACAAATGTTCTTGATTTTTTACTTGCTTGACCAGAGGGTGACATGGTCGGTTTAAGTGGACAAAGAGCAAAAAAAAAAAAAAAAAAAAAGGATCATAGGTGAGATGCGTGTTGGTACAGTAACCCTAGCACTTGGATTTGGAAAATCGGTCCTGGGTATTCTGCTGAATGTGCACATGGGCTTTCCCCAGGAAAGACCAACCTTTGCTTCCAGATCAGATTCCTGGCTGCTGTGTGACAAGGTTCACATCTGTTGTGACAAGCAAGAGCTAAGAGGCTTTCTGGGGAGGGCATGAGGGGAAGGAGGAAAGCAGGAGAGAAATGAGGCCTCCCCTCCTCTTGCCTGGCTTTGGAATTTCTTGCTCTATTTACTGTGATCTGCTTACAGCTTCTTTAGCCTTAACTCTAAATAATTGAAGACCATCTTAAGTACAAGCATGCTTTTTAAAAGCATACCTTGCCTGGTTGCCCTATGCAGAAGTAACAAAGATGAAAATGAGATGATACCCACCCTGCAGGTGCCTGTGTGACATAAGGCAGTAGTTTGTGGCCATCGTAGGAAGGTACTTGCCTGTGTGCATTGGTGGTGACATGGCAAAGAGCCCTGTGAAATTGGCAGACCCCAGAGAGACTCAGAAAGACCATGGAGTTGCCTGTCAGTGTTCCCCTGTGTGTTGGCTTTTGGGTAAGATCTACTGGTTGTGGTTACATGTCGCCGCCCAGCAGTGGTGACACAAAAACGCCGAGGCACGCTCTGGGGGTCTGGGAAAAGCCAGACCGCAACTGGACCCCTTCACTGCCAAAAGCGGCTGTGTTTAAAACCTTTTCTCCGCTGCTGCTGTCCCCATTGGTCTAAGCTTTCCTCCCCGCTTCTTCTCTCCGGCACCCTTCCTCCCGCCTGTTCTCCTTCTCCCTCATCCCGTCTTTCTCCATCCGCCGTCCGTCCATCTGTAGTCTTAATCCCAGTCCATCACCATTGTCCCAGTCCATCCTGCCTAGCTTTTACCGGCTACTTTTATATCATTCTCCACCAATCACTTCTCCCCGTGGATCTGCTTGGTGCTACATGATAGGCCAGTATTCACAGCGAGGGCATTAACCTATCCCTGTGACTTCCTGTTTACCTGCTGGCGAGACCAACTCTGCCTCCTGGCCCTGGGCCAGCCGCCATCTTGCAACAGCCCTTACCAATCCCAGAAGTGGCTTTAGCACCCCGTTCCCCACAGTTACAAGTCAGTGAAGCTTCTGCCAGCCAAGCCATAGTTCCCTTATTAACAGCAAGTTTACTGCTTGAGCATTCAGTCATTTTGAGATTTTGTAGGCTCTTCTTAGCACCTTTGAGCAACATGAGTTCTTAGAGTGACTCTTTGGGAAACTGAACAACAATGCCAACCAAGATGTGCTCCAGGATGGCAAGTCTCTCAATTCTCTTAGAATCCCTGTTAGAGAAATCCAAGTTGAATGGAGTGGGGATGTGATATAGAAATAGTTTAGGACAAAAGTACAAAATAGAGACACATTCTTTTGAGAGGAAAGCATGGATGACTGTAACCATTTCCAGGTAATGCCTCATGCTGGTCAGATAATTATTTCTTCTTCTCGTTTTCTAATTTCTTCTCTCAATGTTTTCATTTAACATACTTCTACCATATGTTTTTGTTTTAAATTTAGATTTCCGTCAGGAAAAGATTTTGGAAAGACTGTAGTGAGATGAAGGGTGGCCATGTCATCCAGCTGCTGCCAAGGCATGGTCAAGTCCTCTCTCCCCAACTTCCCAACACTGTCTTTATCCTCCCCCTCCTCCTTCCCCTCTTGCTCCTTAGCCTGCAAGCTCTTCCAGCCACAGTGGCTCTCCTGCACAGCACTTACTATAGAAGCATTTTAAAATTCATGCGCTACTGTTTCTCTCCTTTGTAGGACTGTGGCCTGCATCAGGACAGAGAGTTTCTTCCGTTCACATTGATATTCATGAGTCTGACCCAGTGCCTGGTGCACGGCAGGACATCAGTGTGCATTGACAAATAATACCTAACATTAACTGAAGAGCAGGCATCCCATTAATGAAAGAACCACCCTGCAAAATACTTAAAATCAAGTAAATAAACTGCAATTGAGGTCTTTAAAAATCTGCCTGTGAGATTTGTCCATGATTTTGAGATTTTAAGTCATGGCATACACCAAATGCCACAACTCACTTGGATTATGATCATGTGAATTTCCAAAGATGTGAATCAATCCCAAATCTTTTATATCCTTACCTGAGACAGAGAAGGAGTGAGTAGTTTCACTAAATTGTGGTCCATAAAGGGAGAAGAGGTCACCAGTGGGAGTGGCCCTCAAGTCCGGAGTCTCCCTTGTTGGGATAATCAGAGAGAAACAGCTATGGAATTAGCTAGACAGGGAGGGACAGGCACTCACAAACTGGTAACTTAAGTAGAATGCAACAAAGCAATGGCTTATGAAAGTGAGGGTAAGGTTTACAGTAGTGAGTAGGTAAGAACGCAACACCCCAGAGCTCGCTAGAGTGCTATTGTAGTGGGTACACGAGCCCTCACCATGGACACAGGGTGTGGCCGAAATGAGGTGCTGTATTCAACCTCAGTCTCCTCTCACCTCCTAAGCCCTGGCCTGTGCCCTTTATTGGTACATCCCAACCACAAGTCAGCACCTAAAGATGCCCACCTCTTGTATTCATTGGGGCCAGTCAGATAGGGCTCAGAGCAGGGTGGGACAATTTGGAGAGTGAAGGTGAGGGACCAAGTGAAGGTGTAAGGCATAAAGAGAATGCAGGAGTTACAACTTACAGGCTGTGTCCACTAAGTCCCACCAGAAGACCCAGAAAGCCTGGGAAGTGTGAATATCCCATGAAGAGGTGAGCTCGGGAGGGTCTGCTTCTGAGCTGTTCCAGTGGTAAGTGGCAGCAGCCAGCCTTCAGTTTTTTTTTTTAAGATTTATACATTTTTATTGAAAAGGCGGATATACAGAGAGGAGGAGAGACAGAGAGGAAGATCTTCCATCCGATGATTCACTCCCCAAGTGAGCCGCAACGGCCGGTGCGCGCCGATCTGAAGCCAGGAACCAGGAACCTCTTCCAGGTCTCCCACACGGGTGCAGGGTCCCACTCAAGCCGTCCTCAACTGCTTTCCCAGGCCACAAGCAGGGAGCTGGATGGGAAGTGGAGCTGCCGGGATTAGAACCGGCGCCCACATGGAATCCCGGGGCGTTCAAGGCGAGGACTTTAGCTGCTAGGCCACACCGCTGGGCCCAGCCTTCAGTTTTGAGGGTTTCCTAACTCTGTTGGACATGTTCCTGCGATTGCCTCTGTGCCCTGGGTACCAGAGTCTCATCAGAAACAGTTTTTGAGAATGCATTTTTCAGCAGTATAAGGTTTTTATCTGTAGGTGCTTCTCTAGTGCAGTGATGTTCAAGGTGAGGTGTACAGACCAGAAACAGCAACAGCTATGAGCAAATCTGATAATTCCCCAACCTTCTCCAATCAGCAGCTTGGGAGTTGGAGCATTTGAACAGCTCTTGGGGTGTGATTCGTGCGTGTTCTCACGTTTGAGAAGCACTGCTATAGAAGCTACCAGGAAACCTTCAAGTTCATGGAAAATGTGTTTTAATGACAAACTATGCATGGATTACATCGTTTTCTTGTACTATGTTTCCATGAACTTTTTGAAGTTTCTGTATTGCAGACTTTGGGAATATGAAGCTCAGAACTGTGAGTGAGTAATATCTTCAACCACAATACACACAGTTTTGTCTTAATCTTGGCACATTTTCAAATAGCTGTGTAAAATAAGAATAGAGAAATGATTCTCTTGCTCCTTGCCTCGCCTCGCCTCGCCTCGCCTCGCCTCGCCTCCCCTCCCCTCCCCTCCCCTCCCCTCCCCTCCCCTCCCCTCCCCTCCCCTCCCCTCCCCTCTCCTCTCCTCTCCTCTCCTCTCCTCTCCTCTCCTCTCCTCTCCTCTCCTCTCCTCTCCTCTCCTCTCCTCTCCTCTCCTCTCCTCTCCTCTCCTCACTTTTGAAAGGAAGAGTCTCAGAGAGAGAAAGAGAGGGAGAGACATATGCCATCTGCTGGTTCATGCTGCAATGGTTGGGATTGGTCCAGAAAGAAGCCAGGAACTCCATCTTTGTTTCCCATGTGGATGACAGGGACCCAAGCAATTGGACCATTTTCTGCTGCTTTCTCAAATGCATTGGCAGGGAGTTGATTAGAAGTGACCCAGTCAGGACTTAAAACATGAACTCATATGGGATGCTGGCATTGTAGGTGGTGACTTAACCTTCTATGCCACAGTGTTAGTCCTAAAAGGTGGTTTTCAAAATAGTGTTTATCTCATCCTGTTCAAAGCCAAGGGAGTCACTAGGCCAATCTATTCAACCGAAATAATATTTTATCTAAGACTTAAGAAACATTTGAAAACCCTTTTTTTTTAATTTATTTATTTTTAAAGATTTTATTATTGGAAAGCTGGATATACAGAGAGGAGCAGAAACAGAGAGGAAGATCTTCCATCCGATGATTCACTCCCCAAGTGAGCTGCAATGGGCTGGTGCTGTGCCGATCTGAAGCCAGGAACCAGGAACCTCTTCCGGGTCTCCCACGCGGGTGCAGGGCCCCAAAGCTTTGGGCTGTTCTCGACTGCTTTCCCAGGCCACAAGCAGGGAGCTGGATGGGAAGTGGAGCTGCCGGGATTAGAACCGGCGCCCATATGGGATCCCGGGACATTCAAGGCGAGGACTTTAGCTGCTAGGCCGTGCCGCCGGGCCCAAAAAACCCTTTATTGAGATTAGCTAAGATTCCTTTTTGTTCCAATGTTCGCTGGCACTGGCTATATTATCAGTCGCATTGTTGATGTGCATCTATATTTAGTGCTTACCCGTATGTGTATTTTGTGTTATTTTAAAATAATAGCAGTGCTTATCATCAGAAGTATTATTTTTCCATTTCCTGCCCTTTTTGATGTAGCTCAAGGTGTTTATTCATAGCTTTTTCTTCCCTGAAAGTGGGTATAATTTCTAGAATGGCAGTTACCCCCTTGATATCATGTTCTAGTCAATTCAATGTCTCTTGTTGCCATTTGGAACACACACATAAATGGTAGTGCATGTCATTGCATCCAGTTGCATCAGCTTGTGTCTGAAGTGTCTGTGTGAGTGTTAAAATTGTTGGATATTGAAAAATGGAGACTGTTTTGGGTCAGCAGTCAAAGTCAAGTGCTCCAGTTAGAATTCTGACTTCCACGAACATGCACCCACAGGTTTTCTGCGCTTCCATTCTCTTATTTGTCCAAAGGCCATAATAACATGTTGTCTCCCTATGCCAGGGGAAGGTGCTCCAGAGTTTCTATATAGCAAGTTTTCTGTTGGGGCTAGGGTGACTTAGAGACGTGAAGGTTAATTTGCAATCAGACACTCACTGTTTTTCTTGGTTTATATGTCAAAGACCATCAAGTCAGTAAAATTTTCAGATTCTTTTATTTATAGTACACTGAATATCCATAATATGTACATGAATTAAATCACAGAATACTTAAAAAATGTAGATTGGCTTTGGGGAAAAGATTGTTGAGAGCAGGGAGGACCAAAGTTCTTGCTCCAAGCTACTACTTGATCTAGACCTTTGGTGACCTTGGGATGTTGTGAGGATAAACAACTGATGAAAGAACTGAACAGAAGCAACTGGACTAGCAAGTTGGAGACCTGCAGAGTTCCTTGAAGGACTTTGGAGATGGATGAATGCTCCATTTGTCTTTGTGTCTTTTCCAAGCTCCTCAGCACCTGGTATCATGTCTAATAGCAGCTGTTAAATAGCTCTGTAAGTGCAGATTAACAAATGAATAAAAAATGAATAACCTCATAAATGGGTTATCTGAATCAGATGTTACCTGGGTAATCTTGTTCTAGGAAATGTTTAAAAAGTGGACTTGAGTACTTCCCCTCTTCCCCACCCTCCTGGAGACTTGTGGTCTCTGGATTCTCAACTCAGTGCATGAGTCACATGAATGTCTTAGCTCTGCAGCTTCTCCTCTGCACCCCAGATGCGTACACAGCCAGCCCCTTCTCCTTGGCTCCCCCTTAAACAGTTCTCACATGTGGTCTCTGTGTCTGTTCTCTGCCGACTCTTCAGGGATGCCTGCTGGAAACTAATAGTACACAGAAGATTTAGGCTTCCTATAAGTTTTATTCTGAAACATTGTTCTGGGGTGCATAACATTCTACTCCTCATGTGGCTTTCTTGCAGACTATGACAAGCAAAAGGGTAGGGGAGTCGCTTCACAGCAAGAAAACCCAACAAACACTCGTTTGGCTGGGTGGTCAGAATCCATACTGACAATGCCCAGAGACTATTCATCCTGGAATTGTTGTGATGAAATTGACATTGAGTCCCTATGGCCACTCCTCTGGATCCTGAACATCCGTCTAATCACGAACCCAATGTGAGAAAAAGATTCAAATGGAGGGACACCCAAAAGAGAATCTTCATGTTCTCAGAAACAAGGCAAGTGTGGGGAGCTGTTACAGCCAGGAGGAAGACACATGACCAATCACAACCATGGAGACACAATGACTAAATGGATGTGTTGTGATAGATGGAATCATAGAACAACATGAGGACATTGGACAAGCACTGGGGATATCTATGGGCATTGAGGGCCCCTGGGCTTGGCTCTGATCTTTCTGGCATTTTCCTCCTGGCAGTCCTCAGCAGGCTGCTAGACCCAGGCTCTTGCTCTGTCCACACCATTGCCCCTTTCTTCCCAATTTCTTTTCTAGTTTGGGCTTCCTCTAAAAACCTCTGTCTCTCCCATTCATTGCTTTCAAGGAGCAGTGTTGGGATTCTTGGCTCAGCCCCACTCATCCAGCTGTTCTTGAACTTGGAGCTATTGTCTTCCCACTGCAAAGGACCAGATTGGCTGTGTTTGTTGAGAACTGATTCTCTACACAGGGTTGGCTCTCCCTGGGCAGTCCCTGGGGGCTCTTGGGTCCTGGTATTGGGTTAGTTTAGCTGAATTTCACCAGGATGCATTGTTCAGCGCAAAGAGGGTTTTTTTGTTTTGTTTTGTTTTCCAAACCTTTATCTCACTATTACATGTAGTTTTCCCACCTCCATAATCAAAGACATTTAAAAATCCTTTATGAGGAACCCTTTGGAAATAGATTTAATTCACTGAGAAGCAAGTTTCACATTAACGTTCAGATATCCATGTTCTTACCCCTAAACTCCCATCTGGCTACAAAGTAGGTTTTAGTCTGTTATCTGATCAATCTCATCCTAAGCAAAGAAGGGGAGAAATGGAAGGGAGAAGGCATTTGTTTATTGAAACATTACTGCAGCAGTATGTGGGTTATCTCATTTAATATTTGCCATAACATTTTTACAGTAGGTATTCCTGCCCCCATTTTAGAAAAGGAAGCTGAGGTGGATGAACCTGCACAGAGATGTATAGATGACCCAACCGTAGCCTGGAGGCTGTTGTACCTAATGCCAAGTCCAGGGCTGTATCAGAGTGGCATTTCAGTACACGGAATTTTTCCCCCAAAACACAAGTCCTTGGCTGGTGTTTTTATTTGTTGCCAGTGATTTCCATAGCTGTAATTTTAATTATTAGCTCCTCTCCTCTCCCAGCCCTTTCTCTTCCTCTTTCTCACTCAGCACTTGCTCCTCCCCCCTACTTTCTCCCCAGTCTCCTATACCTCCAGGGAATTTGTTCATTCCTGCCAGGAAGCTTGTGAGAGTACATGGAATGCCCATTCAGTTCCAGTTCTCTTCCCACTCAAGATGAGTCTAAGATCTCCCCCTTCCCCATGAGGAAGATGCCATGGCTTTCTTAAGATTCATGGGCCATGTTTTTATTCCTTTTTAGACATTCTTGCACATGGCAGCTGTAAAATGAAGGGCAAGGAAAGCACACTGGGAGTCAGGCAACCAACCAGTTCAAGAAAAATAGAATTGGGAGATCAGGTCAGTCTTTGTAGGGTCTCCATGTGTCTTCTGATGCATCATGTCCATGAATGACGTAGGTTGGACTTGCTGTGGATGCCTGCTGTCTGTCTATGTCCAGTCCCACTCTGCACCATCACTGAATCTTTATACTCCAAAGGGAAAGGTGGTGTATGATGTGGCGCTGCTAAGAGAACAGACATTGGAGACCATGTTAGACATGGGAGCCCTGTATGTTTCTGTCTTCACAGCCTTTCAAGGAAATGATTTTTGCCATTGGGCACAGGCAAAGGAATTGAAGTAGCATTGTTGCAAATACTACAAGTATTACAAATTTAATTTATTGAGTTTATGGCTTTCTTTTGAGTTTTTTAAAAAATTAAATCAACCCTGCTACACAATGGTAGATATAGACTTCTATAATAGTTTTGTAAATTTGTTTGTTTATTTGAAAGAAAGAGAGAGGTAGAATGAGAGAAAAGAAGGAAAGGAAGGAGGAAGGAAGGAAGAAAGGAAGGAGGAAGGAAGGAAGAAAGGAAGGAAGGGAAGGGAAAGAGAGAAATGGAGAGATAGAGAGAGAGGGAGAAAGATCTTTCATCTTCTGGTTCACTCCCTAGATGGGCAGAGCCTGGCAGAAGCCAGAGTAAGGAGCTTCATCGAGATTCCCCACACGCATGGTAGAGGCCCAAGCACTTGGGCTATCTTCTGCTGCTTATCCCAAGCACATCAGCAGGGAGCTGGATGGGAGGTGGTGCAAGCAGAACATGAACTGGCACCCATGTGGAATGCCTGCATCACAGGTAGTAATTTTATCTGCTGTGCCACAATGCCAGCTCTTAATACAGCTTTGTTAAGTACAGCTTAATTTCTATTAAACCACATGTAAGTTTTGGACCCTGAAACTGAGCAGCCTTATAGAATAATACATTATAAGGCTAATTGTCCTCCATGGCTGTAAATAGAGGGGGTAGATAGTGCTTTTCTCACCGGAGCTGCAGAAGTTCTATGGAGTTCAGATTCATTGTAGGAATCTGACCTCCTGAAGGGAGCAGCCAGTGACTTGCCAGTATGTGAGGGAGGATTGTTGTTATTAAAACAGAATCATGATGGAGTGGTACACAACAATTCCCCATCAATGTGGCTGAGCGAATGTTGGAAGGAGAAGCAGGCGTCAACTTAAGTAGTTTAAATAAATGAATAAACCTTCATGCTTTCCTTGTTAGGGATGAAGTATCTGCAACATGTTGAAATAGCTAAGAACTTGGGCTGCAAATAGCTGCAAAAAATGAAGCTGCAGAATACACACAACTTAGAAGCAAGGTATCTGTTGCTTGTTGAGCTCCTTCTTCTCCACCTCTTCCTCATGTTATTTTGTAGAATTACTCTGAGAACACTTCAGAATAGCTAAGGACCCCAAGCCAAATGATTTATGCATTATGATCTGTAACACACTCTCATGTAATTAGATTTATTTCTGCTTGCTACATTCCTCAGACCTGAAATGAATCCAAGACCTTCAAGTATTTATTTTACATAAGGCTAAACAATGTAAAGGTGGTAGCATATTAGGTCAAATCATATGAAGCTGTCATTTTTCTAAGTTCCAAACAAGCCAAATGTCAGTCACATCATGCAGTTCAATCTGTGAAAGGACTTGGTTAATTCTAGATGTCCCACCGGACGTGATGAAATATATCAGCTGTTATCTGGTGGGCGTTCTCCAGGATGAAGCTTCATTACTGAAAAAAATTGAAAAATTCTTCTGACTTTCATTTGTAAACATCAAGGCTTTTCTAGTTAGGCAGAGTCCATCCTACTCTTGTTGCCTGCAAGCCTGCGTGGCTTTTACTGCCACCTTCATTGAAAGAAATGATAATTAAAATTGTTACTAATGACCTCCAACCTCTGCCTTTTTAAGAAATAAGTGTTGAAATAAGTGTTTGCCCATTAACTGTGATGTTGGGCAACAGCGTCATCAGCACAATGTGTGGGGGCATTAGCTTGAGACAGTGCAAAGGCAGAAGGATGTGGTCTTGAGCAAGAAAGAGCCACCAAGACTTTCAGCTGATCCGGGTGGTCCAGCTGCCAGCTAAGGCAGGCAGAATGGCCCAGTGAGTTCCACTGAGCTTGCCTCTGATGAAAGTGGATTTACCACATGAATGGCACTTTGTTTTGTAAGATTAAAAATATCTTTAGCTTTGTGCTGGAAACAACAAGAACAAATGGTTCTTACGTGTCACCAAATCCAATGGAGACAGGTGGTACTTGACCTTGCAAGGGCGGGGGGGGGGGCATTCCTCTAAGGCTGCAAGCACCCCGAGAGCCAGATAAGGACCTTGCCATGGCTGAGCTGATGACAGCCTTCACCTGCCCTTCTTCCTGGGACTGTGTTAGGCTCCAATCCTGGGCCGCCAAGGGCTGCATTCTCAAGTCCCCTTGTTCTGCCGAGAGGTGTAAGATTGCATTGTGCTAACAGGTGTTTGTTGTCAAGCAAGCCACTTCCTACACATGCTTATTGGTTTGCCCAGTTTACATTTTGGAGTTTTGCTGAAAATGTCTTTGGAGGTATTTCATGCACAGGTAGAGAAAGTACATGCCATTGACATGATTTTTTATTCTTCTATCAAAATAAAAGGCATAGAGAGCTTGGAGGGAGAGCGTGTGTGGATGGCAAGCACAGGGAATGGGGAAAGAAATTTCTAGCACTCTCCTTGTGGCAGGACCAGCAGTGCACATATGATATCAAGTAAGCTTCATAACATCCTGTGAGGCAGGCAGCATTGTGTCCCATTCTACAGATGAAACAACTGAGCCTCAACAGTCAAGGACTCTAGTCAGCGCCTTGGTCTCAGCTGCTGATTTTAAAGAGCTGACTGCTTACCAGGATCTGAATGGTTAAGCTAGAACCTAGAGCAAAAAAAAATCCTGTTTATCATAAAAATTATTATTGATTTTATTTGATCCAGCAAGTGTGCTCTAAGCTACAGGAGGCAACTGAAATCTATTATTCCTGGGTTTTAAGCAAGATGAACCATCTTTTACAGTTGTTGGCCATTTGCTTGCAGCTCCTGATTTCCCTGGGAAAGAACCTTCTGGATTCTGGGAAATTCTGGGAACAGCCTTTTTGTTACATGGATAGAATGTGAATACCCCCTGGCTATCTGCAGGTGTCCCAGGAGAGTTGGTCAGGGGGAGAAGGGAGGGAGAGGTTGGTGAAACCTGTGGGTCCACAGGTGGAGAACCATGATTTTCATGTGTTCTCAGATTTTTTTTTTATTTCCTCAGGAGTTTTAATGTTGCTGGGTACAGGAATGAGTAAATTTGCATTAGGGTCCAATTTTCCATATTCTCTTTCCCTTTGAAGATTTAACTTGCTCTCCTAATAACTGATCTGGATTGCATGTTGCACCATTGTTGTCAGTGGGAACACCCTAAAACTCTTCTGGCTAACCTGCCCTGAAAGAAGGATGCAGCCTGACTCCTCTGTTGGAGTGTGTGTGTGTGTGTGTGTGTGCGCGCGTGCGCACGCGCATGTGCAGCTGTCCTGCTGGAAGCAAAGGCCTGCTTTGGCATGGAGAGCCTAGAGAACAAGGCTGGGAGAGAAGGCTTCTCAGGCCAGCTGCCTTCCTGGTGGTGGAATGATACCTGAATTCCCATGACTACTGTTGCTGTTGATGAGACCCGAGGCTCTCTGGTTGTGGGCCCAGACAGCCCTGGCACTCGATTGCAGCATTCTGTTTTTAGCAGCACCACAGTAGGGTATCCACAGGGACAGAGAATGGGACACTTTAAATAGCAAATCCAACTTTCTACTCCCTTCTTTTCAAAAGGTGGGATAGGACCACATAGGATTTTTGTCCCATGCAGACAAGGGGTCCCCGGGAAGGAAGACATCCTCATCAAAAGGGAGCAATCTTGGAGTCCCATTGTTTTTACATTAAAGTCCTGGGATTTTACAGGTGAGTTGGAATCCTTTGATTCTCTTTTCTCCTGCCACCCCCCTCCTTTGAAGTAATAGGGATGCAGCACATTTCCTTAGTGGCTTCTGTTGTGGTTTATAGCCCTGCTCATGGATCAGTTGCTGACATTTTAAGATCTTAAGGTCATTGCAAACACTATGTTATCACTGACAGCTGAGAAGTGGAAATAAGAATTTTCTTTGTTCATGATTTTCAGCAGCTTGTTTTGAAAGTTCCAGTTCTTTCTCTTTTCAAGCATTCCAATGCCTTTTTTATCATAGGTAAGTTATGCCGCATATAGACTGTAAAATCAAACGTGCAGCGGTAAGCCCCCTTAGTTTCATTCTCTGTGATTTCGGTTACAAGGCACCCACTACAATCTGAAAACATTAGATGGAAAATTACAGGAGAGAAGGAGGAAGTGGAGTGGGAAGAGAGAGGGAGGAAGAGAGGGAGGGAAAAAGGGGAGAGACAGAGATCTTCCATCTGCTGACTCATTCCTTGAATGTCCACATCACCTAGGGTTAGGGCAGGTCCAAGTCAGAGCCAAGAACTCCTCCCAGGTCACTCATTGGAGAGCCATCACCCACTGCCAGGAGGTGCAATATCCGGAAATTGGAATTGGGACAGCTGAGATTTCAATCTTGGCTTTCCAGTATGGGATGTGGGTGTGTCCCAAGGACACTGATGAGTCGAACAGTGTCCCTCCCCCCACTTTTTTGCTTGGGTTGTGATTGAGTCAAACTCTTATTTTACTAACTCTATATTTTATGACTTATGTAATATTTTTGTTATTTTAGTAAGAGTACCTAGTTTTGTAGCCATTATTTGTAAGTATTCTTTATATTTTAGAGATATTTGTCATAATCATTACCAGGAATTTTCTTAATTTTCATACTGCTTATTAGCATATAATTTCTTCTACATAATCAAATATGTCAATTTATTCTTTTAGATCTACTTTATTTTATTAAATATTGACTAAATCTGATTAATGTGAGAATAATGATGCAGCATTGCTATTCTTCAGAGATAATTAAGTAACAAAATTTGTTCTAAAAATAAGCATTTTTACTTTCAGCCTACTATCTAAAGAAATGAATTTTTTAATAAAACTTTTAAAGATGTATTTATTTTTATTGGAAAGGCAGATTTACAGAGAAGAGAGTCAGAAAGAAAAATCTTCCATCCATCGTGTTCTCTCCTCGAATGACTGCAACAGCCAGAGTTGAGCTGATCTGAAGTCAGGAGGCAGGGGCTTCTTCCGGGTCTCCCATGCAGGTGCAGGGTCCCAAGACTTTGGGTCATCCTCTACTGTTTTCCCAGGCCACAAGCAGGGAGCTCGAAGGAAAGTGGAGCAGCTGAGCATGAATTGATGCCCGTATAGGATGCCATGCTTGGAGGTGGAGAATTAGCCAGTTGAGTCACTGTGCTGGCCCCCTTAATAAACTTCTTAGGAAACCTTTTGAAAACACTTTTCCTCAGATGTTTCCTCTTCTATGTGAAAATATTTTCCATTTTCCTGAAATACCAAGAATATGTTGCTATCTTAGTTTCTCTGTTGGATGTTACTACTCCCTTGTGGATAATTTAGATTTCTGTACACATTCGAAAGTCAGAGATTCCATATGGTGCTTGTGGTAGGTTGGTTGGAAGTTCACCAAATTTTCATTCTCTTGCTCTTGGTCATGTGACTTTATGCATTTCTCCATCAGGCATTCTCAATCAGGTGTGGCATATGGTCGGTCATGACCAAAGAAGTGTGGACAGAAGTGCTGTGCACTAACCACTTCTTGGCTTGGCTGGCAACCATACCTCTTTCCAGATCCTGGACTCTTCTTGTTATCATGCTGATCATGGAAGTCATGTGGTCACTTTCGAGGAGTCACAGGCTGGAAGAATCCTGGGACCCTGCATCATTGCCAATCAGAACCCTGGGTTTGAGTCTGTGTGAGGGAGAAATGCACATTTACTGTGCTCAGCCAGTGAAATCTGAAGGGTTCTCAGTTATGGGAACAGGTATACCCTTTAAAATGCTATACTCATAAAAATTATAGAAAAATTAGAATCGTAACAGAGTATAACCAAGAAAGTGGATTCATGTGGACTGATGTGGACATGGAGGGATGTGTAACTGGGCTGTCCTTCTGTTCTGAGAGGAGATGTGGGGAGATGTGTGAAAGTGGTTACAGAAGAGCCACTATCCATAGTTTGCTGTTGCGTCAAGTCTTGTAGGTGTAACTTCTGAAAATAATTGTGACTAGAGAATAGAAATTATGTGGAGGCATATTTTGGCTCATCACAGAGAATGTAAGATACTAAAATAAACTACCCTGGAAGGACATGAATTTTTGTTCACTATAAAAGACTTGCCATGAATGCCTTCCAAGGTATGACTGTCAGGAACCTTTCCACCCCAAAGATTCAAGGAGAATATAATCTCTAGTCCCACATTATTACCAAGAGTGGCTCCTTAGTAATATCTTTCCAGATACCTTCACTTTCCCTGTAATTGCAAGACCAATATGCTGCCCTTTGTAATGGCCTCATTTGAGTTCACAGGGATGTAACTTGTTCCACCCAAGAACTTTCCTTCTAGACCGTCTGGGAGGTTTGTTATCAATTACAGGTATAAAACATGGATATCTATTGGCTCATGTAATGGAAAGTTCCTAAGAAGGGAAGATTCAGGGATGATTGATCCTACAACTTAAAGATATTATTAACACAAAGATGCTTTCCATCCTCCACCTGCAGCGCCAAGTCTGGCAATGCAAGTGGTTTTTGTCTCTAGTTGCTGATAGTGATGCCAGCAACAACTGTGACATGCTAGCTCACTCAGGACTTCAAGAACCGATGAGTCGCAGGAAGCCGAATGGGAAATAGGATGAATGTTAAGGAGACTTAGACAATTCAAAGGGGTGAGTGGGATGTGATGAGACTGTCAGTTGAGTCAGGATAAGGAATTCTGATATGTGTGCCTGGAAATGAACAAGGAAGTTTCTTAAGTTCTGAGTAGAAGTATATCATGATGGAAAGTATGTTCAGGAAACCTAGCCTGATATGATTTCATTCGGAATAGGCCTGAGCGAGGAGTGACCATGACCTGGAAAGAACTTTCCTGTTTGAGTCTCTCAGGGTTGTGTTGTAGTAGTTCATGAGCTTTAAAACGCAATTGTTAAATTTTCAAATTTTTGCATGTTGGTAGTCGGTATCCTGACCATGAAGGAGTGGTTTCACCATTGAAATTGGCAAATGATTTCATTTAGGACTTTCTTCCCCCATAAATCCAAATTAATGGCATATCCCTGATATTGAATAATACATCTTAACATGCTGTGAGACTTTAAGAAACTCTATCAAGTGAAAAAGGAAAAATAAATTCTGAGACCAAAATAATATCATAAGAAAATTGCAAGGGATAAATTTTTTCAGTTATTGCTGTATCACAACCAAGCCCAGTTCTGTTTATTTTTTTGCCAAATAAATAGGAACTGAGTTTATTTCATTGAAGTACTTAAAAGCATGTTTCTAAGATAGCATTTCTTATATTTTAGGGTGAATTCCAGTGACTTTAGGATCCCGAAAGTGTAGATTCTGGTCCAGTCTGGAGAGATGCCTGAGATTTTGCATACCTAAGCAAGCTTCCAAAGTGATCCTGTTACTGCTGGCATGGAGACTTTGAGTAGCACAAGTCTAACCTCTTTCAGCACCAAGTTTTGTAATAAGTTGTAGGAAAAAAGGATGGGTGTAGCAGATTACTGGAAGTACTAAAATAATTTTATCAAAATCAGTTACTGAACAGACCAAAAGCCAGATTGCCTTGACTGGCTCAAGATCAAGAAATGAAAACAAACTGAATGGAAAGAGGTGTTTATCCTTCTTCTTTTGTGATTGTTTCTTGTGTAAGCAGATCATATGTTCTGTTGGACTATCAAGGTAGAAAAATGAATAGAGAATCTTTATTTGAGTTTGGCAAACTTTGCCGCAATACCATTGATTCATTAGACATTGCACTGTTTTCAACTTGTTATCTAAGAATGTTTTTTCAAGGGTTGAAACTTGCTTGCGATGTGTGTGGGTGGATGTAGGCTTCTTCATTTTTCTTGGAAAAATAATTTGGCTCTCTATTTTGAAAGTGTTTTAGGGAAATTTTTCTTTGGCAGTCATATGATGCTTCTAGGACTACAGATTTTCATCAAGACTATAGAAATTTAATGGTAAAATGACGTTAGACATTTTAGGGTACATTTCTGAGACTTTCCTGGATTCTGTTTTGCTAAATCTTTTGTATCTAGTCCAAACCTAAGGCCTGTTAAGCTAAAACCAGCCTGTTTTGCTCTGGCAGTGAGAATATGGAAAAGACTTCAGGGGTAGTGGAAAATATCAGTACTATATTGAATTGGCTGGAAACTCATTTGTAAACATAAATTAGAAATTGAATGCTGAATTGGGCTGGCATTGCAGGGTAAGCTCCCATGCACAGTGCCAACATCCAGTATGAGTACTGGTTCTGGTCCATACGGCTCCACCTCTAATCCAGCCAAAATTTTGCCGGGAAAGCAATAGAAGATGACCCAAGTGCTTAGGTCCCTACCATCCATGTGGGAGACCCAGATGGCATTCTAGGTTCTTGGCTTCATCCTGGCTCACACACTAGCAATTGTGACCATTTGGGGGATGAACCAGCAGATGCAAGATCGATCTCTGTCTCTCTCTCTCTTTCTCTCTCTCTCTCTCACTGTCACTCAGTCTACCGAATAAATAAATGAATCTTGAAGAGAATGAAAACCAGAATACCCAAGAAATACCATAATCAGTCTGTTTTAGCTGCTACCAAAACTGCAGTAGTGCAATCTTTATGAAGAATTAGTGGAAAATGTTGACCATGAGATGAGGCAAAATCATCGGACTTTAATTTTTGAAGTGTCATGAGAAATGTTCTGACCTACTCTTTAGTAATTTTTGAGAAAACTAAGGATCAAGAAATTAAGTGGTTTGCCTGAGATTACCCTGCAAGCTGGAAAAATAGCTAAGACTAGAACTCTGATAGAACTCTGATTTTTTAATTTTTATTTTTTTTATTAATTATTTTGCATTATGTGACAGTTTCATAGGCTCTGGGAATCCCCCCACCCCTCCCCCTCCCCTCCTCCTCCCCTCCTCCTCCCCTCCCCCCTGGTGGATTCCTCCACCTTGATGCAGTATTACAGTTCAAATTCAATCAAGATTCTTTCCTTGCAAACATATACCAAGCATGGAGTCCAGCTACTTATTGTCCAGATGGGTTGAACAGTTTCTTGGGGAGACCATTTCTGGTCCGAAGTTAGAGCTGGTAGAATATCATCCCAGTCAATTAAGAGTCCCAATATAACATCAACAGCAATTTGCAATATTATGGAATTGACATAGTTTTGAGTAACCAGTATGTTAAAAAAAAAAAAAAAACAAGTCCTAACCACAACCTATGATTAGTTCATTGACATTTCAATTTTAGTTTATATTCAGGACCGGCTGCTATATACCTTAAAATGGCTATAAGGTACCATTCAGCTGTCTCGTGTCTATTTCATTTTAGTATTTAGCCATTTGTTGTGTTGAAGTACAATTTTGCTGATCTTGGCAGATTTTAGGATAATCTAGACTGGCTTGTAACTCTAACAAGATATTTGTCGACATTTAAGGTGCAGAACACATTTTTTTGTTTGTTTTTGGGGGTGGTGTGCAGGAAAATCCTCAACACCATGGTGAGGAGTAACTAATCTTTGTGTCCCACCCAGCGAGGCATGAGCCAATCCATGCCAGCTCTTTCCTGTCAGATTTCAAACTCTACTTTCTGTTGTTTGTCTATTTATTTTAGGTTATTTTTAAGTTTGTATGATTGTTTGCTGTGAGGGGTTTTCGAAGCAATCCCGATGGTCATTGCGAGGGAGGGCGGGGGTCCAGAGGTGGAGCCAGGCTCGGACCAGAGAAAGCTCTCCTCCCTGGTCCCGAAGGACATTTATTTAGAACTCTGATTTTTAATGGTGTCACAAAAAATACTGACTCATTTTATACCATAATCTATGCTAAATATTTTACTTATGTTGTCTCAATTCTCAAAAAACCCTGTAAAATATCTGTTGCTCATTTGCTTATGCCATAAACATTTATTACATTCCTACCATATGCCAGGTACTATCTGACATGTGAAGCTACAACCAAAGTTATTATATTCATATTCTTATATTATAATAGGAGCAGAAAACAATCATTAAATAAGCCAACAAATATGATAATTTAGGTAATTCTGTTGAAATGAAACAGGCTGGTTTGCTGATGGAAAGTGGCTGATGGTGGAGGGTGATTTTATATGGAGAAGGTAACATTTGAATTGAGAGCTGAGGGGTAAGAGGAGTGTTTCAGGCAGAGGGAACAGCAAATTCAAAGCCTCAAAGAAGGAGTGAACTTGGCCCATTTAAAGAATAAGAATGAAGTCAGGATGACCACACCCTCCCTGTTGGAGAGGGTAGAAGGGACATTCAATAAGAATCATGAAAGTTTTTAAGACCAAGATCAAGTGGAAACAAATCCTGGAGACTATTGTTCTCTCTTGTCTAGCACTTCCCCCTCTACAGGTGAATAATCAAGGCACACAAAAGCTCTGTTAAGGAAGTATCAGCTCTTATTTGAACAACTTCAGATGCCATTATGCCCTGTTTCCTATGGTTTTTCAAACATTCCCCCTCCATCTGCCCCATACTATTCCGACTTATAAAAGCAGTACCTCCACATGCTTGATGAAATTTTTGATTCAGAAGTATTTGACCTCAATTTTCTGCTTAAAAATTGGCTCAGTGGCATTATCACTGTGTCCTGATCTTAAAGAATTGAAAGTATTTTATTTTGTTAAGTGGATTCTGATGTTTAAAAATCTTCTAGCAGTTACTTTGACGAGTTTGGCTTCGACTGGAGTTGCCAATACCTTTTGAATCCTGGCCAGGGTAATGCATCAACAGTGTGGTGGGCACTGGTGCATCTCAGTGGAAATGTATAGAAAATGACAATGAATGATGTGTGACTCTTCCTTCATCTTCTCTGGGATCCTGAAGGAAATAGCAAATGAGTCTCTCTCAAGGCAGGATGAGTCCTCTTTTGTCTTTCTTGAGTGATTCAGTCCTAAAGCATTCACTGATTGTGCTTGGGGGTGGGGTTCTTAGGGAATAGGGGAGGGACACTGTGGTGGCTAGGGGCAGAATGTTGGAGCTCAAGTGATGGAGAATTGAAGTCTGAGAGAAGTGACAAGGATACCTATGGTGGTGTTGTACAGGGGGAATGGAAGCAGCTATGAACATACCCTGTGTCCAGATATTCGCTCCTAAATACCATTTTACACAAAAGAAAACAACACTCTTTAGATTGATTTCAGAGATAGGGCAGTCAAAATACAAGATGGGCCTAGAAGTTCATGTTGTGCCAAAAAATAGGACTCAAAGAATGATGAGGATGTGTCAAAAGAATGTACAAGCCAGCTGGGAAGGTCTTCACATGGACTAAGCCTAGGATGACTTGAGGATTAAAACAATGAAAAATCATTATAACCCAATGAATAAAAAAGGAGCCTTAGTTTACATTAATGTAAATAAATTAGCTAACAAATAAATCACTTGGAAGTTTCCTGAGGAATGGGATATTTCTGTAGTTTCGGTTTCTCCTTACAAAATGCTTTGACGTTACAAAAGAAAAATAGGATTCATTTACCCTGGGGTTTTTGCTGAGTTTTTCCAGTTAACATCACCAGAAATGGAATCGATCCAGGGTATGTCACCTGGTCAGTGCAGGGTCATGATACATCATGTCTACACTTGATCTTAGCCAAAAGGCTAAAAAGCGATAATACATCATTTCTATGGAAATCATGCTAAAAGAGTGTAAGTAGGATCAGATAATGAGACATCCAAAACCTCAGACTGAAGGGGTGTTCTTTAACCCAGGCTATAATCTTCAAAACTTCCAAGATCATGAGAATCAAGACACAATCAAGACACTGTCGTAAACTGAAGGTTGCTAAGTCACCACTATAATGTGATGTCACTTGTGATTGGCAATTGACTGAGATGATGGTAATGCTTAAGTCTTGATTTCCAGAGTCTGACAGTTGATTGTAGCTACAGGAGACATACACTAACACATTCTCTGGGCTGATGAAGCTAACACTTGCAGCCCACCTCCTCATGCATCACACACTGTTTCTGCAAGTGCTCTAGAAGATTGGAATGGCATATGAGGAAAGGGTTTAGAATTTTATAATAAAAACAGGTCAGTATTTTAAGGAACTAGCATCTCTCAAATGCTTGTAGAGTGGTATTTAAAATGAAACTGCATTGCGTGGATTCTCATCTCAGTTCTGAGTGTTCTTGGGTGGATTGTTCAACATTTTTGTGATGGTTTTCTTTTCTGTCAGAGCACAGGATAGGTATCACTCACTGGACAGAATGGGGAGACTGTGGTGAAACAACCACATGAAACCTCGTCTGAGTGAGCTCCAAGAAGGCCCCTTTTGGTATCAAGCCCTCCTACATTCAATGGTGTTGTACTAAGCTCTAGTTTATATGGTCATTGTGCTATCAAAGTAGATCTCCTCCAGCATGAGATTATAATGGGATTATGGACTATCCTAAAAGTTCCCAGACTACTTGTTGGGTCCATCTTTAGCCAGCTGTACAGAACCAAGGGATGTAGCCAAAGAAAAACATGTTAATTGCTGGTGGCTAAGACAGTGGAAAGCCAGACAACATTATCCCTGGGTTTGGAACCCACAGTTGCTCATTATCATCCCATTTTTAGAACTGGCAGAGAGAGAAGTCTTGGCGATCAATGGGTCCAACCCTGTTATTGTGTAGGTGGGGAGCTGAGGTCCAGACCGGCAGTGGATCATGCCCAGGGCACAATGATACTACGTGAGTTTGCATCCCGAGAGAGCCCCACACAGAAGTAAAATACTTTTAGGAATGCTGAGGTCCTATGAAGGAGGATACCCTTCTGCTGATGGTGGGAGAAATTTGCCAGATTCCAGGTGGGAATACCTCCAGCTAGTACATCCTAGATCAGGGGCTCTATTCCCATAGCCTGGCAAGGTCTCAGCCCAGGGACTCCGTGGTTTTACCCTAGGAGTTCTGTGGAATGTGGTTTAGACACCAGGACCGAAGCATTTAGCTTTTAGTTGCTCTCTTTGCATATGCACAGGTTCTTCTGGACCTAGACAAAGCATCGGACCCTTAGCCTGGGGCTCCAAGGGACCTCATGATTCAGTGATGGAGACCAATTCCTCAAGTGCTCTGATCGCTTTGTGTCCATGCCACATGTTAGAAGGCTCCAGTTATTTTTGGAAAGAAAACAAGTTATCTTCCCCACAGGTTTGCCAAGACATATCCTGATGCATTATGCAACCACCAAGATACAAAGCCCTAAAAATAGGGAACTTGTTTTAATGTTTCGTTTGGCATCAGGAAGCAAAGTTCATATTAACTGCAGTCAGTATTTCAAACTGAATTCATTTAATTTCCTGAGTATTCTGTTCTCTGGCAGTGGAGGGCAACTTCTTGTTTATCTTTCCTTGGCTTTAGATGAAGGCTTTGTACTTAAGAAAAAGAAAATACAACTTTTCATCACCCATCTGTTTAATAATTATTTTCCCTTTTCTTTTTTTAACTCATTTGTTATGCTAACATTACTGAGTGTAAATGGGGTGTCTGTATTTGATTGCATTGCTCACTTAAAAACTGTTTTGCTAGTTTGCTTTATTCCCATTTATCATATGCTAAAACTAGATCCTTCCCCATAATGCTGGCATTACAATTACTTGCATAAATCTCAGTAGGTTAACGAAAGTGCCTCCATTCATTTTTGAGATACACAAGAAGAAACCTTTCCTGATTTTATGTATTTCTATGAGCATAGGAAGGGAGGAGGCACAGTAAATTGTTACTTAAATAAGCCTTTTTCAGGATTGAACTTTTCCCTAACTGACACCTCTGTATTTTATTAGGCTGTAAAATGTGCTTTGGTAAAATGTCTATTGAGATGGAACCTGAAGATTTTATATTATTGACAGGAAAGAGTTGCACAGAAAAGAGGGAGAGACAGAATGAGAGATGAGTGTGCATGCATCTACTGGTTTGCTTTCCAGATGGCTGCAACAGCTGGGGCTGGGCCAAACCAGACTGAAGCCAGGACCTGGGAGCTTCATCCAGGTCTCCCACGTGGGTGGCAGGGGCCCAGGCACTTTAGTTATCTTCTGTGGCTTTCTCAGGTGCACTAGTAGTTAACTGGTTTAGAACTAGAGCCACTGGGACTCAAACCAGTGTACCCATATGGGATGCCAGCATTGCAGGTGGTAGCTTAACCATCACACCACAATGCTGGCCCCAAAGTGCCTGCACTGAGTGATTATGTGCTTCTACCTGGGCATGGTGGTGTTGGCCATAGGAAAAGGCTCTGTAACCTTGTAAATGGCCATTTTCCTTGCTCATTCCTGTGAGGTGCAGTCTAAGTGGAAACTACAAAATGTAACAGGTTTGCCATACATTTTTTAAAAAATCATCTACATGACAGTCTGTATAGAAGCTGTCTCCCTCACTCCACAAAATATAAACATATACATGCAAACATACCTGCATTGCCACACCATTTCAAGAAACTGTTTCTTGTGTAGGTTTGCAGCTACATGTTTGGCTTCGGGGCAGTTGTGGGTCAGTGATTAGTGTGACTTGTAGGATTCCATTCTGATTAGGTGTCTCTACCCCAGCTGGGTTTGGATAAACTCTTTAAGAAGCTGGTTGAAGATTCATCACTGTAAAACCTGTGACCCTGCCCCAGGGGTGTCCACATGAGAAGCCTTATCCTGGGATGCAGGCAGATGTATCACATTGGCATCGCCTGCTGCTGGCCTTGCCACTGAGACCAGGAGGTGGAAGGACAGGTGGGTGGAGCTGCCAGCTGGGAAGCAACAGGCAATAAGGTGGCAGGGAGAGGCGGTGCTAGGTTCAGTGAGACATACCTGTGCTGGGCAGAGGAGGGGTGGTTTGCAAGCCTGGTGGATTGTAGCTGTCCTGGGGTGGGGTAAGAGTAGCTCCTGACTTCACTTAAAACTGGAGGCTGTGTTTGCGTTCTCTGGGTGGATCCAGTGCTCTCTCTCGTGTTGGGAAGAGAGAACAAGGTGGTTGGGGATTTGTTTCCCCAATGCACACAGCAGCCAGTTCCTGTTGCCTTCTGTCCAGTCACTGCACTAAGGGACTGACTGAAAAACGACCCCCAAAGATCTTGGTAGCTAGACTGGAACTAAGATCTTGCTGGAAAGGGAATTAGGAGATGATATACACTTTCTGTCAACTTTCTGAAGCCCTCTCATAACCTGGGTTACCTTCCTCTGGCCTGTTTAGGCTTGGCTGTGGTGCCTGTGCCCTGACATTCAACTTAGTGCTCCATAGAGGAGAGCCAGGGGCTCAGCGTGCTGGAGCCTGGCCACTTGTCCCACAGCTCTGTCTTATGCTGAGCTCAGCCCTGGAAGCACCACTTCCTGTGTGTCTGAGGAGCTGAGCCCCTCCTCTAAATTCTCCCCTATTCACCAGCTCCTCGCTAACATGAGGCCTCAGCTGCTAAGCAGCACTCCAGCCCTTGTTAACATTTTGCCTGGAAACTTCCTGGCTCAAGGCTTTGGGCTCATTAGGTATATTTTTAATCTTCCAAGCTACAGGAAATAATAATTATACCAAATATTTTATGATTATGCAACATGGAACAGCATTTTTCTAGCCTCCTGTAATATTTGCTTCATAGTTTTTTAGCCTCTGATGGTAAATATGACTATATTCGACCAATCATGCGCCTTGTTGGTTTTGTTACAGCAACATTGGGCTTCTAGGTATCTGTTGATGTGTTAGCCAACTCAGCTGCAGATATCTAACCACAATGGCAGTGGTATCCTGCAGTGGCCAGCTTTTGTTTCTAGCTCATGTGACTACAGGACAGCTGGGCTTGGATTCAGGCCATGGACTGCCCTGCATGGTTCTTTTTCTTGTACCAATAGGATTCCAGGGCCACATCAGTCCTTTAACTTGCAAGTGCATGCAAACTGTTGGTTTTACAGTTCAGGCTCAGAACCTGTTGTCACTTTGCCCATGCCCCATTGGCCATAACAAATTTTATAGCACCATGTAAGACGTATAAATGGGTATTTTGAAAGTTCATGGAAAATGGAATGAGAAGACATATGTAAGGGTGGGTGTATGGCCAAGCAGTGAAGCTATTGGTTAGGACATCCACATCCTTTATTGGAGTAACTGTGTTCAGTTCCCAGTGATGGCTCAGGCAATTCCTGCTACCTACATGTAGCATAAATCAGTTCCTGACTTTAGGCCCCCTATGTTATGGGACATTTGTAGAGTGAAAAATGGGTAGATGGAAGCTCTCTTTCTGTTCCTCTCAAATACATAAAAATTTTGCAAAAAAGTTGTTTGGCAGCAAAAATGTTTGAAATCCATGCATGATTTTTTTTCGTAACATGCGGTTTCCCTTAACTTTTTTGAAGTATACTTTGATGTGTATCCTGGGAACAACTGTAAAGTCATCCAGCGAAGCGGGTGCTGATGGCTTGAGAAGATCCTATAATCTGCTGGGTAGGAAGGAGACCTGGTTGGCTGACGGTCTCTTTTTAGATTTCCAGCTCATCATCTTACATGTTGCACTAATGTAAACCCTTGCCTCCAGAAATACCTGGTCCTGCTAATTCCTGAGCCATTTGGGGCTTATGCAACATAAATCTGGCTGCTTCTTGACTTTTCCACTATTGCCTTAGGATTCATATTTTCAGGTTTGTTGAGTTAGTTACCACTTGCCATCTGCTTCCCAATTTCCCAACCTCCAGATTTCATTGCTGTTGTCTTGTCCTCCTTGTGAGTATATGTCTGTAATAAAATCCCCTTCCTGTCTTTTTCTGTGCATGTGGATTTGAGGAAAGATCACAACTAAATGGCCTGTCCACAAATTGCCATTTTTCCCACCTGGCTTTCTCTGGACACCTTCATTATCAGCTGCCTTTCCGTTCTTCAGTGACTCTGGATTTCCTGGCCTGCTGCTCAGAGCCTGTCGTTGCCCAGAGACAATCACATGGAGGAACTCTGATGAACTGGCTGACAGGTGGTGACTCACCCCTTTGTCTGGGCACTTGTCGGAACACAGTGTCAGCTAGAGAATAACCCTTGTTCACTCGATGCAGTGTGCAAGAACACAGATACAAATTAGAAACCATCTACCTGTCTGGAATTCTGAATATACAGCATCACAATCTTTGATCTGGACATCATGCATCAGATTTATTTAATTGAACACACACGCACACACATTCCAGCTAGATTTTTTAATACCAAATTGAAATGCAGGAAAATATAATCATAAATCTACTTGCTCTGTTTTGAATCTCTGCATTCTTTTCTATCAGTGCTTTGGAAATAAGGAAGATACGAGGCTAAACCACAGTTTGATCAGCTCTTTATTGTTTCCCAAATGTGGGCAGCTGAGGTGTCTCATCCAGCAGGAGAACTATGGCCAAGAGTGCTGAAGGAAAGTAATATTTATTTCCTTAAGTTGTTTGGTCCTCAGTCCCTTTTGGGGCACCAGGTATACCCAGCTATCAGGGAAACAATTAGGTAAAAATAATTTCGAACATAAATGGAAGCATTTGGGTGTGTTCTTGGGACTAATCAACAAATACACTTCCATGCAGTTGAAGAAGGGAGACAACTTGCAACCATTAGTGGAATGTTCAACCAAAAAGCTGTGGTTCATGTCCTGTAGTGCTGCTTACAATCTATATGACCTCTTTTTTTCTTGAGTTTTTAGATGAGAACAACTTTGCTTGCCCATAGGTGGTTGGGGAAAAAAAGTAAGAGTTAAATAAACGTCCTACTTCAAAACAAATCCCATGGGGCTGTAGGTCTAAATGTAAGTGGCTTGTCCAGAGTGAATGCATTTGTATCTGCTATTTATTGGACTACATTACTTTCGGCAAACTGAACAAACTCTAAGCTGTTTATGCTTAGTAGCAGGTGGCTGGTACTCAGTGCATGCCTGTTCTACCCTCAGCTTTTGTACATAGCAAACTGTCTAACACAACTCTCTGAAGCAGGTTCTACAGTTACTACTGCCACTGTATTTAAATGACAGTAATCAAGGCCCAGAATGCATTTCATTGCCCTATGGATGTGCAAGCCCTCTCCCCTCCGCCCCTGCCTTCCGGTTCTCTCCAGCCCTTCTGTGCAGGAAGGCCTAACATCTGGGCTCTTCTTTCTCTGCTGCTTCGTATTGGTGGCTTCAGGGGTCACCCATCTCACTGGATGCTTTCCCTGGACAGTTGTGATGAACCCAAGGCATCAGTGGCCATTTCTGCCCATTGATTTACAGACCTGCACTCTACCCAAGTTTCTCCTTTGGTGCCTGTATGAGTTCATTCAACTGCTTACTAAGGGTTTTCACTTGGACACCTTAAAATCCCTCCAAATTTGTTCTGTCTAAGGATTCATTCACCAACTTCTCTTTTCACTCTCTAATCTAGCAATACTCTTCATCTTGATAGGTAGGCAGGAGATGTAATGTTTCCTTATTACGCATTTCTTCTGTCCTGTCTAACATGGAGTCCTGTCAATTCTGTCACCTAAAGAGATCACCATGCTCTCCTTCCCTACTTTTTATAGGTTATTTATTTGAAAGGTAGAGTGAGAGTGAGAGTGAGAGTGGGAGAGAGAGAGAGACAGACAGAGATCTGATCCACTGATTAACTCTCCAAATGGCTGTAGCAGCCTAGGCTGGGCCAGGCCAAAGACGGGAGCCAGGAACTTCCTCTGAGTCTTCCCCATGGATGCGGGGACCCAAGTATTTGGGTCATCTGCTGCTGATTTTCTCAGGTCATTAGCAGGGAGCTGGATTGGAAGTTAGGCAGCCATGACTTGAATCAGCATATATATGGGATGCTGGCTTCACAGGCAGAGGCTTCTATATCATGATGCCAGCCTCCCAGTTATTTTTTTTTTTATTTTTTCTTATTTATTTGAAAGGCAGAATGAGAGGGAGAGGGAGAGAGAAAAAAAGAAAGAGAGAAACAAGTGGAGCTCCCCTATCTGTTGGTTTACTACCCAAATGGTTGCAATGGCAGAGGCTGAGCCAGGCTGAACCCAAGAGACAGGAACTTCCTCTGGGTCTCATGAGAATTCCCATGTGGATTCCAGGCCCCAGTGACTTGGTCCATCTTGTGCTGCCTTTCCCAGGACATCAGCAGGAAGCTGGATTGGAAGTGAAGCAACTGTGATTCAAACCAGTGTCAAATGGGATGTTGGTCCTGCAGGCAGTGGCCTGTTATGCCATGTGCCAGCCCTCTCTGTGCCCATACCTTGGTCCACTACCCTTGTCCAAGACAGCATCATCTTTCACTGGGATTATTGTAACAATTTCCCCAAATAGTCTCTTTTTCCTCGCAATTCTGCTGTCAATAAAACTGTCCCAAGGCTTAAGCCCAACTATGTGTTTTCATGTTTAAAACTCTTGAAAGACTCCCACCAACCTGGAGATGAAGGCCCCCAAGATTGGCCTTCACCTCCTACTGTGTCAGCCTTGGCTTTCCTTCTGATTTTCTCTCTTTTATTTTTCTGTGTATTTATTTAGAAAGGCAGATTTACAGGGACAGAGAGAAAGATCTTCCATCCACTGTTTCACTTCCTAAGTGGCTGCAGTGACTGAAACTGAGCCAATTTGAAGCTAGGAACCAGAAGCTTCTTCCAGGTCTCCCACGTGGGTGCAGGATCCCAAGGCCTTGGAGCATCCTCTACTGCTTTTTCCAGGCCACAGGCAGGGAGCTGGATGAAAAGGGTCTCAACCAGGGCAGGAACTGATGTCCATATAAGATCCTGGCATGTGTAAGGTGAGAATTTAGCCACTAGGCCATTGTGATTTTCTTAATATCATCCACTAGGCACCTGATTTTCTTTATATCATTATCTACACCATAGTGAACTTCCCTCTGTAACTATACCCCTCTCTAACCTCCGAACATTAGTACATGCATCTATTGCCTTTTTCTAGAGCAGCCTCAGCAGCCTACCCACTGTGCTTTGACGTCCAGGTCTTATTCTTCTCTAGGTATTAATTTAAGGTAAACTTTTCGTGGGAAGTTTCCATCAATTTTTCTAGCCTTTGTTAAGTGTACCCCCATATAACATCATATTTGATGGCAATGGCTCGTTTAATTGTCTGTCTCTCTGGCTACACTTGAGAATAACTTCAGGGCAGGCTACATGTAGGTCTAGCTCACCCACATGTCCCCTGAGACCAGCACAATGTCTGGCATATAATAGGAACTTGACAGTTATTCAATGACTATTCAATGAATGTTACATAACAACATCAAAGCTCATCAGCTGCCACATGAGACCCCCCTGAAATTCAATGCTCTTTTATTCCTAATAGTTTACCACATGAGAAGGCCTACTGAAGACACATCTTTGGGTTTTTAAGACATTGAGGAAACAAAGAAAAGTAGAAGGCAGACTTTGTTCTTTCTTTTCTTTAGAAACTCTGATGCCCCATTCATGTGGGTCACTTGCCCCTTCTGGGGGCGGGGAGGAATGAGTGATGAAATGATGATAGCAGTGAGATGAGAGGGGCTCTGAGAGTCTCTAACTGCTTTGTGGTTCCAGGAAAAGGAGAATGTGATGGCCTGCTTTCAAACGGAGCAAAGCAAGTACCTGTGGTGCAACTGGGGTGCTGGTTGGTCCCAGTTTACCCCTCATCTAGTGATCTAAAGGTTTCAGAAGGATTGAAAGTATGAATTGAGGACAATGTCTGAACTAACCATGGCTTTCATAAAGCCGGTCCTGCACATAGCGTAGTAATAGAGACCCACTGTGGGAGGTGATGTGAGTTTGCAGTCTCAACCCAGACATTTTTCTCTTAAACATCCCCTTTGTCACTGGGGTATACCACCTCTTGCCTCTCTCTTCACTCAGAAGATGCAGTTAATTGAGGTGAAGTTCTAAATGAGACCTTCTGATCCTCCCTTCCTACCTTCCCATTTTTTTTGGCATCACCTGCCATGGTCTGCAGTTTGTAATTCTAAGTGTATTTGCATGACTGTTTATTTGTGCATGCTCCATCCCCTTTCCCTTCTTTCTTTGACTCCATCCTGCCTCCATCATGTAAGCTCAGGAGGCCAGGGACCCCAGTGATTTCATGGTTTTCCTTCTTGATACTCAGACCCTCATGTGATGCCTGGCTTGAGACAGGGATTCCATGCATGCTTGCTTGAAAAATGCCTAATGGGGACCTGGCACGATGGCTCAATGGCTAAACCCTCACCTTGCAAGCCCTGAATCCCATATGGATGCTGGTTCATATCCTGGCCGCTCCACTTCCTATCTAGCTCCTTGCTTATGGCCTGGGAAAGCAGTAGAGGACAGCCCAAAGCTTTGGGACGCTGCACCTAGAAGTAGCCCCCTGGCTTAAGATTAGTTCAGTTCTGGCTGTTGCAGACATTTGAGCAGTGAACTGGCGGTTGGAAGATCTTTCTGTCTTTCCTCTCTGTCAATCTGATTTGCCTTTCAAATAAACATAAGTACATCTTTTTTTTTTAAGATTTATTTATTTTTATTGGAAAGGTGGAGAGACAGAGAGGAAGATCTTCCATCCAGTGGTTCACTCTCCAAGTAACTGCAACAGCTGGAGCTGAGCCAATACGAAGCCAGGAGCCAGGAGCTCTTCTGGGTCTCCCACATGGGTGCAGGGTCCCAAGGCTTTGGGCCGTCCTCAACTGCTTTCCCAGGCCACAGGCAGGGAGCTGGATGGGAAGTGGGGCCGCTGGGATTAGAACCATTGGCCATATGGTATCCTGGCGCACACAAGGCAAGGACCTTAACCACTACGCTATTGCGCTGGGCCCAGCATAAGTAAATCTTAACCCCACCCCCAACAAAAAAAGGAAAAGGAAAATGACTGTTGGGATGAACAGAGGATAAGGAAAGAGCAGGTGGAGCTCCCCATTTGGCTTTTGTGATGGAGGCCTTCCAGGATGTTCTACCCGAGTTGTCCCAGGTGGAAAGATTTGTGGTGACAGAGGGAGAAGAAGGATGAGCCAGCCTCCTCTTCACATCCCTCATGATGAGCAAGGACCTTTCCCCGACACTCCGCACACAGGCCACTGACTTCCATGGCGGTTGCTCTTTCATTCTTGTTCTTATTTGAAAGATACTTAAGTGAAAGAGTCCTTTGTGGTGGGGCAAGGGCAGGAGCCCATGAGTTGCCTGGGTCACAGATGTGCCTGTGGATTGCAGATACTACTATTGGGGCCTAAGGCTGAAATCCTGGGCTTTGGCTAACTGCAGGGCTACTAAGGGGCATCCTTCTGTCGGTGGGAGCCTTTCTTAAACAGGGGTGCAATACAGGGAGGGAATGAGGAAGCAACCCAACTTAGTCTCATTGTGCTCTGAGCACCTGCTGGACTCCCTCCCCTTAGTACACCGCCTGCTGGAGGAAGGCTCTCAGGTGATGCTGCTTTCGGTGAGGTCAGCCTCAGGCGAATCAGGAGGGTGAGGGGATGGAGCCTTGATGAGGCAGGTGGGAGAAAGGACAGCAGGTGCCATGACTTAGTGATTCTTAGAGACTAGTTGGTTGCAATCAGCTTCAGTCTGTTCACCTTCACCCCAGACCGCCACAGTAATCAGCCTGCCCTTGACGGCATGTCATGGTTTTGTGGGCTTCCTGCCTCTCTGGTGTCATGCGTTTAAACTCTCTGAGAGGAACTTGGATGTCACCTCTGCTATGGTCTACATGTGTCTCCCTGCCTCACCCAAGTGTCATGTGTTGGGAAATTGGACCCCAGAGTGACGGTACTTAAAGGATCCTTTAAGAGGTGGGCTGGGCCAGAGGTCACGGGGCAGAAGGCGTTGCCTGCGCGAGGTGGAGCTCAAAGATGGCTATTATAAAAGGAGCAAGTCAGCCATGTTTTCTCTCTGTGCTGCAAATTTGGATCGTGACTAATGGCTCTGTCGATGGCCCCCCACCGTCAGGACCTGCAGGAGATGCAGCCCGAGGTGGTTCTTGTTGAGCCTGCACCATGCTGATTGGACGTTCAGTTCTCCTCTGCTGTGAGCAAGCTAAGCCTCTGCTTTTCAGTGTGTTGTCTCGGACATTCTGTGAGTGTTCTGCTAAGACTCTGCTATGCATCCTTCAATAACCAATAGGGAACTCATGAGCTGGCCTGCCAAAGCCGCCCTCAGAGGAGACGTCTGAGTGGAAGTCACTTTGCAAGGAAGGCTTGTCCGGTACAATATTGTCCTCACTTGCACCCCAGGAAATCATCGTCAGTATCTGGATAATGCTCCCTGTGAAAGCAACACAGGTGCAAGTGCCTCTGTTGGATTCGCCCCGTGTGCCCAACCTTGAGGAGTGTTCTGCTGAGATGCATCTTAGCCATGGTTGGCTGGCGAGTCTGCCGTGCTCAAAGGTGGGTTCAGGGTCTCATTCCCGAACTGGTGGTCCTGCTTCTCATCAGTATCCATAGTCCTTGGTCTTCATAAAAAGTCAGGGCCACTGGCCTGAGGGTGCTGACAAATGGGACGGGTTATAGTGCTTTGGGGTTCTCATTGGTTCAGCAAAGCCACCTGTAAACAGGAAATGAGTTTTTTTCTGTTTTCTTTTGATGATGAAAGGTCAGTTTACTGAAAAAGAAATGGCAACTGGTTGTTGGTAAAGTTCCAGGATGGCAGTGCTGGAAGGTGGCAAGGATGTTGCTCTCTGCTGTGCCTGTTCTCACCCCAGGGCATGGCATTCTTCCAGTCCTACATCCCTCGAGAGCAGTGTGGACAGGGCCACCCCAGGGTGCTGTCTGGGTCATTCCAGACTCTTTCATGCTGGTAGACAGTTCTCTGTACATCCTCTTACCCTCCCACCCCTTCAGGGAGCATCCCTCCCCTTGACCTCCATCTTATGAAATTCTCATCTTTCAAGTCCAAGCTCAAATGCCCCTTTTGGGGGGCAGTGAAGATGTCCCCATTCTCCATTAGAGCGTCTGAGTTTAGTATCTGCCTCTGGCTCCCTACTGGAGCTTCCTGCTAATGCACATTCCTGAAAGGGGGCTGGTGACAGCTCAAGTGGGTGCCTCTCTGATACCTGTGTGGGGGACCTGGGTTGAGTTCTTGGCTCCCTGCTCTGGCCTGACCCAGCTGCAGCCACTGCAGGCATTTGAGTGGTGACTAATGGATGAGAGCACGAAAAATACTGAATGTCCATGCTTGTGAGTGCTTAGTAAGTTCTGTAGTTAAGCCTCCTATTTTCTGTCTTATCTGCAAGGCCGTAATCACCTCATCTGTAGGTATGGGAAGGGAATTGGATTTAGCTGTGAATCTCAGTGGTTAAACAGGCAGGCATTAGACACAGGTTGCCTGGATTCAAGTGCTGATGGGGCTACCTATCAGCTAAACAGCCTTGAGCAAGGTAATGGACCCCTTAATGTCTGTCATTCAGTCTGAAATGGAGATGATGCAATGTGTATTAGATGTGTCATAAAGCTTACTTGAGCTGAACAGAGAGCCCTTAGAACAATGCCTCACACAAGATAAACTTGATGACTCTCTATATGGCAGAGCTGAAAAGGATGAATGAGGTAAAACGTGTCAAGTGTCTGCCCCAAAGTCAGTTCTCCATAAATGACTCTGCAGGTCATTATGGAGCATTTTCAGTGTTATTTAACCACAGGCCTGGGAGGGCTGGCCTGCTGCTGGTCCTTTCTCACACTTTTCCTACCTCTAATGACGTCACTTACACAGCACCGTCAGTGTTTAGATTTTATTTTCCTATGTTGGGCAAGAGTAGGAATTGCTTAAGATTGGTTAGAATGAAACACTGCCTTAGCACAGTTGAGTTTTCCGCATCAAGATTGATGTTTAATGGCTTTTCAGGGAGTTCTGTGTGCAGGATGACATTGGCAGCAGATGGGTTAGGACTTCCAGTTTGGGGCATCCCTGCTTCCCTCTCGGGTTCCTGTGGTTTTCTAAGTGCGGAGCTGGAACATGAATGCTGGTGCTGAGAGTGTGTGTTTGCCTCTTCACATGAGCTCTTTATGTGCTCAGAATGCTATTGAGGGAGACTTGGGTCTGTTCATGCCATTTTGTGTGAAATATTTGCTGGGCTTCAAATACAGGTTCCATATATCAATGTGGAATTTTCCTATCAGGAAAGTTTTCTGGGCCCAGGCAATGGCTCAGTGACTGAATACTCACCTTGTAAGTGCTGGGATTCCATATGGCTGCCCCACTTCCCATCCAGCTCCCCGCTTGTGGCCTGGGAAAGCAGTCTAGGATGACCCAAACCTTCAGGTGGCCATTGCTGCCACTTGGGGAATGAACCAGTGGATAGAAAATCTTTCTGTCTCCTTCTCTGTAAATCTGATCTGCCTTTCCAATAGAATTAAATATTTTTTAAAAAGCTCTTGCCATGAAAGAATCCTTGTATGAAGGCTCAGCCATTCATGTGACTAATGAATCAAGTGTATGACCTGAGAAAAAAGAAAATTGACTATTTTGAGTTTGTTGTATAATAAGATGAATATTCTAATTTTAAGCCATTGGCCTGTGCTTGTAAGGTTTCAATGACTGCGGAAGAATAGATGTGAACTTGATTTCAGACATGGCTGTAGTTAAGGCTGAGAGGGTAGTTTCAGAGTTGACACTCCAAGTCAACCTGTCATCTGTCCTCTTCCATAAACATCCTTGCAGGTACTTCTGTGTGACAGGCACACCTGAAAAGCCTCAGTTTGAGCCCTTGCTTGTCATACTTGTTAGAAGGGTATACTAATGTTATTTCTGGAATGCAGTACAAATTATGTGCTGGAATAATCATAAATGCTGATTTATATAGAGTATGTGTGCTGCCAGATAAACAAGAAGCATAGACTACTTTTAATTTTCGTTTTGTTTTTGGTTTTTTAAATTTTGTTTGAAAGGCAGAGAGTGTGAGTGAGAGAGCAAGTTCTTACATAGCAGACCTGGGTCAGGCTGGAGCTGAGAACTCAATCTGAAACTTCTACATAAGTGGCAGGGACTCAACTCCTGGACCTGTCACCTGCTGTCAACACATTCACAGGGAGCTAAACCTGGGAGTGAAGCCAAGACTCAATGTGAGTACCCCATGCATGTCTTAACTGCTACCGCCAACACCTCATTTTGAAGTTAAAAATGTAGCATATGCCGTAGAGGGAAAGTTATCTCATGGGATTTCTCTGTTAAGTTACTTCAGACTAGATTAAAGTCTTAAGTGTGTTGTACGTTAAAATCCTGAGGTATTAGATCATTCCTGAATGAAAAGTTTGTTTACCTTTATTAAAACACTTACAAACATCCCTAGTTTTGACTTAAAATATTTTATGCCTCTGGTCCTCTTTGGAGTCTTTGGATCCATCCAGCAGTCTCTCTCAGGCCATGACTCCTTTCACTTCCAAGCCATTTAGTTCTGGTTGGTATCTGCCATTTATCAGCTGAATGAGTAATTCTGTGCTGTTCATTCTATATGTTCTGATTTTTATAACAGCTTATGTCCAAACCTAGAGTTTGTCTCATTCTGGATTTGGATGGTCTCTTGGCTTAATAGGTGCATGCTTTATCATTTCCTCTCTGAGTGTCCCAAAACCTATCTGCTGTTTGTGTGAGCTCGGGGCGAGAAAGGTTGTCACCCTGAGAGTTAAGCAGGTGCTGCGGCTTCTATCCAGACTAATGTCCAATGCAGTTTAGTGGATTTTCATTTTAACTTACTGTCTTCAGTAAGAGAATTTAAAATGAGCCACCCTTTTGCCTCAGTAAACATTTTTTTTGGTGATGGATGACAGATGACTGTTTCATATCTCCATGCAAGGATATCACAACCCCCTTGGATTCATTTCATTTCTTATTTTCAGGAAATTCCTCTTGATACCTAATCCTATTTATATCTAGCGAAAGCCAAGTTTTACTTGGATCTTTTCTTTGATAATTGTTTTCTTCTAAACACTATTATGTCTTATTAATGTATAAAATTTGTGGCCAGCACTGTGATATAATGTCAGCATCCCATGTGGGTCCAGTTTCATGTCCCAGGTGCTCCACTTCTGATCCAGCTGCCCACTCAGGGCCTGGGAAAGCAACAGAACATGGCTCAGGTGTTTGGGCCCTTGGCACTCAAATGAGACCCAGATGAAGCTCCTGGCTTCAGCCTGGCCCAGCCCTGATCATCTGGGTAGCAAATTAGTAGCTGAAATATGTGTCTTCTCTTGCCCCCTATCCCTGTAACTCTTTCAAATCATTTTTTAAAAATTGTCAAAACTTATGAACAGTGAAGAGTGGGAAGACTTACATTATGGATATTTGTTTCAGTGACATTATTTCTAACCTAAAAAGGAGTCATAAATTTCTCAGTGTGCTTTATGTCATTCTCCTAGCATTGTTAGCATTTTTTGTGGGGCTGTTATTTCCCATCTTTAAAAAGGAAATCTTTAAAAATTTTTTAAATTTATGTAAGGGGAACAAATGTCATATATTTCACATACACCATTTTGAGAACAATGATTATTCCCTAGTTCCTATCCCCTCCCTCCTTCCTTCCTTACTTTTCTTGTAATTTTTACAATGACATACTTTCAATTTACTTTATAATCACAAAGTTAACCATTCATTAAACCAAGAATCCAACAAGTAGTAAGTGCAACGAGCACTGTTCCTCAAGAGCCTGGACAAAGGCTGTAAATAATATAAATAATATAGCCCTGATCTACTTCTGAAGAATAATTACTTTTCTAAAAGGAATAGAGTCAATTCAGAACACTCTTCCAGTACTCAGAATTATAAATGGAACAGAATCTTCCATTCTCAGTGTATGAATATTTGTTCAAAGAAACAGCATTTCAAGTTTTAAAAATTCCATGATAGAATATGTCAGGGTGGGCATTGGAGCCTACTGGATAGGACACAGGTTGGGATACTCGTGTCCCGATCTGAGCCCCTGGTTCAGCACCTGTTCAGCTTCCTGTATTGTGCACTCTGGGAGGCAGCAAGGGGTGGCTCAGGTGCTTGACTGCTTGCATTATTGATACTGAGCTGCTGGTTTCGGCCTGACCCAGATTTGGCTGTTATGAGCATCTGGGCAGTGGATCGGAGAGATTCACATTCATTATCTCGCCTCTCCTTGTCCCTCTGCCTCTCCTTCTTCCCTACCCCTCCTTGTATATTTGTCTATTTCAAACAAAATGCAGTAACTGTATTCTAATTGCCACTCCTTAAAAAAAAAAAACTCCTCCTATAGACTGATTTGGCACTCAAGTTCTGATCTTCTATGATATAATGGGTTAAGTACCCAGAAACTGTGAAGTGAAACTGATAGTCATTGCTGCGGCATACTAGGTGTGTGATTGTTTAATTTCTCTGAAACTGTTTCAGCATCAGTAACATGAGCATCAGATGAGTGCCTCATGCCATGGTCATGGGGATACAACAACATCACACAGTGGAGAGCACTTTGCATGTGGTAATAGACCACCTACAATGTTACTCTTTCTAGCGGGCTTACTGGTGCAATGTGACTATTGTTAAATGTTGATAAGGTCATTGAACATAATTCTTTTTTAATTTTTATACAAAGTCAGATATACAGAGAGGAGGAGAGACAGAGAGGAAGATCTTCCGTCCAATGATTCACTCCCCAAGTGAGCGCAGCAGCCGGTTCTGTGCCGATCCGAAGTCAGGAACCAGGAACCTCTTCCAGGTCTCCCACGCGGGTGCAGTGTCCCAATGCATTGGGCTGTCCTCAACTGCTTTCCCAGGCCACAAGCAGGGAGCTGGATGGGAAGTGGAGCTGCCGAGATTAGAACCGGCACCCATATGGGATCCCAGGGCGTCAAAGGCGAGGACGTTAGCCACTACACCACGCCGCCGGGCCCCATTGAACATAATTCTTATAAAACTTCATTAATTCAGAATTTGCAGCTTTTGGATACAGTTGAGTAGATGTTGTCTCTTTAAGTAGGACAGATAAATTAAGCAAGCTTTGCTGCTAATGAGACTGGCAAGGAGAAAGTTTATTTTCTCTAGTGCTCAAACTCTCGTTTTCTAATGCAAATAAAGAGGAATGAGCTAGAAACAGCTATCGTCTAAGTCACTGAAAGGGTTGAGGAGACAGCTGCTCAGTAACACTGGCCCATGTTTCATGTCCCATTGGTTTCTGTGTCATACATGAACATTGATATCCTCAACGTGAGTCTGGGTGTGCTTTCCCCTCAGTGAGTCTGTTTTTTGCAATACTGAAGGGAAAAAGGAGAAGTTAATTAAGGCAAAGTGCTGTCCATTGGTTACCAAAACTGAAGGAAAACCTTCATCTACTTGTATGGTTTTACTCTAGTGCAGCAACTCCTGTTTACTATGCCTGCATCTATTCCTGAATGGCCACTGGCAGGCACCAAGGACCTAGCCCTGGATGACTCTGGCATAGCAGTGTTCTGTAATTGTAAAAATGTACTTTCTCTTTGCTTGGGATTCAAGTGCTGCTGGATCCCAGATTTAACAAATTGTCTAATGACGACATCTATTGCGTGGTAAGGTCTGGATGGGTGCGGCGAAAGTTACCTCGCTTGCAGGGATGGGAACCAGCCCCTTGGCCGACCCAGGCCAATGTGTGTGTTTGCCTGGTAATGACCAGGGGTCTGTGAGCTCATCTCACTGTCTTCAGATTGATCTGAGTCCCAGAATGGAGGATACATTGTGGGTCACTGTCATTATGAAGACATTTTTGTGGAGGCAATCAACTGTTTTTCTCTTGCTACTTGCAAATTTCTCCATCTCATTGTCATCAGAACATAGTTCCTAAGAGCGTAAGAGTGAGTCAGTCTGGGTTCAACTCCTCATGATTTCCCTAGAGCACTGTAACCGTGGAGGAATTTAACCCCATTGAGCTGCCTGTCTCTTTAGTGAGAATAATAGTATATGCCTCAGAAGAGCATCACAATGGTTAGGTGTAATATCATGCACAAAATATGTAATGTAGGCTAGATATTTTATAAAAGAGGTTAACTTAGCTTGCAATATCTTGGTGCCAACTTTGGTTAGGGCCCTCATTATGTCAAGTCATGATGGACACCATGTTGGGAGAGGGATGGAGGAAGGAAAGGAGCCCTTCTGTGGCTCCCTGTGACTCTTGCGGGAGGCCTGAATGGGCTTCCAAACTCTCAGGCTTGCCTGTTGCAACACTTGCTGTTGTAAGCATTTGAGAGGTGAATCAGTGGATTGAAATGATTGCTTTCTCTCAAATCGATGAAAAAAAAATACGTGCACTTGAACGGACAGATAAATAAAATCTGACAGATAGGCATGAATGTCATTCCCTTCTCAGCCAACATGCTTGAGAGTGCAGTCCCAACACATGACCTCCACTTCTTCACTTCCATTCCTTCCTAAGTCCTCTGTGATGTGGCTTTTGTTGTCCCCCCTGAAAAAACTCCCTCATGGCTCTCCATTGTACCTTTTAGTATTTCTCTCCCGGAGATCGAACTTACATCCTTGCCTTCCATGATGTCATTTGCTCCATGCTCTCCTCCTCCTCTCACATTTTTTTTTTTGTCTTTTTGGGCTCCTTTTGGACTTCTTGTTCTTTGCCCTCTGCCATCCCCTTAGCCTTTCTTTGCTACTCTTCTCCAGGGCTTAGTTCTCCTTATCATGCATGATCTTCTCAGGGTAGAGACCATAATGGCTTGGTGTCATTTCTTATACCTTGAATTTTCCCCTTTCTCGCCCTCTCGACTCACTCCTGCAAAGTTCACTTGTTACTTCTTACAGGGAGATTCTTATATTGAAACAACTCTCTCCTCCACTCTGTCCCTGGAGTGTGCTTGTTAACATTATCATACACATATCCTATCATGAAATGATCTGTAATCTCAAGTTTTAAGACTTATTTTTATTGGTGAAGTAAATTTACAGAGAGAAGAAGAGGTAGAGAGAGGTCTCCCGTCCACTGGTTCACTCCCCACATGGCTACAACAGTCAGAGCTGAACTGATCTGAAGCCAGGAGCTTCTTCTAAGTCTCCCACATGGGTGCAGGATCCAAAGCACTTGGATCATCCTCTGTTCTTTCCTAGGCCATAAACAGGGAGTTGAATCAGAAATGGAGCAGCTGGGACATGAACTGGTACCACTATGGGATGCTGGCACCACAGGTAGAAGAATAGTCTCTTGAAGGAAGAAATTAGGGCTATATTTCTATCCCATGCCTAACACAGAACTTAGTAGTTTTATTTGGGGTTTGCTTCCTTTAGAATGAGTTATAATCCTCTCATTCATCTGAATTTTCTGGCAGCTAAAAAAGAAACTTGACATTTATGCTCTAGGTCAGTTTCACTCTCTGGTGTGAATGCTTATGTGCCTCATCGATCCCCTTGAATCACCTGCATCCTCTTTGTTATCTTTGTGGCTTTACCTCCATTAACACCTGTGCTGATGGCTCCCACATCCTTTCTGTAGTCCCTACTTATATCCCAAACCCCTGGTGTCCCCATGGTATGAGGATTCTGGAACCTTGGAGCTTTCAACACCCGGGATGTGTTGCTTAGGGTCAATGAGGAGGGAGGGCTGTGCTCAGATCCCTCCCTGTGGATAAGCTCTGCAGGGGGTGCTGCCAATGTGGGCAGCAGTGATGTCAGCATCAGAGTGAGCTTCCTATTGTGGCTGCAACCAAACCCCACAAACCTGGCAGCTCAACACTAGCCAGACTCATCCTGTGGTAGTCCTGGAGGTCAGAAGTTTGAAATGGGACTCAGGGGGCCAACACTGGCAGGGATGGTGCCTTCTGCAGGAGAGGCTCCAGTAGTCCTTGGCGGCTGCCAGCACTCCCATCTCTGCTTCCAGCATCACTGCTTTCTCCCTAGCTCTGCCTCCTCTGGCTTCCCTCTGGCAAGGAATGTTGAAAGGATCATGAACCCACTCTGGTGGTCTCTACTGCAGCCCTTCTAATCACAGCTGTGTGTCTTTTTGCCACAAAAAAGTAATATTTACATGCTCTGGAGATTAGAATAGAGACATTTTTGGGGAGATATTCAGACTAAAACAGTGGTCCTTGATTAGGGTACAGAATACAAGTAAATCACTTTTAGCAAAAGGAAATTCAAACCCTTTGATTATTTGCTTTAAAAATTAATTTTTATTTTATTTTATTTGAAAGGCAAAATTACATACAGGGCAGAAAGAATTTTCCCACAAGGACCAGTGCTGGGCCAGGCTGAGCCAGGAACCAAGAGCTTCTCCTGAGTTTCCTCCATGGACGCAGGGACCCAACCACTTGGCCATCTTCCACTGCTTCCCCAAGTGTATCAGTAGGGAGCTAATTGGAAATGGAGCAGATGGGGCTCAAACCAGTGCCCATTTTTGGATGCCAGCATTACAGGCTTAATTAAGCAGAGGCTTAATCTGCAACGTTGTCCCTTTATTTTTGAGAGAGAAAAATGATATTTTATCCACTGAGTCATTCACCATATATATACAATGATCAAGATTAAACCAAGCTAAAAGGCAGGAGCTGGGCTGCAAGTGTCTCATGTGGGCAGCAAGAAAACTATCGTGTGAATAATCACAGATGTCTTCTAGGGTCTGCATTAAAAGGAAGCTGGATCAGGAGTAAAATGATTGAATCTTGGTACTCTAACTGGGAACATGGGTGTCTTGGCTACCAAGGCTAAATGTCCTTTCCTAAGGGGATTTTTAGTAGGTATGAGGGTCAAGATGGATGTGTAAAACACTGCTATTGATGCTGTTTTTAGATTTCAGAAAACCAGTAATTGGAAGACAGCTCTGAATAGTTTTTGGTGTTAAAGTAGTAAGCTCTAGTTACTTTGAGATTTATTTATTTTTATTGGAAAGGCAGAGCCAATCCGGAGCCAGGAGCTGCTTCTGGGTCTCCCACATGGCTAACTCTAGTTATTTGAATGAACTCAATTTATGCCTAAATGTCGCTGTCCCGCAGCAACACTAAAACAATGGTGTATGCTCTTTAGGGTCCGGGAACAGCTGGAACCACAACCGGACTGCCCACTGCCAAGTGGCTGCGTTTAAATCCTTATCTCTGCTGCTCCGGTCCCCATTGGTCTAAGCTTTCCTCCCCGCTTTTACAGCTCTCTCTCCATCTTTCTTGTCCCGTATTTCTGCGTACTGCTTTTACTGCTTCTGTCTGTATCCCTCTTTTCTACCTTCTCTCCAGCACCCTTCCTCCCACCTGTTCTTCTCCCTCGTCCCGTATTTCTCTGTCCGCCGTCGTTTTCGTCTGTCCCTCCATCTCAGTCTCCGTCCTTCCTTGTCCCCTGTCATCCGCCGCCTAGCTTTTACCGGATACTTTTATATTGTTCTTGTCCAATCTCTTCTCCCAGTGGGTCCACTTGGTGCTATGTGATAGGCCAGTAATCACAGTGAGGGCATTAACCTATCCCTGTGACTTCCTGTTTACCTTGAGGACTGAGCAAAAGAAGACTGATGCTAGTTTGCTTGTTTTTATTTTTCTTCATGCATACTTTTCTTTTTTGTAAAGATTTATTTTTATTGAAAAGGCAGGTCTACAGAAGAAAGCTCTTCCATGTGCTCATTCACTCCCCAAATGGCCACAAACAGAGCTGAGCTGAGCCGAAGCCAGCAGCTTCTTTCAGATGTCCCAAGTGGATATATGGTCTCGTCTTTGGGCTATCTTCTGCTTTCCCAGGTCATAATCAGGGAGCTGGATGGGAAGTAGAGAGGTCAAGACATGAACTGGCACCCATATTGAATGCCAGTCCTGCAAGGAGGATTAGTCAGTTGAAACATTGCACCAATCCCCCTGTACTCTTTTCTTTCAGGGAAATGTGGTTAAGAGAAATATATTGTAATGACAGGGACATTTGATGTGAGAAACTTGGACTTGTGAAACATACACACTGTAAAGCAGACCTGTTGAGTGCAGCTGATGGCAGGACAAATGCTGAAGAGAGATGCATTGGTTTGATCTCCCCATAAGCAGGTGCACAGTCCCAAATTCAGGGTTGCTCAAGGTCGCAGAAATGACCCCCAGACCCATCCCGAGGCTGGTGAGTGAAGGCTGGGTCCATGGCTGCTGCTGGAGTTTTTGTTTCTTGCCCTGAGAAGCGCTATATGAGCTGCTCCAAATCCTCAGCTGAGACCTTCAGTATTCGGTGTCCCAAAGGCAGAAAATAGGAAAAACTCTCAGAGGTTGATGTTTCAAAGTTTTCGTTTTAATAGGGCATTTGTGACCCAGGAGGCCTATTCCCGTAGACTACATTTTTTTTTTTCAATGTAGCTCCAATAAGGAATTATTGGAGTTGTGTATAATATAGCTTAATTGATTCAGTTTGGGAAGCCTAGCCCTCAAATGCTAGTTCTTCTACCTGCCTAGCTGAGGGTTCTTTCTAAGCTTCCTTGTCCTCATGTATAAATACAAGTTGTATTCTCTATCTCCAAAGGTGGTACTGAGAGGTTATCTTTTCGTTCATCGTTGTTAGGGATTCATGGGACCTCAGGCAGCCCAGGAAGATTTACAGCACTGTAAAGATAGCTGCACTGCATCATCTGCCTAGACCTTAAACAGACAAATATTTGTTAAATCTTGTTTCCTGTTATTGATAGAGTTGCTGCGTTTCTTTTTTATTTATTTTAATGTGTTTTCTGCGGAGACTAATAAGTGAAGAGGTGGCACTCAGAACAGCAATCTGAATTCCACTTGGGCACATATCTTATGGCCTTCTCTCCTGCCACTGTCCCCTGTACTTGCTATTGAGATCATGGGACGTGTCAGAACATTTCCCAAGTCTGGCCTTGAGTTACTGCTCTGCCACCTCCTGGCAGGGTTGGGTCAGCCTTTTCTCCTCTGCTTAGAGGACACTCCCAGAGAGTCTCTGACCTTATGAAGATTCTTCTGCTGTGCTCCTTCTCAGATCTGACTGTTCTACCTGTCACGCTTATAACATGGATACCTGCTATGCATGTTTGCTTATAGTTCACACACACACACACACACACACACACACACACATATGTGTTGACTTGTACTTTCACAGCTTGCCCTTCAAGATTGAATGTGCCAGGCCAGAAGGAACTTTGTCTTTGCACCCTCACATGCCTAGCCCAGAGACTGGGATATTCAAGTCCCTCAGTGTTTTCTAAGGGACTGATAATGAATTGGTGAAATAGGGTGGAAAGAAGGATGAGCATGAGTAACAGGATGACAGGGTGAGGACTATTCTGGAGCGAACATAAACTTGCTGGGGTTTGCTATTTAAAGGCCATGATTGCGAATCAGCAGCAGCAGCAGTGCAAGGAAGCCCAGGAAAGAGCAGGGCCAGGGTCTGTGAAGTGAAGAAGGCCTGGGGAGCCACCTGCTCCGAACCATCCTTTGTAGCATTCATTTTAGTTCTTCCAGGAGGAAGCCCACTGTCCTAACCTAGATTATATAGTACAGGAAAAATGAAACTGAACCCTTAACACAATTGCCAATAGAGCAAAAATAGCCCTGCACAACAGCCAGAGAAACTTTTATTGCCACCCTAACTCTACCAACTTTCTAGGGAGATCACCACCACAGTATTCTCAGCTCTAGCCTTGCCCACTCTGGCCATGGCCTTGCTGGCATTTCTACTTAATGGTCATGTCATGAAAGTTGGGTTTCCCAGAAAACTTTGGAAGGAGTTGCTAAGACTCTGATCTTAGGCATGAAACATTGGTTGGTATGGTGTCAGCCTAGACACCTATTCAATGACTTCAAGCCCTGATGTCCTTCATGGTGAAAATGGGAATAGTCACTAGCAGAGACAATTCTGACGTTACATTGGATAACATAAGAGCTTAGTTCTGTTCCTACGGGTGGTTAGCATGCCATAAAAACTCATGGCTGCAGGCCCTTCTAAACCACATTTGTCTTTTTAATCAGCCCTCGTGGTTGTAGAAAGCTTTGAATGTAATCAACAGAAATAAACAGACTGCTGGAGCCAGAAAAGAAGTTTATTGGAAGGCTATTAATAGCTCAAAATGCTGAGGGCAGAACCAACCAAACAGGCCTCAAGAAAGACAAGAACCAGGAATGTTGGTGGTCTCAGAGGCAAGAGAGCATGAGCCGTCTTTCCAAAGTGCTACTGCTGCCAGGGTGGCTGCCAAGGTTATTTCCATAGGCTCCAGGTTTAACAACCCAAGAGGAAGAATTGGAGGGCTTGTGCTGAGTCTGAACCCCATCCTGTGATGCAGGGGGCAGACGTCTGAGACTGGTTCCCCACCAGAGCCATATGGAGCTAGGGAGGACAGCTGTGTGCAGAGACTACTAAGCCGACAAAAACTGCGTGTGCTCTAGAGAGCCAGTCTATCTGCTCCTCAGTCTTGCTTTTCTCAACTTCCTGGGTCAATGCAATTTCCTTCTAATGAACCTATACCATTTTTTTCCTACTGGATACTTTCTTCTTTTGATTGGCTTCTGTAAGGTTGGTTTACTCAGACATTCATTTAATCACCAAATATATTTTCACACCTACTCAGTATTGGATTCTGTTCTGGTCAGTATGGCAAAGAAGCCCATGCTCTTAAAGTACTTGGGGACAGGGAGCACACAGCTAAGAAGACACAGTGCTGATGAGCCAGTTCTAAGGAGAAAAAAACGTAAGGACAAGGAAGAAGTGTGGAGTGTAAGTATGGCTATAGTTGGTTAGTCGTATTTCTGTGAGTCTGTCACTGAACTGATCACATTTTGATTGCTGTTTGTCTTCTCTGCCATAAGTGGTTCTCCCTGTCTACAGCAGGTACTGGAAGTACCCTGCATTTTCTCATTGGGGATGCTTGTAAATGTGTGTTGGATGGTACTCTTTATAGGTGATAAGTAAATGACTGTATTTTTCCATGTGTGAACCAGACAACCGTTTTATCAAGTGGGATGTTGCAGGTGTATGGTTAGATTGAAAGATGAATCTGTGCTCTGTGCTTGTAGGTGCTCCTTAATGCTTTTAGCTGGCTAACCCATGAACATATTTTTTTGACTTGTATTCAACCAGCCTGTCTTCTTTGGGTCCAGAATAACTGCCTTTATTTAATTTCATCATGTATGTTTCCTAAATCTAAGATCAATACCATGCTCCTTTATGGGAATCTAGAATCCAACTAAATCTCCCTCCATGTTTAATGCCTATATTGGCTAAAGTTGAGAAAACTAGACTAATCCTTATTTAAGCACCCATTGTAAAAAGAAAATCAGATCATGGAATGCTTCAAGAGGTTTTTGTTAGGTATCTGTACAATAGAGCGGTGTTCACTGAGTGATGTTGAGATAGGACCTCCACTGTGGCAGGACTCACGACTTTTTACTGCAGACCAATGAAAGTTTGCCCTTCATCCAGCACTCTGGCTCCCATGGTAGCTGTTTTTATGAATGGTCAGCTGTGTTGAGTATAGTTATTTTTTTAAATTTATTTTTATTGCAAAGTCAAATATATAGAGAGGAGAGACAGAGAGGAAAATCTTCCATCCAGTGATTGACTTCCCAAGTGACCTCAACTGGCCAGAGCTGCACCGATCTGAAGCCAGGAGCCAGGAACTTCCTCCAGGTCTCCCATGCGGGTGCAGGGTTCCAAGGTTTTGGGCCATCCTCAATTGCGTTCCCAGGCCACAAGCAGGGAGCTGGATGGGAAACGTGGCTGCTGGGATTAGAACTGGTGACCATATTGGATCCTGGCACATTTAAGGAGAGGGCTTTGCTGCTAGGCTACTGCTCCAGGCCCAAGTATATTTAGCATATGCTAAATGCCTCTGAGGATGAAGATCATCTGTTTCTAGTTTAATTGTGTTTTGGGAGGATGGTACTTTTTTCCCCCTCAGATGAATAAACATTAAACCTTTCTACTTCCTGAGGAAAGTAAGGGATGTATTCTGAAGTACAAATTGCCAGGCTTAATCAAACTAAATGAAATTCAATGTGCTTTTTATTTAACTCCATGGCAATCTTCATTTCGGGGTGAAAAATTAGATACCGATGCTGACAGATGACAAACCATCTCATTCACCTTGGGAAAGAATGGACAGTATACCTGATGGATAGAATTGCTAGAAATAATGGTTAAATGTAATATATCTTCCTATAGTATTTCAACGCTAGTAACTTATATATTCTCAGATCCATATATCGAGTGTATTAGGCTTGACACTTGTAATGGGCAAAACATATGTGGAATTTTCTACATTATCACTCTTGCCAAAGCAATTCGTTCACCCAAGGCTCAAATCTGGTCAGGGGCATTTGTTTGTTCATAAGCCACAAGCTTTCTGATAGAGATCTTAAAGAAGTAAGAACCACTTGAAATAATCACCAGTATGAACAGTGATGTCAGAGGTGTATATGTTCCTTTCTGTGTTATAGAGGCCCAGTGCTGGGGGGTGATTACTCCAAGGTCATCGTACTTGGCCACCAAAGTGACCAAGACAGGGCAGAATGCTGAGGTTTTGGAGTTCACTGCTGTGTTCTTAAAAGCTTGTCCTTGTGTCTCCCTGAAGTGGTAATTTAAGTTAGCAAAAAATACATGGTTATTTTTCATGCTGCTGTAACAAAATGCCTGTAACTGGGTAATTTATAAAGAATGGAAATTTATTTCTCATAGTTCTTGCAATTGACTGGAAAGTTAAAGATCAAGGCCCTAGCAAGTTAGATGTCTGTTGGTGATCATTGCTCTATGCTTCCAAGATGGTACCTCACACTGTCAAGGTCAAGGGGAGGTGGGATACAGGGAGAGGATGGAAGAGCCTAAAGGGCCTAGAGCTGTTTGAAGCAGCTTTTATTGGGGCCTTCATCTCATTTAAGAAAAATGGAACCCTTGCAACCTAAGCACTTTCCAGAAGCCTCGTACCTCTTGATACTATTGCAATGAAAATGGTATTTCTGTGCAAATTTTATAAGGATGCAAATATGCAGACCACAGCACTAATCTATCAAGTTTCTCTTCATATTTGTATTATTGAGATGCTCTTAAGGGCAGGATGGACTCTAAGCTGGCTTTACGCTTGCACTCTTGCATGTCTGTTCTCCCCCCATTGTGATACTTCTTTTTCTCTTCAATTCTTGACAACAAATAGTAAGCCACGGGGTGTTCCAGTGTGTGCCTGAGCAGCCCAGTGAGACAGCCCAGTGACAGTCAGTCGGAAGCCACCTTTCTTCAGTCGGACTCAGCTGATTTAGAAATCCTCGATTACCTTGATCTTCAGTGGGCTGTCCAGTCTAACACTAGGGAGGTCTCTCAGGAGCCCATGCCAAGAAATTCCAGTAGCTGCTCGGGGGTTTTTGATGCTATTTTAACAAAGAGTTCCTTTCCTCTCTTTCTGCATTCTGAAAGTCAAAAATGGAAATTACAGTATATGTTTTATAATGTAAAACTGAGTTCACCTTGAGCTGTTTCTATATCTTAGCAAAAAAAAAAATCCCCCAAAATGTCATTTTTTAAAAAGTTATAATGTCTTTGGATGTCACCAAAGAAAGGACAATGGATAGAAAGCATCTCTGGTTTTTGAAGTTGTGCTTGGAAAGATTACATTTATTAAGTCCAAACCTCTTCTGTAATAAGTATTAAATATAGGTTATATGTAAGAAAAACATTGGGAAACTGAATCGGATCCAAGTTGGTAGAGTGCTAGAACTAAAAGAATGGCTGCCACTCACATAGCAGCTGGTGGTTCAATAATGCTGAAATACATTGCTTCTAGTCCATGTTCAAAGGAAGAAATTTATCAACTCTTTGGTTCTCCTAATTCTGCTTTAAACATTCGATTTTGTTAAATGCTTAAAGGCACATGGCTCCTTGAGGAATTGGACGTATTGCAGTGATTGGTATATCCTCAAAAAGCACAGAAATCTGCAGCTGTGTTTTCTCCCCTTAACATGACAGTTTTGAAAACCTTTACTTCTTAGAAGATAATTGATTTTTTTTCTGATTACAACTAGTGAGAAACCCAAACAATCACCTTAGTTTTCTATTGTGATACTCTGGTATTTAGGAATTTGGTGATAATGAGTTATGATTTTTTTCCAGATTTTTTAAAGTGGGTTTTGATCCCCTAGATTGTTTTAAAATTGTATTGAATAGGTCAATAACTTTGTACCAAAATGTACTTTTTTCTCAGATGTTAACAAATGTCAGACATGAGTGCAGTAGTGATGGAATTCAGTAGTCCAAGTTCTCTTTGAAGCCTTGTCCATCACACATGCCAAGTCCATGTCCTCAGAGGCTGATCACCTGGGTCATGTCTTTGCCAAAGCTTCCTGCTATCTGAATCTAATCTCTGATTTCAATTATTAACCTGTCTTACTGTGATCTGTTATTGCTTCGTAACAGGGACTGTGCCTACTATTTCCTTAGCACTTTGGAAGGCAGCTGATTTTGGTGTGTTGAGCTGAAAATGAAGGGCCTCATTCTTGAATGCCCCTGGAATTTTATCTTCTGAGAAGTTTGTAGAAGTTAACCAGATGCCAATCCAACTTCCCTACTGCACCAGCATCTGCCTTCTTTTATAGAGGAGCCTTTTTTGTGAAGCCCCATCCCCATCTTGCTATGTATTCTGTTTCCTAAAAAGTGTTACTGACAAGCAAACCCAAGTCATGAGAGGTATCACAGTGCTCGTCCCCTGATGAGGATAAATCACTTCAGGGCAACAGGCCCTCCAAGACACGCACTGCCAGCATTGTTATTCAGTATATTTTCTATCTGGACACTGCAACTTAGGGCTCTCGGAACCACCATTAGTACAGTGGGAAAACATGTGTGCACAGCAACTCTTTGTCAGTAACCATTAGTAATCTTTGTCCATTGGTTTATCACAAGAGACTGTTGGCTTCCAGTAGTTCAGACTGAATAAGAACCTAGGAATGACATTTTATGTATAGAAAAAAAATAGGAAGCTTCTTCGAAATGTGTGGAAGTGATAAATGGGAAGAAAGGAGACAGATAATGTGCTGCTTATTGTCATTCTTGTAGCCCAGCAAAGTATATTTGCAGCCATGGAATGCAGTCCTAACATCTCTGTCCCTACAAATAACAGAGGCCTCCCTAGGGATGCTTAATAACAGCCTCCTTCTTTGTGTTTGATGTGGCCATGGTCCAAGATGTGTTTCCAATGGCACCTGGCTTCAATGAACATTCAGTAGAGAACCTGGCACCTATTGAGCTCAGCTCTGCATGTGTGGAAGTTTTGTCCCAGTCTGGTTTTATTGAGAGGTGAGGGAGCCATTAAAGCGCAGAGACTAGCAGAAGGTGGTTAGATTGCTTTAGTGCGACCCTTGCAGAATCTAACTTACAGTCCTGTTTCTTCTCTGGAGCACAAAAGGGCAAGCCAGGCCTAGGAATCTCCCTGGCTTCATGTCTTTCGGTAGGCTTTCTCCTGCATTACCTTCTACCTTGGTGATGCCATTGGCCCTCACTAGAGGTGGAATAGATGGAGCCACTTGACCTTGGCCTCTCAACTTGTGAGCTGACTATGAGATTGGCATATCGCAGAGATTTGTTGGTGAATGAATAAATGAGGCCATCTGTTTTGTGTGGCAGCTCTGTGAGGTTCCCACTACTGTGCCCCAGATCTGGAGCAAGATGTAGGGGTTCAGTTCCGAGCTCAGCTTTATAGAAGCTCACTGACTTTGGGCACATGTCCAAATTGCTGTAGCTCATTTTTTTTTTTGGGGGTCATAAATGGGACCAGTGTCACTATTATGCTCTTGTTTGAGATGGTTACAAGGACTGCAAAAATTACTGATTGCAAAGTGGTGCCTGGGACCTAGTGATCCCTGTAAAGTGATAGAATGATTCAGATTATGATGACCTCTTAGGGTCCCAGAGCATGAAGAATTGGTCTAGTAGCGACAGCACTCCAGTGTCAGTGTGCATCCCTGCTGCCTGTACCCAGATTTATAATGGTGTTGCCCAATCAACAGAACTGGAGTTTCTTGGAGAAATGGCTGATTTAGAATGGAGTCAAATACACAAGATGAGCCTAGTAATAATAGGTGTCCTTTACATGATGTGATAAGGACTCTGATCTTCCTCCCTACCAGAGCTCACCTTGAGAACAATGTAAGAAATTCCAGTAGAGGGCATACTACAGAGTATGTAAGGGGTACTCAGAGCTGTCAATGTTGGCAAAAGCAAGCGCATTCTAAGGCACTGTCACAACTAAGAGAACTCTATGTAAGGTGACAGGCTGACTAAACGTGGGATCATGGGGCAGAAACAGGACTTCATGTAAAAAGTAAGAAAACTTGAATAAAGTGTAAATTTAGCAATATATCTCAATGTTGGTCTGTTGTGATAAATGTACCATTCAATAGAGGATGGAAATATTGGACACATCCACAGATGGGCTACACAACAAATTTCTAATCACAATTCTATAAGTCATAGGCTGTTTGACAATAAAACACTTGCTTTTCGGAAAAAATGTACATACACCCAAAACAAACAAACAAAAAAACACAATATAAAACTGGTTTGGAAGTATATATTCCAATTTTTCAAGTACAAAAACATTTTGATATTTTGAAAGATGTTGAATCCAGTTGATTTGCATTTCAAAACTCATCCATGAAAACTGCAATCTGCAGTGATGTTTTGAATTTGATAAGGATGCACATTTATAAAACATTCTGCTATTTCTGTTATCTAAGAAACAAGAATGAAAATAATTGGCAAGGCAAAACTATTTTGCAAGAACATTAATTATTGGATCACAATGAGAATCATGCTATGCGCATTCATTGTCTGTTGCCTAAATAATTCCTACAACTAATGACTTCCAGCAACATGAGTTTGTTACCTGAAAGTTTTTATGGATTAGGAATCGGGGTGCAACTTAGCTTGGCCCTCAGCCTAGGGTTTCCTTAGGTGCGACCTACATATGGGATGGCCCGTGTTGTTATCAGGAGCTTTTCTTGCTAAGCTCATGTGACAGTTGGTGGAATTTGGTTCTGTTTGTGAGACTGAAGTCCACATTCTCACCCTATCTGTTGCATATGGCTCTTCTCAACCCCTAGGTGACACAGCCTTGTCACAACATAGCACCTCATTTCTTCCAAGCCAGTCTGAGAACCCCAGTGTAATCAAAGAACTCATCACATGTTGGCCCAGTAACCCCAGCAAGGTAGTGGTCATCTCATTGACTTGCCATATTCCATCGGCTAAAGGCAAGTCACAAGTTGCAAGGCAAGGGTTTGTACTAGGTCAGGGCTCAGTAGGTATCAACTAAAGTGTTAATCATGTGAAAGACCACAGGGCCCTGGGATGCCCACCATCAATGAACAAGTCAAGGAGAAGGAGGATCCTTTGGAAGTGTTAGCTTCCAGACTAACTGCAACTCCAGCTTTCTGGTCTGCCCCTGTGATGGACCACCAGCAAGATGCAGTTTCTTGAAAACCCTTTTGGGAAAGACTACCACACTTGTATTTGAATCCTCAAATATGAGAGAAAACATGGACATCCAGCTTTGGTAACAAGGAAGGAATTCCTCCTGGTCAGCAAGGATGCATCCTTGCTGTCAGGCAACTGGAAGAAAGACAAATTTGATCTGACTACATGCTCAAAAAGATTCTATTCTTCATTTTGTGTTGAGATTTGAGCTGGTGCTAAGAAAAGGAGGATATCTCGTTGCCACTCCCAAGCAGGAGAAATAGAAGATTGAGCTGTCCACATGGGTGAGAACGGCAGTATTGGTCACCTTTGTCTTGAGTACTGCTCAGGTGAACATGGTGTTGGAGCATTTGTGGCCACTTAGATGTCATTGTGGCAAATATTGTCTGGCTTCCTGCTTCAGAGGAGGAATAATCGTATATGCAGAGTTAATAACAGATAGAAATCGGCAATAACAAACCCTACAGTCCCAGGCTAATGGATAGCTTTTATTCCTGTCCCCAACAGTTGAGAAATACTCCTCAAAACTACCAAATAAAAGCCAGGGTTATTTGAAAAAGAAGCAGTTGGGGGAAAATATTTGGAATTAGCTCATAAATTTATCACTATTTCCCTGACTGGTACTTCATTCCTTTTTATAGCGGTGAAGAAATTTGCACAAAAATGCACTCCCAACTCCATGGCAACAATGTTTATGTACATTAAGAACCCGCTTTATGAAAGTTCAGATAACAAGTCATTTCCAGCTGTTCCTGACTGTAATTTTTCCTCCTTTTTTGAAAACTGTCTAGATTTTAATATAGGTTTTAAATTCTAATAAAATGATACTGTTCAGGTTATAATTTTCGTATTTGGTACTTACTGATTTATGCTTCTGTGAGGTCTGAATCTTTCCCCTATAAAATACTAAATGCAGAAACATACTTGTGTTGCCATTCTGCTAAAGTAGTGAAATCACCACCCTCATTTTCAGGGTCTGCAACTTTATTTTAAAAATCTGCCTGGTTATTTCTATGCCCAGGCTGTCTCAAAATCCTAATATTTCCGTGCCAGTCCTGCCTCTGCTCAGCTGCTGCTTGCATCTGGCAGACTGTCAGCTTGGGGGTTTGGAACCCCTGCAGAGGTTGCTGCCAGCACAAGGGGGACAGAGTTAGAGACCTTTTCTGGTAAGGCCTCTGCTACGCAGCCAGGTAACTTTGCCAGCCAACCTGCAAAGGAGAGGAAATGCATGGCACTCCAGTTAAACAGGCACGAGGAAGGCTTTCTGTGGCTTCTCTACCACCCTTTCCCTGGTGTCTTCAGGTCTTTCACTACCTGTGTGTTGTTTTTCTACTCACACCAGCCTTGGGCTGCAGCTATTGGTTCTTCATGAGCCGAGGGTACAAAGGGTTGCTATTCAGAAGGAAGAGAAAGAAATCAGCCGTATCCTTGGCTGAAGTAACTCATTTAGGAAAAAGGTCACAGTGCCTGCTTCTTTCTTTTCCTCTTCAGGCTTGCTTTTTTTGTAGGAACTAAATAAAGGGATCTACTTTTAAAAATACAAAGTCAGGTGAGTAAATAGATGTAACCTTTCCTGCTTGGGACGAAAGCAAAAACCCAGAAGTATCTTTGGCTTTGGCTGGGAAGTCACAGGATAGAGGAACTCATGATCACAGTGGAGTTAGGTGGAAGGTGCTAAACCACTGAAAGTTTGCAGTGGCCAAGAGGTCCCTTGCTGGGCCTGGTGGCGTGGCCTAGCAGCTAAAGTCCTCGTCTTGAATGTGTCAGGATCCCATATGGGCACTTGTTCTAATCCTGGCAGTTCCACTTCCCATTCAGCTCCTTGCTTGTGGCCTGGGAACGCAATTGAGGATGGCCCAAAGCCTTGGGACCCTACACCCATGTGGGAGATCTGGAGGAAGTTCCTGGCTCCTGGCTTCAGATCGGCGCAGCTCTGGCCTGTTGAGGTCACCTGGGAAGTCAATCACTGGATGGAAGATCCTGCTCTCTGTCTCTCCTCTCTATATCTGACTATGCAATAAAAATAAATTTTTTAAAAAAGAGGTCCCTTTCCTTGACTTTTTCTTTCAAGATTTATTGATTTTGATCTCTTTTAACTCTTTAAATCTTCCATCTACTGGTCTACTTCCCAGATGGTCACAACAGCCAGCACTGGGACAGACTAATGCCAGGAGTTCAGCATGGGTCTCCCACAAGAGTGGCAGAGGCCCAGGCTCTTAGGCCATCTTCTGTTGCTTTTCCAATGCTGTGAACAGGGAATTGGACCAGAAATGGAGTAGCTGGGACATGAACCAGCACCTGGCTGGGATGCTGGTTTTACAAGTTAAAGGGCCTAGGACATGCAGAAATGAATCAAAAAGCTAGTTGGTTATTTCAAGGTTACTCTAATTAGATGGTAAAAACTGGAATTGTTGTCCTGCTGGATCAGATAACCTCAGGCTCCTGCTGATTTGTTGCCATGCATCTCCTGTGTCTTAGAAAACTGTCCGATTTCAAGTTGAATGAGGTGATGTGGCATGTGACTCCACCTGTTGTGTGGGAGCTTAGACCAGAACAAGGACCTCTTTTAAGCTTTTGTTGAACCAACTGGTGCAAGTGTTCCTTCTATAGCTGAGAGAAAGAAGTCGTTTCATGCTTTTCCTATCTGTTCATTTCCATGTTCTCTCCTGCCTAGGCCTATGGTGTCCCTCAAAGCCAAGATTTAAGTATTTACTCTTCTTCCCAGGCCACCGCCGGGAATACATGTTTAATGCTTAATTATTAAAAGAGTGATGGAAAGATGAAAGACAATGGAGTTTTCCGGCACTAAGTCTACCAACCTGAACAGTGGTGTGGTGTGTCTGCTGAGTTTCTGTAGGAGAGGAGCACATTTTCAGTGCCTGCAAGAAGCTCGGCTCAGTCAGATGAAGGATGCAAATGTTGTGGTTTGTGGTTCTTCAAAACAGCATTGTTTGTGGGGGCACAGGGAGCAGCTATATGTGACTTGGGAAAATCACCATAGCCTTGAAAAAGCTGGTTGTGGTGCAGGAAGAGAAGGGGGAGAAAACCAAACCCAAGCATGTAGAAACTCAAGAGGCATCTTTAAAAATCACACCTAGTGCCAAGAGACAAGCTGGCAGAGTGGCATGGCTCGTTGCAAATTGCTGCAGCCTGCTGGCAAGTGCTGCAGAACTTTTCTCGGTTTTTGTTCCATGGTATCTGGGGCTGAATTTATTCCTGTCTTATTGTCCTTGTGGAAAACCACGAGTCTCTAAAACACTGCATGTTTTTCTTTTCTATTCTTGTTTACACCTTGCTATCCTGCCATTTACAAGATTGGTCTCTCACAGCTCTGCCTGGAGAGTTTGCTATTCTTGCTTCTTAAAATTACCAGAGGAGTTTTTCGAACTGGTTTATTTGGAAGAATGGGGGAGGCCTGCTGGCCTGAGGAATCCCAGTATGGTGTGGCATCTCTGCAGTGAAAGCGGAAGGTAGCTATTTGAACTTGTGACCAACTGTGAAGCTGTGCACACTCGTGCACTTGAAAATGCTTGAGGGGGGTCTGTGATGTGATGCCAGGTGTGCTTGTCACGTGAGCTGCTGCTGCCTTGTAAGTAGCCTGGAGTCTCAGGAGATGTGATTTCTCCAAAGTGGTGCCCTGGCTTTTGCTCGCTGGCATTAGGTTGGAGATGATGTCTCATTGCCTCTGGCCTTTGCTGTGCTTATGCATGCTGCCCTGACTCTGACCTGGTCCTTCTTACCCATCTGGATGGTCTCTGTGTCCTGTGTTCAGGATGTTATCCCAACCCCCACGCTATGGTTGCACCTGCAACAGAAGCTGAAAATTGTAGATCTGATTTCTTCCTTTTCTCTTCCCTTCGTTCCCCTGCTGTCGTCTTCCGCTTTGCCCAGATTTCATGTATTTCCTGCATACAATTTGAAGACCACAATACCTCCTATCCCCTCCTCCTTTCTTTCTTTTAGTTTTTGCAATGATCCTTTCTTGACCTTTTGGCTAACATCAAGTGTAGACTCTATTCTTCTAATTTTTGCGATGAAATTCCTTGAATTTACTTTATAATCATGGGTTTAATCCTCCACTAAAGAATTCAACAGATAGTAATAGAGCTCAGAAAGGCTGACAGGTTGGAACACATGTTACTTTGATTGCAATTTTTAAAATTTTTTGCTTTTTGTTTTCTGATACAGTTTAGTTGGCACTGGGGTCTCCCTTCCGCCTCCCCCAAGTTCCCTCTCCTCCTCTCTGATCTCCCCTCCAGTCTCACAATGGGCATCTTTCGTGATTTTTCCCAAGAAGTTCTAGATTTTTGATTTTGAGGATTCCTGGCCCTTAGAGGGATGGCCATGGATAGAGTGGTGAGGTAGGACAGGTTTGGTCTTGTCCTTTATTTTTATAAAGTGATTGATAAGCAGAATTGGGAGGAGAGAGAGATTTTCCATCTGCTGCTTTACTCTTCAGATAACTACCATAGATGGGGCTGGGTCAAAGCCTGGAATCTCCTCTAGGTCTTTTATATTACCTCTGGGCTGGGTCTGTCCTCTTGGCTATTGTGATGCCATCTTGCCGTGTTGTACTGCCTCGTGCACTGGTCAGTTTGGAGCCTCTGCTGGGTTCTTTAAAGTCACTTCTTAAAGGACATGTTAAAGAGAGAAGAGCACACTTTATTAAATGCCCAGTAAATGTCGAGATGGAATTGAAAATAGGCCTGTAGAAAGGCACATTGGAACCCAGTGCCAAAGAAGAAACCAAATGCTATTGGTCCACCTTTATTCTAAAGCTGAAGAGCAGGTCTTTGGCACCATGGCTAAGTTTAGTTTGGGCTGCTCACATCCTGTATCAGAGAGCCTGGTTCCGACTCTAGCTACTCTGCTTTTGATCCAGCTTCTTACTGACACATACTGTTTGGAGGCAAGAACAGATCCTTGTACTTGGGTCTCTGCCATCTCTTTGGAAGACCGAGACTGGTTTTTCATGCTCCTGGCTTCCCCCTGACCCAGCCTTAGCCGTATGTAAAACAGTAGACAGAAGTCTTCTTTCTTTCTCTGTTTTGTCTCTTTTACATAAAATGAAAACTAGTTCCAAAAAATGATGTTTTATTTACCATAGATGTCTATTTAAAATTTGTATTATAATACTTTTGTTGTTTATTGCATCTTTGGGGAGCATCTCCTTGAATTTTGCCCTATTTCCCTGTCTGGCCTCACTATATCTCTACCCTGGGGAATCAATCCTGTGCCGAGCTGGGTGCATGCTCCCAGAGGGTTTTTCAGGTCCCCATTGCTTATTTTTCCCAACTTACTCTGGGATCTTGATTGTATATACAATCTGGTGAAAAGACTGCATGAGGCTATATGGTCATGTTGTTTCCCAGTCAGGTGACTATCATGGAGGCAATCGTTTGGAAAGAAGACATCAAGTAGAGCCTTCATCCAAAGCATGATTTAGGTTGGAGGTCAGCACCCAGTGGCCCATGTGCTGGCTGCTTGCTTTTGTGTAAACAAATCTCTTGGCACACGGACCCACTCCTTTGTTTTGGTGTCATCCAATGTCATTTCTGTGCCATTGCATCTGGGTTGAATAGCTGCATGAGACTGAGTAGTTTTTGCCAAGTCAGAAATGCTGACGGTGTGGCCTATTGCACTAAAAGATTGTGGTACCATGTATAGATGATTAAAGCATTCAGGTATTCTTACATCAGAATGTGGGTTTGGCAGAAATGAAGAATCTTCAATTTTTTAGATTCTTTAATACCAGAGAATGTGGGGACTTAAGAGAATATTGCAGTCTTCCATCCAAAAGTGGGGAAAATGAGAGTAATTTGTGGGAGGCAGTCCCTAGTAGTAGGTAGCTGGGGACTATATCTACCAGTGCCTATTGGAGTCCTATAGGAGTCCAGCTGTAACTTTGATATGCATCCTGTTATCCTGATCTTTAATTCAGATTTTGTCTTCAAAGTTTAGCCCTAAGTACCCCATATCAACTTGACATTATAGAGATAGGAGCTATTTCTCTGAACTTGACATCAATCATAACTGGCAGCAAGAAAACAATGGGTTTGTGAGAAAATGTGTTCATTGACCTTGTCATATAAGAGAGTACACATGTGTATTTCAAAGTAAGGGTGGGCCACCCTGTGTGGAGAAATCTCTGTTCTGAGAGGGCTTATGAGGAAATGAGGAAAAGAACAAAACAGCAAATAGTAGCTTCAAGAATGGGCAGTGGAAAAAAGACTTCTCAGTTTTTTTTATCAGGCTGGGGAGGCAGAGATGTGCCTTTGTGGGATAAACAGAATGGCTCTTGGCATGCATGAACTATGTGGGATTTTTATGGCACCTCCCCATGGCATTTAAACTTCTACATGATCATTGTGGTGTCGTCTCCTTCTGGTCCCAGAGGAGACACAGGAATGTCCCAGGAAGGGAGGCAAATCAAGCTGACAGATAAGGGCATACGTTACATTGCACAATTCCATCACATCTAGACCTAACAACTCCTTGTGCAGTTACCCCATATCAACTTGACATCACAGAGAGGAACTCCTTCTGTGGGCTTGACTTCAACCATGACTGGCAGTAAGAAAACAATGGGTTTATGAAAAAGTGCATTTGTTTGACTTCATCTTATAAATAATTTACACATTTATTTTGCCCCTAATGAGGTTTATTTTCAACTAAATTCACTAATGGAGTGAACACTTAGTGTCTTTATGCAGACACTGCATGGGTTGACTTGAAAGGGTACATCTGAGTGAGAGTAAATATAACTAGGAAAGGCTTTAAGCCATGTTCTTGTGTTCCTTGAGTTTGCAGTGGATGGAGGAGAAGGAGAAAGATTTGACTGTGAAGTGCCTTCAGTGGTACTAGGGAACTTGAAGTTTGACTTGGAGCCAGCAGGGAGCTTTGTTGCTTAAGGAAGAGGCATGCCCTTACTGTGCCATAGTGAGGATGCAAATCATGTGGCAGTGTGTAGAGGGCTGGAGGATAGATGAGTAGAGATAAGAGGATTATTCAAAAGGCAATTGCAGTAACCTGGCATGGCTTGTGATAATACAGACATGGTTGAAGGCCTCTGGTCAATGATGAAAATGGAAGAAGAGAGAAATCACAGTGGGGACTAGGATGAGGTCAACCAAGATTTAGCCACCTGAAAAAGGAGGTCTTCCGGGTTTTGAGTTGAGCCGATTGGGAGTTCTGGGTAAGTATTATTATACAGACAACATCCAGGAAGAGAAGCAGGTTTGGAGGTGAGAATAATCACAGCAGTTTTATGTGTAATGAAATTGGGGATGCTATCAAGGACTTGGGGAAAAGCACGTACGAATGAGGAAGAGGAGACTGATTATGCTGGAGTTAAAGATTTGGCGTGATTTGAGAAAATATTTCAGAGGCAAAGGAAAAGGCAACAAGGAAGGAAGTTAGATGAGTTCATGGGGCCAGCATGATGGTGTAGTGCTGCCCACATCCCCTGTCGATTGAGTCTTGCCTACTTCACTTCTGGTCCAACTCCCTGCTTTGCCTGTATAAGCAGTGGAAGAAGGCTCAAGTGTTTGGGCCCCTGAACCCACGTGGGAGACTCCTGGCTTCAACATAGCCCAGCCCCAGCCATTGCAGTTGTTTGGGGAATGAACCAGCAGATAGATCTCCCTCTATCTCTGCAACTCTGCCCTTCAAATAAACAAAAATAGAATCACTTTTTATTTTTAAGATGAGCTCTGAAGAAGCAAATACAGCAATGTTCAGCTAACAATAGGCTAATACTGAACTTCTTATCAACCAAGAATAGTGTTTTAATGTAAGAATGTTCCATGAAACATTTGGGGCATACTTACACTAAACAGTACTCATTTTTTCAATCTGAAATTCAAATGTAATTTGGCATTTAATATTTTTGTCTGCAAATTGTACATCTCTAACCTATGAGGATTGTCCTCCTTAGCAGGCTGGGGAGAACAGGAGGAAAGACAAGACATGCCTGGAGAATGGGCAACCAGGGAAAACCAGAAAGTTGTACTTCCATGGAGTCAAGGGGTAGAATGGGTTCAGGAAGTCTGAGAAAAGAAAGATCAAGGCCAATTGCTTTAGGCAAGCTGGAAATCAGTAGGGCCTCTTGCAGAAAGGAGGTAGAAGACTGGTGGCAGTGAGTTAAGCAGTAAATAAAGGTAGAGAGATGGAAAAAGCTTTTACAAAGCATAATAGAGCAGGCTGGAGAGAGTGCAGTGTAAAAGAGCACACTTGCAGGAAAACGGAGACCAAGTCAGCTTGTCTACCTTGGGAAGGAGCCAGAGAGCTAGCATTCTGACGCCATGGGCAGGGATGGAGTGGGGCCTGTTCTCCCCAGGGATGGAGTGGGGATATGGATGGGGCCAGAGAAGCAGGACACAGGTGGAGAGCCTAACCTTGGCAGAGCTGTGGAGGAAGGAGTGCAAGAGGAGAGAAGGGAAGGGGCTGAAAGGCATGCTGTTTGCTTCTTGCAGTTGTACTATTGAGAATGCATATTATGGACAAGGGAGCAGAGGAGCAGAAGGGGGAAGATTCAAGCTTGAGATATTCTCTTTGCTGATTGCAAAGGACAGATATAGTGAAGAGATTAAAAGTGTTTAAAATCCAATTTATTTCCCTCATATCATATTTGCCTCGTGTTCTAGCAGTCCACATCAGTTGCGTAGATTAATTGCTCACTGTGAAAGAGAAAAGAACAGAAATAGAATTGAACAGACATGTGTTGTTCTATTTTTCTTTTTTACAATATTTTTATTGCAAAGTCAGATATACAGAAAGGAGAGACAAAGAAGATCTTCCGTCTGATGATTCACTCCCCAAGTGGCTGCAACGGCCAGAGCTGAGCTGATCCAAAGTCAGGAGCTGAGTCTCCCACATGGATGCAGGGTCCCAAGGCATTGGGGCATCCTTGACTGCTTTCCCATGCCACAAGCAGGGAGCTGGATGGGAAGTGGGGCCTCCTGAATTAGAACAGTGCCCATATGGGTTCCTGGCAAGAACTTTAGCTGCTAGGCCACCATGCCGGGCCCCAGTTGTTCTGTTTTTCTTAAACCTGGAGACCTGTTCATAAAAGGATAAGAATCCTATGTTAACATCAGAGGGCCCAGAAGTGGGGACAGAAGGAGGCATTTTGGGAACCAGGTGGAAGTCCTTGGGTGGAGTTTCTATTCCTGCCATATAGACTGTATCATTTGGAGTAAAGCGTTTTGCCATGTTGCACCCAGCATACTGGGGACTCATGGGTGTGCGGGAGACGTAACTGATGCATAACTCCTGCCACCTGCAAGCTGGCGTCCAAAGGGATTGAGGTACTCTTCCTATGTGAGACAGGATGAGGTAGAGAAGCACAATAGCCCACCAGCTCTTAGCTGCTTTTCCTCCTGCTGGCAGGAGCAAGGATGCCATTTGCAGCACAGGGAGGGAGCCGTTTGCAGAGCTGTGAAGCCAGGGTGAGCTGAGAAATAGAAAGTTATTTTGGGGAGGGAGGAGATGGTTTTCCCAGCCCAGGAAGGCTCTTCTGTGGCACCTCCTCCAGAAAACATTAACATCGCCAGCCCCTTCTCCGTCACCCTCTCTCTGCCTTCAATGCAAACACTCAAATGAGATTCCTAAAAGTAGACTACTGCTGTTGAGTTATTTTTAATAGTCGCTGTTAGTATTTATCCAGTGTCTCACTGTTCGTTTGTCCTCCCACCCATATCTCTTCCTGCCTCCTAATGAGCACACACAGGGAGCACCTGTTGACCTCAGAGAAATGTATCCTAGGGAGAGATGAGATGGTGGCCCTTCTCAGTCAACACCCCCTGACCCCACCTGGAAGAGAAAAGAAAGCTCTCCATTCTTTTACCTCAGAGAGCCACACCTGTGCTGGGAAGGTGAACCTGTTGGAATGTCTGTATCTGTTAAGATAGTTCAAGGTCCTCCACTAAGGATCTGGGTCGGGAGTGCCTGCAGAGAATACTATACTATAGGTGAAAAAAAAAATTGGTTAGTGGTCACAAAGCAGGTGCCAGAGGCAAGAAAAATTCAAAATTGCATGGAAACAGTATGCTGAGGATTTAGGGCTAGGTGAGGTAAGGCTGAAGTTGAAAAGATGAGCCAAGGGCTTCAGGTTTGTTCCTGTCTTAACTGTATGGGCAGTCTCCTGAAGGCAGCCATGCCCCAAGGAGCTGCAGTGCTCTGAGCAGGAGCTGCCAAGTCATGTGGCAACAGAGGCTGTTGTGAGTGGTGGTAGACCCATTACACACAGGAGTCCCACAGTGTATATAGGTATTGGACCCCTTGCCTGTCTATCAGTGATTTAGTCATGGTTCAACAAGCTGAAAGGACTTGTTCCCTTTTGCAACCTAAAAGAAAGTATTGAATGGGAGAGAATCTGTGGACTTATAAATAGAATAGAAATTACCCAATCTGAATAGCAGGGAGAATAGACTAAAAACGGAAGGGGAAAATGGCTTCAGGGTTCTGTCGGAGTATAAAAATTTATATTGTCAGCATCCTAGAAGGAGGAAAGAAGTCAAGGCATAAGAAGCATTCAAAAAACAGAACCTGGAAAATGTCCACACTTGCAAGAAAAAAGACAATGCTTCTGTAGAGTCAAGATGGTAAGTGAAACTCAGAAAACTACCCTGGGACATATCATAGTTAAACTTCTAAGATTAAACCAAGAAAAAGATCTTAAACAAGACAAGTGACACCACATCTGTAAAGGGACAACAATGATGAGAAATTTCTTATAAGAAACATGTAAACCATAAGTGTCTATCAAATGCATTTTTAAAAATCAGCCCAAAATTGTACATCCAGTGAAAAACTGCTCTAGGAATCAAGGCGAACACAAGATATTCTCAGATAAAAACATAAAATTTTCCACCAGCATACTTACCCTCAAAAAGTAGCTAAAGGAAGTTCTCTAGACAAAAAGGAAATGATTTAAAAAAATGGAATCGTGGAAGATCAAAGAGAAAAAAACAATGCAAAGAGTAAAAATAGAGGTAAATACAATAAACTTTTTCCTTTAAATTTTGCAAATTGTTCATATAAACAAATTATAACACTATTATGTGACTCAAGTTTTGAGAAAATTGTTTTGTAAATGAGAATGAGCAAATGGATATAAAGAAAGGTAAGGTTAAACTAGCATTGGTAAATTAGAAACAATTTGTTATGTGTTTAATGTCAGTTGGAGGAAAAATCACTGAGCATTTGCGTTCAAGCACAGTAGATAATTAAGAATGCAATTCAAACCACTTGAACAAGACCCTCGGAACATGCCCCACATCAGGGACTTGGGGTGGGTGGGAGTCTGGGTGGGGCTCTCCCTTAATATCCCTATTTACCTCAGATACATGAAGGAAACAATATGGAAGTGATAGTTTTACCCACTTTCCTGTAGCCCTTGAACCTTTTTACCTTAACTAACTGTGTAAAGATTGTCAAAAATATAATAAAAAAAGGAAAAAGTTTTAAAAAATGCACAATTAAAAGTTGACAATGTATCACAGCAAAAAAATGCAATTCAAAAATGTCTTAAGACTAGAAAATGAGGATTAAGGAAGTAGACAAATATATCATTAGCTACATTAAGTATAAATGGTCTAAGTATACAAAGTAAGATACCAACACAGTAAGAAAGACCCAAATATATGTTGTCTACAAGCTACTCCTTTAAAATTGCAGTATAAAAAATAGCAGTATAAGGAGATGGAAATAAAATAATGGAAAAATATTTTAATACAAATGAGAGCAGGAATAGCTATATGATACATAAAGAAGGCTTCAGAGCACAGAAAATGACATTCCATAATGATGAAAGAGTCAATCCACCAATATGACATAGTAGGCATGTCACTTCTGCATGCAGATTCTAAGTGAATACCAAATAAGACATCCTTAAGATAAACAAAACTGATAATACTGGAAATAACCTACTGTTGGAGCTGGAAAGCTCAGTAAACTTTACCAAGCTGGCAGAAAAGTAGCAACCACAGATAAAACAGCAACACTGGCAATTAATTGGATCTAATTTGCATTTAAAAGAATCCAGTCCAAAACAGCCCAGACACTATGTTAAGCACTCATAGGGTTTAGGGACTACTTTTGTATGTGTATTTTGTAGCCTCAATAAACTTAAAATAATATGGAGTATGTTGTATCTGTATTAAACTAGGTATCTCTAATAGAAAGATTATATGAAATTATACAAATGGGTAGAAATAACCAACAGACTTGTAAAAAATATAGTTCTTTTTCAAGAAGCTATTTTTTAAGATACCAGAAAATGCTCTTGAACATAATACCAACAGTATAATCTTTGATGAGAAAAATACCAGTAAGTAGGACTTTACCCACGGTTAACAGCCCTTCATATAGTTAACATTGTTAAGATGATGAAAAAAGCTACAGACTGAAAGAAAATATTTGTAAAGCACACGCCCAACAAAGGTCTCCCATCTACACACTGTATGCAGAATATAAACTCAACCATTAAGAAGAAAAACCCACCTAAAGAATGAACAAAATGGGTAAAAAGGCATTCTCCTGAGAAGGGTATTGACATGGCAAACGAGTATATGGGAGGATGTTCAGCGTCACTGGTTCTTAGGGAAGTGCAAATGGAGACCCAATGAGATACCACTACCCTCCTAGGGCAGTGAAGAATTGTGAAGGCTGACAGATGCAGTAAAGCTGAATTCTCACACATTGCTTGTGGTGAAAATGGCAAAGTTCCTCTAGACAATAGTTTGAGTTTCTCAGATTCAACATACATTTCTCATATGGCCTAGCAGCCATATCCCTGGGTCCCTATTCCAGAGACACAAACAATTGTATCCACACAGTCCTGTATATAATTGTTCCTAGATTTGTTTGTAATGGCCCCAAACTAGAAGTCAATAAAATGTTCTACCATAAGCAAGTGGTTGAGCAAATTGTGGTATTTTTAAAAATTATTTATTTTTATTGGAAGAACAGATCTGCAAAGAAAAGATGAAAGAAAGGGGTAAAGGAGCTACTTGTTTACTGCTCAAATGGCCACAATAGCTGGAGCTGAGCCAATCTGAAGCCAGGAGCCTCTTTCAGGTTTCCCATGAGGACATAGGATCCCAAAGCTTTGGGCTATCCTCTGCTGCTTTTCCAAGCCATGAGCAGAGAGCTGGATTAGAAGTGGAACAGCTGGAACATGAACTGATTGCATATGGGATGCCAATGCTTGAAAATGGAGGATTAGCCTGTTGAACCATGGCACTGGTCCCAAATTGTGGTGGTTTTATACCATGGAATACTAATCAGTAATAAACAGGAGCACATATCACTGTAACAACTGGAATGTGTTGAAAGGACATTATGCCAAGCGAAAAAACCGAAAGATCATATACTGTATGATTCTATTAACATCCTAGAGATGACGAAATTATGAAAGTGGAGAGCAGACCAGTGGGTTGTCTGGGGTAAGGAACCAGGGGTCCAAAGTATGAATATGCCCATGAAATGATAAGGTAGCATCCTGTGTAGCAATGGAATATGTGTGCAGCTGGATCACAGTAGCGGTTCCATGAATCCTCACTTATGGCAAAATGATGCAGAACTGCAAAAAATACGGTTTTGTGTGAATAAAATACTCTGACCTGTTCTTCTTGGGCCTTGTTAAAGTTGTCCTTTGTGTGTGATAGACTGATACTTGCTATCTTTAGGGATCACCTAAGGTGTTGGCCGATTGCTATTATTTATCAATTTTCCCTGATTAATACTCTGTTGCATAAATGTGATTCAGTTCATTTGTTTGTTCTGTTGAGGGGTGTTTTTGCTTAATCTTTGGCTGTTTTGAATGAAGCTGCATACTGTGAACTCCTTGTGCTCGTCTCCCATGCAGATACACCTGTATGAGTCCAGATGTCTTGGTCCATTTTTGTTGCTATGAGAAAACATGAGACCAAGTCATTTACAAATAAATTGACTTTTCACAATTCTGAAGGCTGTGCTCCATGCACTGGCAGATTTGGTGTCTGGTGACATCTGGGAGTGATGTCAGCATTGTACCTTAGAGGTGCACCCTCCAGAGAGGACCAGAGTCACATCCTTAAATGACAGAAAGGTATGCTCTTGTCCACTGGGAGCCCCTGAACTGGGGTGCCAATCTCAATCATGACTCGGTCATCCCCAAGGCCACAGGGGCTTAAGTTTCAATACAAATTTTCAAAGGGACACTGTCACAGTTAAACTCTAGAGACTATTGATAGGAATTACTTGTTGAGATGGAGGTTATGTGCTCATTCAGCTTCATGAGCTGAGATTAAATCATTTTCAAGTGTCGATTTCTCCTCCCACGTTCAGTTTAATTTACATTCTCCTGATTACAAACAATGTTGCTCATCGCCTTGCATGTCCGTTAACCATCCGTGGTTTTCTCCTCTGAGATGTGTGTTGCTCATTTTTCCCCTGTGTTGTGTTGTCTTTTTAAGACTAGGTTACAGCATTGCTTTGCGTAGTCTGAGTGGTTTTGCTCTATGTGCTGTAAACTGGTCTCATGTTGTTCTTTTTGTTTCCTTTATCCTACCTGCATTTTGGTGCAGAGAGGCTCCTAACAGTACAGAATGTACCCATCATTTATGGTTAATATTCTTGTGCCTTAAGAACCTCTTTCCCATTTTGAGGTCAGGAAGATGCTCTGCTGTATTTTCGTTTAGAGGTTTAAGCCTTTTGCTGCTCACAACCAAATCCCTAAATCCCTCTGGAATTGCTCTTTGGGCACAATTTCTTCTAGACTTTGAGCTCAGCAGGATATTCCACCAGCATTTGTAAGCACTCTTATCTTTTAATAACTGAGAAAAATGAGGACAAACCCCTCCCCGACTCCCCCCATTCCCTCCAGCAAGATTTGAAAAGATAGCTGATTCTTGGGCAGCATTGAAAGAAATTCTGGTTAAATGACCTTGCTTCCTTAGCTGAAGTCAAGACATTTTTTTACATTTATTCTTTATTAAAAATGCTTTGATATGTCATACTTGTGTGTATGGATAGAGTACAGTACGAGAATTTGCTGTATGCATGAAGTCATTAGCCTTTCCATTTCTTTAAACGTTTTTCTGTGTGGAGGGAACTTTCAGATGCTTTTTTTTTTTTAGTTATTTAGGTGTGGACGGCAGTTTGCCCTACTGTAGGGCTCATTCTTGTTGTCTAAATGTGTTTTGATACTGTTTTCTAATCTCCCTATGTCCCTGCTTTCCCTCACTTTCCTAGTCTCTAGGGACCACTATTTACTCTCTGGTCTAAGGTGCCATTTTAGCCTCCTCAAATGAGTGGAAGAACATGAGGTTTATCTTCCTGAGCCTGGCTTTTTTCCAACAACAGGAAGTTCTACAATTCCATCCAAATTACCAGCCAAGGCTTTTTTTTTCCCCTTGAACAGTTTTGCAAGTACTTGAGAGTTCCATACTTAAAAAGTCAAAGAAAGTGAACTCCTCTCTTGCTTTCTGAACTATGACGCAGGTCATTGAAACAAGTTATTGGTAGAGACAAACATGTATTTCAAATGCTGCACATTAAAAGTGTTCAGGGTACAAGTTCCATTTTTTGGAGTAATGATATCATTTTCTAGAACTATCAGACAAGAAGTCAAGAGGCCTGTGTGCGTCATTACCTGATGGTTAGGTTGCTGTGTATCAGTTGGGACTGTGTTCTAAGAACTCTTCTCAGTAGCTTAACCAGACGGAATTTATTGTTTTCTTGGATAGCAGCCCGGGAACCAGCAAGCCAAGCCCAGGATAGTGGCTGTGGCATTCAGTGTAGGCTTCAGAGCATGTGGTTTCTGTCTTCATACTGCTTACTTCACAGGTACTGGCATCCTAGCCTCAATGTAGGCTTGAAAAAGAAAAGAGACAAAGGACAAAACATGAGTCCTTACAGAGAGTTTTTCCCAGGATTGGAGCTTGAGCTTTCATGTCCTGGACCCAAACTGTCTCCTGCCCATCATCCTGCATTGTTGTTTCACCATGGCAAATTCATGCCTTGGGCAAAATTAAGGATCTATAAGGAAAATACATGGATGGTCCTGGAAAAACACCTGGCACTGCCTGCCCCATTCAAAGCTTCTGGCCAGGGGTACCTGCCGACCACTGGTAGGGTGGTTTTCATGACAGGATGAAAGATCAAATGCAGGAGTACTTCATGTACTCCAGAATGTATTTCATACATTCCACACAAGGTGGAACTATTTTCTCAGAGCTTATAAATTTGTAACTTGTGGTACTGAGAACTCTGTCTAAACTTAAAATCATAGGATTTATATCTGCAGCTACTGAGCTCATTCTTAAACATTCTCGGGTCACCTAAGGATGGTGTTTTCATGGATGTACATCCAATGCCAGTCTTTGGAGGCTCGGGGAGCTTTGTGATGATGGACACTGGCTAATTCCTCCCCCCACCCACCCCAGGATCTGGTTCTACCTTTTCCCAAAGTACTCTGAATGTCTCTCCATGTGACTGTTGCTTGGATCTACCCTGCTCACACCCCAGAGATAAGCCATGGTTAGTTTCAGCTATGTAGACTGTCAGACCCCAAAGCACAGTGAGCGAGCAAGCCCTAAGCCATCTGGGTGACCTCAAATCTCATTGGCACTGCCATGGTGCTACAGGCATCCCCTTGGATGATGGATACATGATGTTGATACATGCCAGGATTTTTGTGCCAAGAATGGGGGGCAGCCTGAGGGTAAAATTAATTCATGGAGAATATATGTGCCCAGAGAATTTCAGAGACTCATATCATACAGCAAACTTCTGCTTTTCATAGAACTGTGCATCTGAAACTAGCTAGTACATGGAACCAAAGAAATGTTCCCTTAGTTTGTATTTAGATTTAGAGGAGGATTTTCTACTGTACCCAAAAGGTTCCTAGAGGCTGGGGGGAAATATGTATGTATAATTATAATCTGTATTTTACATGTATATGTATAAATACACATGTCTATTCTGGTATGCACTTGGGTCTGCTCTTGAGTTGAAACTGTAGACCTTCATGTAATAAAGAATGCTGAAACAGAAACATTAGCCAGGTTGAAGCAAAGAGGGTACTTTCTAGGAAATAGGAGAGGACAGAACAACAGCAGAGGGACACTTGGAGACTGACAAACACGGGAAAGCAGCAGGTACAACAGTGTGATGTTGCAGTGACTGATACCCCAGCAGCATTCAGCTAACGGCGATCTGAACTGCACTAGCAGCCAGAACTCCACCAGCAACCAGGTGGGAAGGGAAGTTCACTGGGAGCTCACAAGGTGAGAACAGACAAAAACTGCCTGTCCTATTGGTCTGTTTGATTTGCCAAGGGGCAGAGACAGAGTGGAAGATCCCAGACTGGCAGTGTGGGAACAGGGTGGATTTCACAGCCCAGTCCAACCCCCAGAGCCAGATCAGGGGGCAAAGGCTATGGGACAGGACTGTGTATGCACTGAGCTGGGAGTAAACTAATTTCTGGCTCAGTGAACTGCAGCAATGTGGCATTGTACAGGTTCCACCCAAGAAAGGTCGGAGTAGTCCTCAGACCAGATTCCCAGCAGATCGAGAACTCTAGTAGTGGCACATCAGGCACCATTTTGTATGGTGTGGCAAAGGCTTTAAGACTTCAGGGACAATAGTGAGCTGCACATGCTCTGAGCTCGGCAAGAACTCACTGAGTTCAGTGCATGGCTCTGGTCCCACAGGAAAATAATACAACTTTGACATCACACGGGTCAAAATAGGTCTGTGTGGCCCTCAGACCTAACAGCCAACAGATTCGATCAAGATCAGCACCACCAACAACCTAACTATACAGAACTCCTGGTGTCTCGCTAATCCTGGAAACTGCTCCAAACAGAGTAGGTTGTACAGACAACAGTGCAGCCTCAGCAAGGTATCACAGGAGGTGGAGAATGGCGAGCCAGGAACTGGTGCTATGGAGACAATGGTGGAAGTGTAATATAAAAACCCAGACCTGAAACTCGCTGGAGGGAATAGCAAAAATGACTGCAAACAAAGAGCCGCGTACCAACTGCAATAAGTAAAATCGAACTGTAGATCTGTGGGTGACACAGCTTGGAAATCTGCCCTAAGGAGCAGAATCTGATAACCAGAAGTACAATGACCAAAAGCAAAAGAAGAGACAAAGACACAATGAATATTACTGAAGATTCCAAAAACCTTTTGCCAACCTCAGAGTTAACTGAGGAAGACATCGAGAAATGGAAGATGCAGAATTCAAAACACTTGTTATAAAGCTTCTTATCAACAATGAGAAGCATGTAAAGCAGGCATTCAAGGAATTCAAGGAATATGTGACACAGGAAGTGAATCAAAGGAAAGCTGATACATTAGAAATTAAGAATACAGTGGAGCAAACTGAGAGTACAGTGGAGAGTCTCCAAAATAGAATGAATGAAGAAGAAAGATATCAAAAGATATTTCCTGTCACCAGGGGTAAACAAAAAGCTGGAAGCAGAGCTGGATCATGCTAAAAAAAAAAAGTATGCAAGAATTGAAGGAAACTATTAGAAGGCCAAATATAAGTGTTATGGGACTCCCAGAAGGTGCAAAAAAGATAAGCTGGGTTTACAAGTGTATTTAATGAACTAATAAGGAAAAATTTTTGGAATCTAGAGAAAGAATTGGGAAACAACATCCAGGAGGGACACAGAACTCCCAACAGGCTTGACCAAAAGCGCTCTTCACCAAGATACATGATCATCAAGCTCTCTTCAATCAAACGTAAGGAAAAGATCCTTAAATGTGCACGTGAAAAAAAAAAAAAAAAAAAAAAAAAAAACAACTGACATATAAAGGAATGCCATTTAAACTGACAGGAGACCTGTCACAGGAAACTCTACAGGCCAGAAGAGAATGGAGAGACATATTCCAGATTCTAAAAAAAAGTCATCCCAAGATAATGCACCCAGCAAAGCTTTCCTTTGTCTTTGAAAACGAAATAAAATTCTTCCACAGTAAAGAAAAGTTAAAAGAATATGCCTCTTCCAAACCTGCCCTACAAATTATACTTAGATATTCTCTTGGCAGAGAGGAGAAGTAGCACCCACCAAAACCAAAGGCAAATGTGAAGAACATCCCAGTAAAATAACAAGGGAAGACTAAATCAACGAGCAACCTGTTGCTGAAATGACAGGACTAAATTACACCCACTCATATTAACCCTGAATGTAAATAGCTTAAACTCACCAGTCAAGCATTATAGATTAGCAGACTGGATTAAAAGAACAAAACCCATCTACTTGTTGCCTACTTAGAAGACACATTTCACCAACAAAGATCAGTGGAAACAATATCTTGTGGATTTTGTTTTTTTTTTTTTTTTAGTTTCATCTGTTTGAAACACTTTCTCATTACATTCTTCACTGACTCATAGATCATGCAGTAGCATCATTTTCCTCAAGAAGGTTCTTGATTTTCATTTCTTCAGCGACACATTAATCATTTGGTAACATGTTATTTAACTTCAAGGCATTTTCAGTTTTTTTTTTCTTCCTGTTATTTTGTTTTGTGGCATTTCATTTAAAGGCATGTATAGTAACTGTGTAATGGAGACTATCATGTCTAGTAGCATGGTACTTAATTTCATGGCATTGTTAATTTCTACTTTTCTTCCTGTTGATTTTGTATTGTGGCTTTTCATTTAAGGGGATATACAGTAACTGTGTAATGGAGACTGTCACATCCAGATGTGAGGATACAATGCAGTATGCATCTCTACTTTCAGACCAAAGATGGACTCCCCATGAAACTGTTGACTAAATAGGATGCTGGACTCTCTGCCATTGTCATGATCACAATGATGGACATATGATTATTTATGAAGAACTATAGTATAATAATATAGGGAAACTCATTGGGGGAGAGAGGGGACTTGGGGAAGGAGTAAGGGAAATCCCAGGGCCTATGGAACTGTATCATAAGTGATAATAAAAAATAAGTAAAATAAAATAAAGAATGCCCATTTCTCCATGTAATCATTCATTGCCTATAACATCTACACAAAGGCTTTGGCTGTGAAATGGTAAGGCCTGATTCCTGCTCTATGGGGGACTCTGCCTATTCACCATCTGGTACCAGATTCACCCCTGAGTACTTTGAGCCACAGGCCAATTAAGCTGAATTACGTGTGTGTTCTTGTAGGTGTGCTTCCTGTTTCCTGCTTGCAAAGGCAACTGCATAAAAAATAAAAGTCACAAGCGTACCTCCACATTTTACTCAGCTGTCAAACGTTCGAGTGAAATCTGAGCTAATTATGAACTCCCTTGGTTGCAGGCCGGTTGCTGTGTTGGTGGTCCATTCTGCTGGTGTAGGAGGATACCTCTGAGAAAAACCCTGTGTGACTGCAAACTGTGAGTTGCTTTTCAAGTCTCTTGAAGCACCTGGATTTTCCATTGGCCAAATTATGTAAAATGCAAAGATGCTATGCCTCTGTTCAGTGGTTGTGTGTTTCCATATTTGTATTTGGTAAATAGAAAGTGCTGGATTACCATCTGCCATCGCAGTTCTGGGCTGTCCAATTCCATTTTTAACTCTTGAAGAATCTGTATCTTACTGAAAAGATAGCTGTGCAGCTGTTTGGTATTTTCTTTTAATTCTGTTTGTCCCTGTTCTGGTGACTGATGAAATGGCAATTTCATTTAAGTATATGCTTTTACTAAAATAAAGCCAAGTAGAGAATTGGAGCTAAAATGGTCAGCAGCACTGGGCTTGTTGCTTCTGGGGTGGAGGATGCTTCTGGGGTGGAGGATTAATATTCGTATGTGCCCCTCCTGACTGTCCAAATCTCATTTGGTATAGAAAATTAAGAGAGTGTGCAACAAGTAGATAGGGGGTCTTTTAATTTAGAAAAGATTCTTGTGAAAATCTATTGCAATAGATTTGTAATAAGTTTTGACTCACTCACTAGAAATCGTGAATTTTCTATTAGGATTGAAACATTATAGCTGTCCTAATTTGTTGGTATGAGTCTCAAAAGTCATCTCATTGAATATTCAGCAAATTGAGTTTTCAGGGAAAGGAAATATACTGGTGAATGAGTTCTTTGGAAATTTTTCAGGGTAAGCTAATGGCTTCAGATAAGAGCCGGCCAGGACTTTTGAACAAGATCATATGGATCTCTGTCATCCTTCTTGTGCTTGCTTGGAAACAAGGCATGAATATTAATCTAACATTTACTTGGTCAAGTAATTTTGTGTGCCAAATAAATGGAAAAAATTAAACAAGGATACAAACAAAAGCCTTTTGCTGTATTTTGTTGATAATGTAGGGAAGACCAACAAATGGATGCAAAATAAAGTTTTAAGAAATTTTGCCACATTCCATTCCACTTCTTTCCTCCCTCCTCACCAAGTTTCTGTGGTGCAACTAAGTGTAAGACAAGAAACACTGGCTCATTTGGACATGCTAAGAAAGCGAAAGTGAAAAAAATTCTAGATGTGGTAACCTAATCCTTCCAATGAGAGCTATAGAAAAGAATAATTGCAGTCTTGTTAAGCAAAATGTAATGTTTTTTTTGTCCTTCCCATCCCCCGCCCTGGCTCCCACCTTGTGGCATTGGAATCATAGACTCAACTCTGTTGTATTTCTCCTGGATGCTAAGATGGAGTGTATATTTAAATTGGGACTGATGCGGTATCTTGAGAAGCTTTCTTGTGATAATTTTGTTAAACTGCTTATGGCTATCTCTGCTCTTAGGCCTGGCGGTCTCCCTGGCATTGATTCCTTGGATCTTTCTGACATCAGGATAAAGTACAATAGGAAAGTACCAAAGAGTCCTTCCCCTGGACCGGGAGGGCTGGAGTGTCCTGGCATCCACTTATTCCACCTCTTCTGTAGCATCCAGACCTTTCCTCCATACCTTTGATGTCAGGAACAGGTGATTCCTTCCTGTGGATTCCTTTCCAATGTGAGCATAAGTCAGTCCAAGTTCAACACAGATCAGGGCGAGAGACTCAGGATCTTCTGTTATAGCTTCACAGCATCTGCCAGACCCAAGGGAAGTCCTTGAGAGAGTGACAGAACAACTCCTGGGACAAGGAGAAACCACTCTGGCTTAGACTGCCTTTCTCAGAGAAGGCAGTGGGCGAGGCAGCAGGGGAGGATGCGGCTTCATCGGCAGAAGTTACATTTCCTGGCTAGGGTCTTTATGTCAACAAATCCTGCTCAGATTTTGGGGGCAATTTGGAATCTTGCTCAAGAGTCCTAACACTGTGGTCCATGTTGCTTTGTGGCAGAGAGCTAGGTAACAAGAGGTAGCGAAGATATTTTTTAAAAATTGACTTTAGCTTGCTTTTTGTTGTCTTTTTAGTCTTTCTTTGGACTCCCTGTGTGACCAGTTTTCCAACTACAAGATGTTACCTGGAATTGTGTTTCTCTGCACTTTTTTTATAAGACTTATTTATTTTTATTGGAAAGGCAGATTTACAGAAAAAAGGAGATAAAGATCCTCCATTTTCTGGCTCACTTCAAGTGGCCACATGGCTGTAGCTGAGCTGATCCAAAGCCAGGAGTTCCCTTCGGGTCTCCCCAACAGGTATAGGGTCCCAAGGCTTTGGGTCATCCTCCACTGATCTCCCAGGCCACAAGCAGGGAGATGGGTGGGAAGTGGTGCAGCTGGGACAAAAACTGGTGACCACATGGGATTCCAGCACATGCAAGGCAAGGATTTAGCCACTGAGGCATCGCGCCCTGCCCTTTCCTGCACTTTTTTTGCACTAAAGACATCTTTTCTCCTCCTCTTTAAAAAAATAGTTCTGTTTTAATCCTCTTAGTCTGGGAGCTTATGATTTTCAAAAACAAACATCTGTTTGTCAGCAGACTCCCTTTGTTCAGAAACAGTAAGGAGCAGAGGTTATCTCAGAGGCTGACAGCAGAAGATACCAGAGGATAATTCAAGCATGTTTAATACACTCCTGATGATGAATCTTAATCATCTGAGTAATGGATTTCTTGCACAAGTCAGTAGACCTGGACTCAATTAGTCTCCCATGTGGGTGTGGGTGGAAGGGAATAAGCCACTAGAGCCATCATCTGTTGGCTCCCAAGGTGTGCATTAACAGGAAGCTGGATTGGAAGCAGAGTTGGGTCAAATACTGTTTCTCTAAAGAATTTCAAAGGTATTGGAGATGGGTAGCAGAGTGTTTTTTGCAAAGGCCATGCAGTAGAAAGAAGCATGTTATTAACTAGAAATGGAACCAAGGCCAGCAGTACATGAGAGCAAGGGTGCATAATGAGAAGGAAAGCTGGGACAGGGCCTGGGGAAGTGGCAGGGGCCAGAGAGTGGAATACTTAGTACGGAATGAATGGCTGTGAGTAATTTATAAGAAGCATGTCCTGTTGCTGTATTAATTGGCATAAAAATAAAAGAAGTCTGTAACTATACAATGACTTTGCTCTTTGAGAGAAGGTAGACATTTACACATACAGCTAATAAATTCAGGATAAAATTCACATTCATGTGCATCTTATGCTACTGGGGTGGGTGGGTGTTTGGCATAGAGGTTATGATGCTATATAGGATGTCCACATCCCATATGGATGTGCATAGGGTAGAATCCTGGCTTGACATCCAGTCCAACTTCCTGATGATGAGGGAGTAAGTGATGGTTCAGATACCAGACCTAGATTGAGTTCTGGCTCCTGGCTTTGGCTTGGCCTAGCCTCAGTTATTATGGGCAATTGGGAAGAGAACTAGTGGATAAGAGTGCTCTTTGTTTCTCTGCCTTTGAAATCATTATTTTTCTAAATAAAAAGGTACAGTTCTAGTAGAACAGGCAGATGATTCCAATAAGCAAAGAGAAGGCTTTGCCGTGTTTGCTTTGTGACTATTGGTGGTCTTGGGAGAGAATGTTAAATATGGTGCCAACTCTGGTTTGTATTGTAGCGAAGTGTGGCGAGTCTTCTGTCTCAGTCAATGAAGTCTCATGCCCCAACAGCCTTAGGACGATGCTCAGGACATGTTCCTCACAGCACTTGCAGCAAAGGTTTTGGAGACTTTGGAGAAAGCCCAGGAGAGGAAAATATGAGGGGAGGGGAGAAACAGCGGGGTTTGTGTTTCTAAGGTGTGTGTAGTGCCACTGCTGTCCTCCTTGCCCCCAACCAGTGCTCTTGGAGTGGCAGCGAGAGGATGTGTGGAGCCATGAGTGACTTTACAAGTGCTCCCTCCACTTATGATGGACTGCACATCAATAAACCCATGATATTGTTAAATTCTGAGTCAGAAATACACCGATTCCACCTCACCAATGAGACATCAAAGCTTCACGGTCTAGTGACCCGGACGACATTGCTGCTTTTCCTCTTGATCGTGTGGTGGACTGGGGAGCCATGCCTGTTTCTACTCCCTGGCATGGGAAGAAAAGTGGTAGACTGCATATTGCTACTCTAAGAAAAGATCAAAATTTTAAATTCGAAGATGATTTCTAAATGTGTATTTCCTTAACACCATTGTAATTTTAAAAAATTATAATTTAACTATTGTAAGTTTTGGACCATCTGTGTATGAAAATGAGTGAATCCAAATTAAGACTGTAGGATGGATGTCTATTGACTTTCCATGAAAATGCTTGCAGAGTTGCTCTAGTTTGATGGCAACAATGAACAGAAGCATAGCCGTGATGCCGGAAGACTCTCCATTGAAGTTTTGCCTAGTGTTTTTCTGCTAAAAGTTTGACTAATTTTATCCAAACACTCTCATAGTAAGTGAATGTTACTGTTCTTCAGCCTTCTAGAAAGTCAGTGACCAAAGCACCTTGAGCAGCTCCTGTACCCCTCATCCTTGATCAGCCCACTCTTGCTTGAACCACCACCACCTGCTGATAGTCGTTCAATGGGGAACGACTATCAGCCTGGGAAAGTCCTGTTTCATCTTCCGTTACTCTTCCAGGAAATGCCTTAGGACCTGATCCCACTCACTGAAAATTACCATGGGAAGTTCTGTTCCCATCTGGAACTGATATGGGTACTGTAATCAGCACGCCCACGGAGCAGAAGGTTGGCCCCAGCGTACCTTCGATCAGGATTGTGTGAACCAACCCAACTGAGATGTCTGGTTTTGACTTTGGTGTCTGTTGTTAATCATTAGTCCTCTTCATTTGCAGCGCAAACAGGATTCACTTTGTCATCATAAATTGATGTGGCTGTGCTTCCTCTTCAACATTATCCTTATAAAGCTAGTACCTGATTGTAAACTCCTGATTTCTTCAGAGGTACTGGCCCCATGGACATTTCATAAAACATCAGTGGCTTGAGCATTCTTCCACCCTAGCTTCATACTGATCTGGGATTTGTTCTTCAATCTTACCAGAATTCATGTGACTCTCCTGGGGACTCCTTTGAAGTTGATGGCTTACCCTTACTAAGCCTTAAACTAGACTTCTGCTATGTTATTACAAGTAAGTAAGAGTTTATCATGGTACAAAAGATCTCTCGTGCAAATCCCCATTTGGGACCATTGTCTTGTACATATCGCTTTGTGTGTGTCCTAGGATGGTACTATTCACCCTCAGTTGAGAAACTAGTGCTTGAAATTGTCATAATCAAGGAATCTCAGTGCTGTCTTTAGTGTTTTATTGCAAATGCATTCAATTCTAAACACAGTGTACAGTTTAACACTGTGGTGTCTTGGCAGTCTTTATAGTTCTTATATGACAATTATAAATAATATACCAAGGGGACAGATGTTGTGGAGTAGTGGATTACGCATCTGATGCAACTGCCATACCCTATGTTAGAGTACTTTGGCTTAAGGCCCATCTCTACTTCTGCACCTGCTTCCTGCTGATTCGCATTATGGGAAGCAGTAGATGATGACTCAATCCTTGCACTACTGTCCCCTATGTGGGAGGCCCGGGTAAACTTCCCAGCTCCTGGCTTTGGTCCAACCCTGGCTTTTTGTAAGCATTTAAGGAGCAAACAAAAGATGGAAAATCCATTGTTCCAACACTCTGCTTTTCAGGTAAATAAAAATAAAAGCTAGGAAAATACAGATATTATGAAACCAGAAATAGAAGCTTAATCAGATAATTCCTCAGCCAAACATGTGAAACCCTGAGCAGGATTATGTTTATGTTCTTGTAAGGCCAAAGCACTTTAAAGACCACTTTTTAATTGTCAAAATCTTCAATAATTTTACCCTCAAAGTTTCATACCTATTGTTTCACTGTATTTTAAAAGGCACATTGATAGGAATCTTAATGCTGAAAAGGACTCCAGCTTGGTCATAAGCCTTTTGTGACTTGTAAAAACTTAATTGAGGTACATATGATAAGATCAATTCTAGTTTTTATAGGATACTTGGAACAAAAGAAGAAATTGCCATTGTTACATCCTTTGACAATCCTTGATAACACTTGACATTTTTAGTGTAAGCTACTTGGCACATTGGTTTATTTTTCCTTAATGCCTTACTTAACCAAAGTTTCTGAAGATGAGAAGAATGCATTCTGTCACTGTAAGGCCAAGGAAAGACATTTCAAAATCATTTTAATCACACATGATTAGATCTATTGCAGTGGTATTTTTCTACGCTTTGGTGCCTAGCAAGACTTAAGATTGCATAAATTGATTTAGATGACTCATTTATGGCACTATGAAGAGAGCTATTTCTTAAAATTCCTTGTTCATTGGCTTCCCTTCAAGGCCTGTAAGCTGAAAGCTTTGCACATAATTCAAATGAAACCAGCATGATCTATAAAATGAACCTTCTACCTTCCATTGTGTCATTCCCATGTTTAGAAACACTTGAGTACTTCAGATGATTTCTTTGGGGGAAAAAAAAGGAATCCCACCTTTGTGTAGCATCAAGACCCTGAAGTAACAGCCTCCTATTGGCGCTCCCAGCTGGCCCTGCTCTGCCCGACTCCGTATCACTTCCTCTCTATAAAATGATGTGGCTCTTTGTACTCCTCTGCTTTCCTGACTTCCTGTGTGTGATCTTTAACTCCTAAGTTTCAATGCAAGCTTTAAAAAATGCTTTGGCAGACTAAGTGTTCTTAGTTGGAATTAAGTTGTCTCACACCCTGCCCCCACCAACCTCCTATAATCCTCCTTAAAAAAAAAGGAAAGAAAATTATTTAATTGAAAGGCGAGTTACAGAAGGAGAGGTTCAATCAAACCCACTGGTTCAGTCTCCAAATGGCTATCGCTGGGAGCTTCAGCTGGGTCTCATACATGGGTGGCCTGGGCCTTGGTGCATTAGCAGAAAGCTGGATAAAAGGGAACAGCTAGGATGTGAACCAGCACCCATGTAGAATGCCCACATCCTACACTGCAGTTTAACCAGCTATTCTACTGCATAAGTCCTTTCTATAATCCTTTCAAAACCCCATATTAGTGCTTCGCAAACTAATCTGCAAGAACAGGATTTCTTAGAAGTTTTCAATTAATAACAAATGGATACTTTTCTTCCTAACTGTGACTGGTGGATCCTGAAACATGAAACTCTCAACAGGCACGGTCCGTAATACCTGAGCCATCCGTTCAATGAGACTAGGGCATGTGGCTGTTATATTAATATTCAGTTGCTTTGAAGTCTGTAACAATTGCTTGCCATGTCTGCCCATGTTCATCACAGTCCAATGAGACTGGTCCAGGGACCATGCTGTAGGTATCCCTACCTTGGACTATGAACTCCAGGAGGACAGAGCAGTGTCTGCATTGTTTCGCATCATCATTCTAGCACCTGGCCTTGCCCACCACATAGTAAACACGTTCATAAGCCTAGAAGTGATTGCTATATAAGTTAACAGCACCTGCTTCCAAAGTCTAGGTTGGATTTGATCTTGATCCCTTTTTTTTTTTTTTTGCCTTACTTATATTTAGAAAATGAGCATGAATGGGAATAGTACACTGATTGAATTTTTAAAGTGTGTGAACCCCGTTACTACTGATGTGACCTTTATACATGTAGATTATTTTGATCAATACTCTTATTTTTCCCACTGTTAGTTGCAGAAATTTACTTAGTTCAAGTTAATTCAAATCATATAAGAGAAGCCTAAAAGAATCTAGAGCAATCAACATGCTTAACAGCCACATTATCTGGCTCCTTTGTAACAAAAGCTTCCCCATTAAAAAATATATGTATATATTTGAGGCCAAAATGATTTCTTTATGTGAAGCTCAATTGAAACTTTGGAACAGTCTAAAATGGTGTTTCTGAAAATGAGAAACATATGGAGTTAGCTTAACATCTACTTCTATGAATCCTGGAACATAAATAACATTTTCCAAATTTTAAATATAAGAGATCCAAGATGAATTATTTCACACTGATGCTTGAACTTCAATGTGTAACTTTTCAGTAGTTGGAAAGAAATTTTTGAAGAGCAGTTCATTGTTCCACTTCTTCACTGAGTATTTCATGAAAGTGATTCACCAAGAAAAGCAAGGACATCTATATACTTTCCCACTCTTATTAGCCACTTTCTTTTCCATGGAACATTTGTTATTCCTGGGAAACAGATGACCAGAACCATAATTAGTAGCAGATTGATGTTATTGGAATTCAAAATTTAGCAATGTCTAGCTTCATTAGATTAGTGGCTTCCTCTGAAGTCAGCAAGCACAGATTGGAATGGAGCATTCTGGAGGCAGGTTGTCTCCTTCAAACTGCAAAATCGGCTTATTTTTGATGGAGAGACTTGCAATCTGCCAGATAGTTTTTCCCAGTGCCAGAAGGCCCAGTTGCAAGTTCTTTGCATATGTCCACTTCATTGTAGTAACAGGAGAGGAAACAGGCATGAAGGCCTTCATCTGCCCAAAGGTACATCATTAGGAAATAATGCAGTTGGAATTCACCCTGGGCAGTCTGTGTCCTGCCATACATAATGCAGTGTCTTATGGAGCATTAACTCCTCTAAAGAAATGAAACCTTTCATAATTCCACTGGTAAACTTCAGCCTACATCTGCCTAATGCCTGCTTAGTGGCTGGGACATGCAGTGCTGGGTAACCAGGGGGAGAGGGCCAAGAAGTCACCTGTTGGCAGTTCACCTGGGACAACTTCCCAGCACATCTAAATCAAAAGTTGTCATTATTACAGAATTGTGTTCAGCCCTACAGTGTTGGTCACGCTCACATACAATCCCCCAAAGCAGTAAGTATAGGTGCATTTTTACCCCGAATCTTGCGGTATGTTTAAAATGCATTTTGGACACCTGCTATATACACAATAGCCAAAAGAGACATTTCAGGGAGAGAATATCGCTTACTATTTTTTAAAAAATATTTCAGACTTAGGCCTTTTTCTTTTCTTTTCTTTTTACTTGTAGGAGTGGTGAGGGAGGAATAGCTAACAGATTTCCCAATAGGAAGTTTTCTCACTGGGTTCTTACATATTACCTAGCCAGGAAATAAGTGACGTTCACTTTTCGTTTGTGCTGGAAGTCACTGGGTGTGGAGACTGGTGATCAAAAGAAGTGAAGTAAAGAACGTCAACAATATCCAAATGTAGTTTGGCTCATTTTGTGTTACTAATGCTGATGACTAGAAATCCCAGCACTGCTTGCTAACATGCATGGCGGTATTTAGTCTTTCAAGAAGCAGCAACAGCAACAAGTTCTGTGTTTCACAAATGCCCCCATTGGTATTTTCCTTTTTGGCTAATGCTAGTTATATCCATAGCTGTGCTGTTAAACCAAGTGCTTGTTCCATGGCTTGGCCAAGGGTAGGTTTTAGGTTTTAGGATTATTCCTTTATGTACCGAGATCAACTCTAAAAGCTGACATTAGCCCAATCCAGAACTAAAGAAACTATGCTATAAATAAGAAAGTATTGTAAAGGATTCCTGTAATGCTAATGCTTTGAGTAAGACTTCTAGCTGTCATGTCTGGCAAGTGTATCATAGTGGTAATGTCCTTCTGTGTTGTGGGAAGTTGCTACAATATTGTTCAGGATATATGTGCTGTTGACGTTAGTCCTTCAGATAGCAAGTAGGATCGTAATAACTGAAAATTATTGTAATCATTGTTTCCTTCTAATGCAAAGGTAACACTTTAATATCAATACCAGTCGTTCCTCTATCATTACATTTCAAACTGTGTGCTAGAGAACAAGTTATTGTTGGGAAGAATTTGACCTGGATATACTGCTTCCATCCTCCTTTCTCCAAACTAGAATAGCAGCTGTGTGTCTCTGTGTCTTGACATCCCCATAGTGTTTTTTTCTCACTATGTCTCCTTAGGTCATCCTAGGTTGATCTCTTGATTTCTGGTATTCTAACTTGACTCAAAGAAGAGGCAAGTCCCAAGAGTTAAGGCCATCTTGCAGAAATGATGGTCTCTGAAGGGGTCTGAACAATTTTGAGAGGAAGAAAGGAGCCAACCATTGCCTTATAAAAACAATAGAAGAACAATCGGTTTACTAGTAGGACAGAGCAGCTTTGCATCCCCAAGGGAGAGGATGTTCCACTCAGGTTATTGTCCCACTGTTGCTGTCTATCCAACCGTTGGGAGGTGCTTGTGACCATTGGAATCAATGACAAGGCTGTGTCATTCTTTGTCCTTCTGGGGAAAAAATCCTAAATCTGTGCATTTGCCCCTCACAGTTTTAGATTTCAGTGTTTTCTGCATCCTTGGCTTTTGTTTTTGCTTTGTTGTGTCCTAGAATTACTAATGAATGATGGACACAGTTGCTTCTGTGTACTTGCTAATTGGATGTTTTGAGAAACTACTCAGTGATGGCTTAAATAAGACAGAATTAAAAGGCTGAGGGCTGCCAGGAGACAGACACCACAGTGGTCATGGATGTTGAGCTAACTTTCCCAAGATATTTGTCCCCCAGTCACCAGGTGAAATAGAGGGTGAGGGAGAAGGGTTAGAAGCATAGGTGATGAAATAGGCCAGAGGGTCTGTTCTTGAGAGGACTGCTTGAAAGGATATTGCCTGAACAGCTGGTTGTGTAGAAGGATTTCCATTAGGCAGCTGTGGGGTTGGAGCCTGTGAATTTATTTCTCTGAACATCCAGTTCTTTCATCTGTAAAATGAAAAATAATAGTACTTGTGTTACGGAGTTGTGGTAAGAAATGAATGAGATCAAGTTGGTTAGAGAGTCTAGACCACTTCCTGGCAGATAACAGACTCAGTACAAGCTAGCTGTTATTAGTTTGGAGTGAGATGGTCAATTTAATTACTAACAACAATGCAATATATACAAGCATCCCATCTTTAACTTGCCATAGCTCAGAATTGAAAATATGTTGCAGGAGAGGCACTCAGCCTAGTCCTTCCTCTACGTTTTGTTTTTGACTAGTTTGATTTTCTCTCTGTTGTGTCTCCCCTGTCCTGCCTAAGGAAAGGATAGAATCTGAAAAACTCAATGACCGTTTAGCTGAAGCCTTTAGTGAGTTATGGTGGAAGTGTGGGAAATGCTTAAGAGCTCAGCTGGCTGTTTGACCCCTAGAAACCTTGCCCAATGTGTACCCATCATGGATGACTACTTCCTTGGCATAACATTGGGGTGACCTGCAATTGCAGCTCCTGGATATTTTCCCTCTTATTAAAATGTGAGCCTCTGCCATGGTAGTGATTTCATGTCTTGTTCATTGAGCCTTCCCTGGTGTCCAGATGAAGCTCTCGGCTCCACCTTGAGGCTAAACCTCCCAAATGTCCTCACACTTACCTGCAAATGCACTACCCCATGTTCTTCTCCGGCTTTCATCTCTTTCTACTCTTTCAATCTAGATAAATTAGTTTCTCGGGGGAAAAAAGAACAAATCCTGGACCAGAGTGCTTCTTACTAAACTGAATGATAATGTGATCCTTGGTTATAGCTTGGTAAGAACTGGATTTATTCATTCAGCAGTATTCCTACTCATATTTGGTCCCTAGTGTGAAATTGTGAATCGTAACCTGGTGAATCAGCGGATAACAGCTGCTTTCCCATCCTCTATCCCAAGCTCAGGACTTTGCTAAAAAGTGGTGGTGAAGCAGGGCCAGAGGCTGACATCATGTCTCATTCTCCCTAGTTCCATCAAAGGGCATTTCCTGAGGGTTACTCATCTGTGTCCCATTGCCATGGTTCCTACCATCCCACAGTATGTCTGTACTACTGTTCATATTGTATCTGTTTAAAAATCATTTTCCCTTCTGTTTCAATGGATATTTGCCCTATTCAATAATAGCTGGGAAGTTGCAGCTTGGATATGCCAGCAATATTTCTTCCTGATGTACACGAAAGTGCAGAATCAGAATCCTCTGTAACTATGCAGTACATGCAGGTGCCTCTGGCAGCACTAGGGCTGTATGTTCCGTACTTTGGGAAACATCGCCATGACACGGCCCTACTATCACTCTTCTTACCCGAGAGCTTGGGGAGGCGAGGAAGCCACTCATCTCAGGGATAACATTAGGGATCTCACAGGGACAGTTTATTTTTATTTGGAATGGGATACAGAAGGAAGTAAGTCTTCCTTAAGGGAAACCCCCTCCAGCTTCCCTCTGTGGTAAGACCAACTACGTCTTTCTTTGTGGGAGAGAGCAAAAGGAGCTGAAGAAGGGGATGAAGTTGCTCAAAGATGGAGAGCATTAAATAGAAAGCAAGACTTGGTCAGGTCCTCATTGGCTCCTCAATTTGGACTCTGTCACTGTAGGTGTGAAGGCAGATTAGATGAACTCCTGGGCTCTGCTTGGGGATAGAACTCTGCAGTAAAATTCCTGCTGAGGGAGGGACTCATGTTCCAAGCAGAGTAGCTTTTCCCTGATAAATGGTCTTGGCGTGAAATGTGGATTTTGCTACCTGCTAGGATTAGCAACAATTCAAGCCTTCCTCTGGTATCCTTTTGTATTTCATTAAAAATGGAATGAGCTTGCCTTTATCATTATACAGATCTGATTGATCCAGGCCACACATCTGCAAAGGTCAGTCAGATTTAAAGAGTAAATATATTTAATTTTTTTTAATCCTAGAGGATTAAAAATATCTCTGTTTGGGAACATCTTTCCTGGCATGTAGTGTAAGTAAATGCCTGCAGATGATCATAGCCCTGATGTGGGGGATTGTGCAGGGGTCCAGCTTGCAATGCCTGAACCCTTGCCACATTTGTGAGTCCTGCCATCCCAGAATTTTGATGAGAGAGAGAGAGAGAGAGATTGGAAGTCAAGTCAGAGACACAATAGCCATTTGGGATAAAGCCTTCTGATGGCTTAGTTTTTCCAGATTTCTCTGTTTAAAAATAGGGCCCATTAAGAGGGAATGTTGATATGGTTTCCAGCTTTTCCAAAAGAGGACAGGATGAAGCAGGCTCTGAGAAGCATGGGAACTACCCATACATCAGTGAGAACAGATGCATCCCAGAGGCAAGCAGCTGTTGATCAAGCTGAGCTAAGCAGGCTATTGATTCTAAGATGAACATAGAAAGAACCCAAGAATGCACTGCACTCAAAGCATGTGGCGTGTGCTCTCCTACACTGTCCTTTTAAAACCTCAACTAGGTGATTTAAAATCAGGTTTTGGTTCCTTTCTAGAATCCTGGAAACACTCATCTGAAATTACATTTCCAGGTCAATTTCTGCTGCATTTTCTTCAGGTAACTGTGACAACTCTTCTCTTTTGAAAAAAAAATTTCTGCTTCAGAGCATTGTCGCATTGTCCCTGGAAAGTCCCATTTTCCACTTTCCCCATTTTCTCTTTTCCATTTTATTCTTGTCTGTTTGGAGAAAGATTCATGGTCAAAAATCTTACTTTCCTGGAACATTTCTTCAAAAACAAAAACAGAACCTTTGACTTTCAGAATTGTGAGGACTCTCTCAGAGCTTGAACCCTGTCAAATGCTGGCGTGCAGTCCACACCTCCCAGCAGCTCTAGCCTGCTGGCGACTTCCGGAAGAGTTAATCTGTGTTTTTCAGTCTATTTCAGTATTATTGACAGATTCTTGGAGTCGTTCTAGTAAACTTACAATTTTTAAATAATTGGACCAGGAAAAAATCTGGAGTGCATTTTCTTTCTTGTGATTTTAATTTTTTGTTCTATATTGACTTTTTAAAAAGGATGGAATGCAGGTGCTCATTTTTTTTAATCTTTATTTTGAAACAATTACAGAGAGGGATACAGAGGCAGGGAGAGATCTTCCATCTGCTAGTTGATTCCCAAATGGCCACAAGGGCCACGACTGGGGCAGGCTGAAGCCAGGAACTTCATACAGATCTCTCATGTGGGCTGCAGGGACCCAGGCACTCAAGCCATTTTTAATTGCTTCCTCAGGCTCATTAGCAAGCAGCTGGATGGGAAGTGGATCAGCTGGGGCTTGAATAAGTGCCCATATAGGATGTTGGCACTGCAGGTGGCAACTTCATTGGCTACAGCAAAATTCAAGCCCTATATTCATTTGTCAAATATGACTGTGGTGTGTATATATACAATCAAAAAAATTTACCCAAATCACCCAAGTTTAAATAGAAAATCCAAGAAAATGTTTCCTTATTAGTTGTTTGCTCTGTCCATTGTTTGAAATACTCAGTCCCATCAACTGCTTTCCTATTGGAAAGTCATTTTTCCATAACTCTAAGCCATCAAAGCAATCGTTTTTCTATGGTAGGGGGAGGAGGACTTTTCAGCCTTGTGAGGGGCAAGCTGGAAGCTGACTTGAGCAGAGTACACTATCCCATTTCATTCTCTCTCCTGGCGAATTAGTCTTACACCCATGCTGATGGCCTGGTGTGTTTTCTGTTTTTAATTTCCCCAATTTTTAAAGAGCAGAATGCCATATTCTAGTTCCTCTGTTTCCTGGGAACGGCAAACAAAAGTAAATATTTGAGAAATTTGATACAAAGAAATTTGGTTTGAAACTTGTCAGAAAGATACATGAATTCCAGTCCCAGTGAAATAGTGTTCTTCTTGGATCTGCTTTAGCATGATTTTATGCAGTTACTCTGTAGCAAACTGGATAATGTTATGACCAATGTGTAAATGAATGGATCACTTAAATGGTAGTGTGATGACAGTACCTAGGATTTTAATCCACCCCCTCCGCAAGCCAGGATGCTCCACAATTAGAACACACTGGAAACTACAGCGTGAATTTTTCATTGGAAACAGTCTCTCTGAGCCTCTCACAACAGAAGTTCCGAGCAGAAGAGCGTAGAGTATTCATTCACCCACAGCCCTCCCTCTGCCTTCTCTTCCATTTGCTTTGCTGCCTTCTCATGATGGGAGCCCCCCAAGGTTTTGCTGCTGAAGTTTCTGCAGCTGCTGTCATCAGTTACCACAAACTCAGCGCCTAAACCTGTTAGCTTGAAGTTCTCAAGGTCTCAGCAGGATGGTGTTCCCCCTGGAGGCCCTGAGAGACTGTTTCCTGGTTCCTCTTCATTTTTAAGAAGCTCCCTGTACTTGGCTCATAGTCTTTCTCATATTGCCCCCGGACTCTTGGTTCTGTTGTCACATCTGATGCTAGCTATGGACCTCCTCTCTTCCCCTTGTCAAGACACTTTACGACCATGACCTCATCCAGGTAAGCCAGGATCATCTGCCCATCCCAAGATCCTTCCCTTCATCGTATCTGTACTACCTCTTTACCATGCAAGGTAAAGGAGTCACAGTTGCTGTGGCCTGGGAGGTGGACATCTTTTGGAAACCTGCCTCACATTTTCGGGCTGCATCCTCAGCTCACCCCATTCCCCCCTACATCCACATTTCTGTTTGCCTTTGGGAGGATTACAGTCAGGCAAGTGCTCATACAGATTGTGGAAGTGGCCAGGACCAATTGTGGAAGGAAATCTGGGATCCTGGACACCTATAACTATGTTAAGGGTTCAGGAGCAGGTCTGTGCAAGTTTAGTGTGGGCGCTTGCCCATAATTCTGGGACTCCCTATCCCCTGAAGTGTGGGGGGTGGAGGGAGACGGTCTGGAGCCCTCTGAAACCAGAGGGATGGAGGGGCCAGTTGCTTGCATCCACTAGCAGTGCCACCTACAGCAGCCAGCCAGACAAGTGCCATCATCCAATGCCTGGAAGTGGCCTGTGCTTAACTGGAAAGCTTCCTCCCTTCTCAGGGAGGCAGCAGAGAAGCAGCGCCGGAAAAGGGGCATCTGATGTTACCCGTCATCTGATTTCTCGGCACATAACTAAAAACCTGTTTTTATTTGTCTTGGACACTGTGCAGGCCCCTGAGAGTTTGCACTTGGACTCATTGTGACCCACAGTCCCCTAATTTGCAACTGACTCTGGTTTGAATGAATACCTACAGACTCCTTGGGCAAAAACAGTGCGTTGCTGATGCATGAACAATGTCCTTTGATGCTGAATTTGTCGATGATGCACGCATTACTCAAAGTATTCTCCCCAGTCACGCCACATCATTCAGTAGTCTCATCAGAGATTGTTAGAAGGCTAAATGACAACATTCATTAACATTTATTAAATACTAATAAATTGCCACCAGTGTGATAGTACCTCCATGTCACAAACTTCTTATCATTATGAAATTCAAACAAAGATCTTGTATAAATTAAGTCCTCTTGCCAGTAAAACTCCAAAGTATAAGCCTGAGGGATCTAAAGTATAGAATTGAAACCACCTGTCATCTTGAGTTAGAAATCCAAAGGAAATGAACGTTGTAATTGTTGAAGTGAGCTTCAAAGTCACTTCAGAAATTTCTAATGTGTTCCTTTGCATCCATTTAGTTATCTTTTCTGTTTTCTGAGATTCAATGTGCTGGGCTCTGTGCTAGTACTTGAGATAGAATGGCGGGGACGGGGAACACAAAGGTAATACTATTATGGAGTTGATGCTTTAGATAAAGAGCCATGTTGATACATAGTTTAAGATTTATTTATCTGAAAGGCTGAGTTAGAGCATGCTCAATCTTCCATATGCTGCATCACTACCCAAATGGCCACAGTCAGTGGGCAGGGCCTGAGCCAGGCTGAAGCCAGGAGCCTGGAACTCCATCTGGATCTGCTGCATGGGTGGCAGTAGCCCATGCACTCAGTCTTTCACAGCTTTTCCCCAGGCACATGAATGGGGAACTGGATTGGAAGTGGCACAGTTTGGACTAGAGCAAGCACTCATCTGAGATGCTGGCATCGCAGGCAACTGGTTTTATTTGCTGCACCCCCTACACCAGCCTGCAGAAGGTGACTCAGCCGGCTACCTTCACCACTTTGTCCCATAGAGTTTAGGTGGAGTCCTGGGCCACAGAAAAGTCAAGATGATAGTTACGTCTCAGGTGGCTGCAGTCATGGTGAGCTCATCACTACATAGGAATTCAGCAGGGAAAAGGAAAACTGTGCTTTGGGGTAGGAAGAAGAATGCCCATCAGGAGGAGAAATTGTTTAATGATGAAGGTTCTGAATCACTGTGTCACACACTCCTGGGACGCTGGGGTGAGGCCTGGGGATTGATCTTGAGACATGGAAGTTGACTATGTGATGGGAACATATTCAGCCTGACTGAGGGCTTTCTGGTACCTGGGTAGAACTGAGGCTGCTGCAATACCTGGAGCTTGGCTGACTTCCATGGAGTGGATGTGGCTCCCTCAGGTGCTCCAGCGCTAAGTGGCAGAGCAAGGAGCTGCCTGAGCTGCCTGCCCTTTGTGAGTTGATTGGGCATTGAGTAATCAGAACCATGGTCACATATACATGAAAAGAGAAAACAAGACATTCCATGACATTTCAAAAATTATTTCCATCCAAGGAGATTTTCAAATCAGGTAATTAGTATTGCCAAATACAGTGGCAACTGAGGAAAGGAAGCCAGCTGAAGAAAATCTTGATAGCTTTCCTGTATTCAGGGGTCTATCACACTGGGGACCTGTGACTTCCTGCCAGAATGTCAGAATCCCCAAGAAGAGGAAGACTGAGACTCCATGTGCCTGGTTCCTACACCTTGTGAGGATTAGAAAGACAGGCTGGGTTCATCTCTTTGGGAGCTCTCCTTAAATGCAAGGTCAGAGAAGGGAGTTTGGCTTGCACCACCCTCCCTCCAAACCCTAGGAAGCACAGTGTGAAAGGTGACCAAAGAGGTAGGGGAATGACACAGTTAAGAGGGCTGGGCCTTGGCTGCTGCACAGGTGCAATGTGCCTTCCACCCTCTGTCACCAGCTTATGGGTATATTTAGGATGATCTAGACAACAGGATTTCCTAATATCTGGATTGTGAGTACAAGAGAAGTCAAGAGCGACAGTATGGTTTTGGCTCAAGCAACTAGGATGGAATCGACATTAACAGAATGGGAAAGATTGGGAAGGAGACAGGATTTGAAGACTAAAGGAGCCATTTAAGATATATTAAGTCCAAATGCCCATAATATATTGGAAAGTACAGATGATCAGATCTGTGATTGAGAGCTAGCGCTCAGAGAAACACAATTTGGTGATTCTCTTAATCCATGGTGCTTAAATCCATGAACCTGGATGAGATTTCTGGAAAGTGGGTGTTGCTAGAAAAGAGTATCATGATCTAAGCCTTAGGTGGTTCAGCTAGGAAGATCAGGAAGTTGAGGGGTGTTTCACAAGAACAATCTCCAAAGGTTCAAGGGGTCATGGGAAAGAAGAAAGAGGAAGATTAGTGCAGGGTTCCACTGAATATAATTTGTTGAGGTATCCCTGTGTCCCACGCCAGTAAGTAGCAGTTTGTATGCTCAGACACAGGTGGCCTGCGGCCACCCAGAGTACACCTGCAGTTTCACAAACATTAACAGATGAGGTGGCAGTTGGTGAACGGTCCCTGTGTCAGCACACAGTCCTACCTTTAGCCTGGCCCAGCTCCAGATGTTATGGGAACTTGGGAAGTGAGCCAGTGAATGGAAGCCGTCTGTCTCTTCCACTCTCTTGGTCACTGTACCTTTCAAGTAAGCCTTTTTTAGTTTGTTGGGAAATTGAATCAAGATAAACTTTACACAATTGAAACTGCTTTGTAATTTTTTCCATGTTTCCACCAGCTTTTTGATAAACCCCTCTGTATGTGGGATTGAAAAAGTATTTGCACCAAAATAAATGCCTAAGTCCATGCCCGTGTACTCTTTGCTGCCTCCTGGAATTCATGCACACAATCTGAGATGTGGAGGTGTGCATGTCTGTGAGTGATGAGGAAGAACCCCTAAATTCTTCCCATTGAGTCTTTAAATCAGTCCCTGGCAGAGGAGAGCACACGAGTTGTATCACTCTCACCTACTTTTGTAGCAAATAGATTATCAGTATTCTTTGTCTTTATAGAAAATTTGTACCGTCACCTGAGATCATGTGCAATATGACTTTTCGTATGTAATTTTCACAAATATGCTTTTCCTAGGTAACTGAAAATGCTGTGTTCCCTTCATCTGTCTACTCTCTCAATGCTTAGGATTCTACTCTTGTGGTAAAGAGTCCACCGACTCTGATCAACCCAGACAGTCTAACATCCAAACGTACTGTGCGATGCTTGTTAATCACAGTCCTGTTGGTGGTTGATCTCCTTGACTAGATGAATAACTGCGTTATCACACATTGCACTAGGCTCTAGCGTTGCCTGCACAGGTGATTTGAAATGAAAAGCTCTGTTTCCTGAATCCCCTACGGCTATAAGTGCTTGCATTCCCTGGGCTCCATCAGGTTGATTGAGATTAATGGAAATTATACACAGTATATGAAGATACATTCAGAACTCATCATACCAGGGGATAATGCCCATATCCTGACTTTGTTTTATTGCTCAGCAATGGGGACACAGGATCAGACTTTCTGATGCTGTGGTGTAGCAGGTAAAGCCGCCATCCCATGGAGGTGCCAGTTAAGTTCTGGCTGTTCCACTTTCTGTCCAACTCCCTGCTAGTGTACCTGGAAAAGCAGAGGAAGATGCCCCAAGTGCTTGTGTCCCTGTACCCTTGTGGGAGACCCAAAAGAGCTCCTGATTTAGACTGGCCCAACTCTGGCCACTACAGCTATTTGGGAAGTTAATCAGTGAACAGAAGATCATTTTCTTTATTTTCATTTATTTTTATTGCAAAGTCAGATATATAGAAAGAAGAGAAACAGGAAAATCCTCCGTCCGATGATTCACTCCCCAAGTGACCGCAAAGGCCAGTGCTACACCATTCCAAAGCCAGGAGCCAGGAACTTCCTCCAGGTCCCCCACGTGGGTGCAGGAACCCAAGGCCTTAGGCCGTCCTCGACTGCTTTCCCAGGCCACCAGCAGGGAGCTGGATGGGAAGCAGAGCTGCCGGGTTTAGAATCAGCACCCATATGGGATCGCGGCACGTTCAAGGTGAGGTCTTTAGCCACTAGGCCACAGCACCAGGCCCTCAAAGCTTTTTTTTAAAGCCCACTTCCCCAGTTGGCCCTGGTGCACTCTTTTACCAGGGGACTCTTCTTAAATCCACTCAGGCTTGTAGTTCATCCAGGTCTTTGATATCACTGAGCTAGTCCTTTCCCCACATCTCCTCCTCACCCTCAGCAGTAGCTCTTTTTTCTCCCAAAATGCACGTGAAATGAAAAGGGGCTGAACATAGTTCCATGGAGTCCTGGAGTTGGCCCTGGCAGCAGCTGTCCCTGAGTCACCTGTTACTTGAGGAAATCAGTCACAGAGAGATGTTCACTAGATTCTCCTGGCTGCTGTGAATGGGCCTAAGACGAAGGAAGAAGCCTAGGCTGAAAACTAAAAATTCAGAGAAAGGATTTGTTTTGTTGTTGTTGTTGTTGTTGTTGTTGTTGTCAAACGTTATGTTTATTTATTTATTTATTTATTCTAAATTATTTTGCATTGTGTTACAGTTTCATAGGCTCTGGGAATTCCCCCACCCCTCCCCACGCCCCTCCCCCCTGGTGGATTCCTCCACCTTGATGCAGTATTACAGTTCAAATTCAATCAAGATTCTTTCCTTGTAAACATATACCAAGTATAAAGTCCAGCTATTTATTGTCCAGATGGGTTGAACAGTCTTTTGGGGAGACCATTTCTGGTCTGTTGTTAGAGCAGGCAGAATATCATCCCATTCAACCAAGAGTCCCAACATAACATCAACAGCAATTTGCAACATTATGGAATTGACATGGTTGTGAGTAACCAGTGTGTTACGAAAAAAAAAAAAAAGAAAGAAAGAAAGCAAGTTCTTAACCACAACCTATGATTAGCCCATTGACATTTCAGTTTTAGTTTTATATACAGAACCGACTGCTATATACCTTAAAATGGCTATAAGGTACCATTCAGCTGTCTCGTGTCTATTTCATTTTAGTATTTAGCCATTTGTTGTGTTGAAGTATAATTTTGCTGATCTTGGCAGATTTTAGGGTAATCAAGACTGACTTGTAACTCTAACAAGACATTTGTCGACAATTAAGGTGCTGAACATTTTTTTGTTTGTTTGTTTTTTGGGGGGATGTGCAGGGAAATCCCCAACACCATGGTGAGGAGTGACTAATCTTTGTGTCCCACCCAGCGAGGCATGAGCCAATCCACGCCAGCTCTTGCCTGTCAGATTCCAGGCTCTACTTTTTGTTGTTTGTCTATTTATTTTAGGTTTTTTTAGTTTGTATGATTGTTTGCTATGAGGGGTTTTGGAAGCAATCCCGATGGTCATCGCGAGAGAGGGTGGGGGTCCGGAGGTGGAGCCAGGCTCGGACCAGAGAAAGCTCTCCTCCCTGGTCCCGAAGGACGTTTATCGTTCTTCTGTTTCTGCGAACCGCTCAGGGCTTTTGGTTGTCTTTCCGATGACGTTGGCCTCTGCACGGTAGTGTTTGGACTTCTTCCATCCTCTGTGGAAGCTCCGGTTGAGGGTGGGTGACCTCAGAGTACTCGGCCTCCGAGGGCATCCAATTCCCTGTGGTCTCCTAGGCAGTTGGGATGTAGTCCTTGTTGCTCGTATTAATAGTTTGTGGTGAAGATCTGGGAGTCTTCGTGGTTGGGATCCAAGCTTCCTCCTTACCACCTGCTCCACCCTGGAGTGCCCTCCTGCTCCACGCACATGACCTCCTGTTAAGAGGTTGTCAGGATCGCAGCCGGTTCCCCCCTCATGCATTGGTATAGTAGTTTTGCTATTGTTTAGTGCCGCTTTGAGTCTGTTGTCTATGAATTACCAGATTCAGAGAAAGGGTTTTAAGACTTAAAAAAAAAAGGCAGAGGGGATTCAGTCTTTGGAAAAGCCACGTGTGAGTCTTTGGCAGAGGCCGAGCTGACAAATGGAAAGAAGCTGTATCCTGCACCTGTGGCACCAAGATCCAGATGGGATGGGCAAAGCAAGTCAGTCCAGGAAAAAATAAAAACCTCAAAGTTGATGAAGTGAGTCACAGGCGACAGATGTGCTTCCATCTTCGTCCCTCTTAACACCTCCCACTGCCCCCCCCATGAATGCTGCTCCCATGAAAGGAAAGGAGAAGGCTGTGAAGTGACGGGATGGGTAAGTTCCAGGGAGGCACTTGGGGCAGGATTGGGAGAAGACTCCAGCCTGAGCCACCTTGGACTTGAACCCAACCCTGACACTCATGATTTCTGAGCTTGTATGCTAGCCTTACTTCCTGAGCCTTACTATGAGCTGAGAATTAACAGTCTCCTTTCTCATTTACTTGGGAAGATGACATGAAATAAAAGATAAATGTCTGAGGCACAGTGCTGGGCCATAACAAAAGCTTCACATATTTATATGTTGTTAGAAAATCATGAACTACAGAGAAAGCTGGGAAAATATGTTCTTTTGGTAACTTGGTTGTCCGGGCTATGTCCAGAGCGCACCTCCTGGCTTGGACTCTTCCCTAGAGGCTAGAGGGAAAACATGTCAGACTGAAGTCAGTGGGAGAAGGACTGTCTTTGTGATTTTCAAAACTAATGAAAATTGTGTCCCTTGTTATTAGAAATTAATCAATCATATTCTTCATAACTTGGACTACTTAGTTCTAGAAAAAAGCATGGCAGTGGGGTGGGGTGGAGGGTGAAGTGAAAAGCAGTTAAGAGCCCAGCATCAGAGAGGTAGTTACCTGAAAAATGTAGATCTGTCCAGAAAAAGGCAAGAGAGAAGTTGGACTTGTGCAGTCATATGTAGTATATACTTTATATTTTATCACATTCTACTAAGTAATGTATATGTGTTTATATAAATTCTTTATTTTTTCTTCAAAAAATGATGGTGAAAATATAAAACAAACTAAGTCTCTCCCACCTCATGATCTGGGTGTCTGCCAGGGCTGGCTCATGTTTCTCCCATAGTTGGACTCCTGATATACCTAGTTCTGACACCCATGTCACCCCTAGGGAACACGCTGTTTCCTTCCCTTTTCAGTGTGGGGGAATATCTGTGAGAACAAAGCCTTCTCCACAAGTCATGAGAGAAAGAAAGCAGCTTTCCTCTGTTGTTCAACCAGAACATGCCACACGTTAAGGGCTGTCCACTCAGAGGCTGCACAGGCTGGCACCCAGCAGAAGTCTCACCCTTTGGCATGGTCAGATGGTCCTCAACTTGAAAGTGCCAGAATCCCGTATGGGCACCAGTTTGTGTCCTGGCTGCTCCACTTCCTATCTAGCTCCCTGCATATGGCCTGGGAAAGCAGCAGAGGGTGGCCCAAGTCCTTGGGATCCTTAACTCACATAGAAGACTTGGAAGAAGCTCCTGACTCCTGGCTTCACATCTGCTCAGCTCTGGCCATTGTGGCCATTTGGGGAGTGAAACAGTGGATGGAAGATCTTTTTGTCTGCACTCCTTCTCTTCGGAAATCTGATCTGCCTTCCAATAAAAATACATCTTAAAGAAAAAAGCAGTTTATGTGAAGCACCTGCTAAATGTTTTCAGATGTTGGTTAAGCCTGAGAAGGGCCACACATGTCATTGTTAAGACCACACAGCTCCTGGATGGACTTGGTGTTTATCGCCATGGTCTCAAATGGAAAACTTGGTTAGGGAAAAACCATGTTCCAGAAAATGTCACCATTTCTAGAATAGTTTAATAATTATTATGTAGACATGTTATATGATACCTCTGTTCTTAAAGGACCTGTACCTAAATTCTTTTAAGGTCTGTTTATTTATTTGAAAGGTAGAGTTAAAGAGAGATCTTCCAAACCACTGGTTCTCTCCCCATACGGGTGTATCAGCCAGAACTGGACTGATCCAAAGCTAGGAACTTCCTCTAGGGTTCCCACATGGGTTCTGGGGTCCAAAAACGGGTCATCCTCCTTAATCAAACTTTAGCTAACATTGTACTGTCAATGAAATGTTGCTTTTTTATTTCTTGTAGATTTTAATTCATAGTAACATCTAATTCCTTGTTACCCATAATCATTGAAAACATGTAAATGAGAATGCCATAGTATCAGGGAATAGAATATTCTCATTAACTGTAGGCAATCTGGTGATGAATCTTTTTGCAAATTTGAGAAATTGTTCTGTAGCATCAGTGACATGACCAGGAGATACCTCCTGAGGTTTCTGGAGCCAGAAAAACATTTTGTGCCTATTGCAGCCTGTGCAGTGAAACACAAATGGCGCCTGGTTGGAGGGCCACAACCTGGATACACAGTCAGGCTTCACAGGCAACTTGATCTGGAGAAGTGTGTATTTTTAAAGGACTTCAATTTCCTCCTTTCCTTCCTGTCTCATAAAGTCTCAACTGCAGTAATAAATGTAAGAAATGCAACTACATGTGGTAGAACACAATAGCAGATACTCAGCTATGTTCACCTGATGATTTGTTACCGGTGAGAGTATTTGTTCTTTTAGATTGGCATTTTCAGGTGGTGGACTTAAAGTAGACTATTTGTATTCTTTAAGATTTTTGTTTTTATTTTTGTTAAATATCACATATATGATCTTAAAATATTTGCCTTGCTGTGCTCACCCCATTTCCTTATGAGTTCTTTGCTCCTCCTTCTCTTATCCATATTATCAACCTCCAATTTAGCTTTTGTGTGTACATTGTTTTAAGGCAGCTCTGGCCACAATGGGACCACCCAAGACAGGGGCAAGGTTTAACAAGCTCCTGCAGAGCACTTCCCATGGGCCAGAAAGAGACTCCTCCCTTGCCTTTCATGTGTACTGGTTACACTAGCCAAAAGGATCTAAGTCTCCTCTGTTCTTTTTCTGCTGTAACTACCATGAACCCAGCAACTTGCAAGAACATCAGGTGGCTCTTACAGTTCAGGAAGTAGCAGTTTAAATGGAGGCTCACTAGGCTGAAATCAAGGTGTGCACTGGGTTGGTCCTCTCTGGAGCTGAGAAGAGAACCTGATCCTTGCTCTTCTAGAGGCTGCCCACCTCCCTTGGTTCATGGCCCCTTCCCCGTTCTGAGCCAGCAGCAGTGGGTTGAATCCTCAGATGGCCTCCTTCTCACCCTGTGTCTGTCATCACATCTTTTCTGGGTTTTGATCTGTTTGCCTTTCTTGTGTTGATATTGGCTCTATCCAAATAAGCCAGAGTAGACACCCAGTGTAAGACTCTAAGTTGGTCAGCAGGGTCAATTCCGTGTATAACCTGAATTCCCCTGGGCAATATACCCCTCAAGTTCTGGGGTTTGTGAAGTGTGTACCTTTTTAGGGGGAGCTCATTATTCCACTCACCCCTGCTCCCCTAGAGCTGTCCTTCAAAGTGGACAGCTTTGCAAGCTGTCCACTTTGATGCAATCTGCTTCAGAGCAGATGCATGCAAATCAGGGAAGGGAGGTGTGAGGATGGCCTTGATGCTGCTTAAAATGGAAAGTTGTGGGCCTCTCTGAAGCAGCACAGGTCAGAGCCGGACCTGGGACCACATTGTTCCAGCCTTTCTGGTAGTTGGTAGTTATTGTGCCCACTCAACTGGAGAACCATAGTTTTAAAGAATCTAACCTACTTTAAAAAAAACTTATATTTACTAAATTTATATACATTAGATGATTTTGTGGTGGAGCAATTTAAATCTATACATAAGAAGAAAATGCCTATTTGTCAAAAGTCCATCTTCCAGAATGATCCACCGTTAAGTTTTTGGTATATTTTTCATCTCTTTAGTATGCATATGTATATATGCATTTGTGTTTTTTTGTGAAAAATAATATTATGGTCTACTATTTGTAAATTTTTAATTTATTTGAATTTGCAGAGAGACAGTGAGGGGTAGGGAGGAATTTTCATTCCTGTGGTGCATCATTAAATGCCCACAGCAATCAGGACTGAGGAGGTCAAGGTCAGCAGCAAGGAACTTCATGAAGGTCTTCCACATTGATGTCAGGGATCCATGTGCTTGAGCCATCACTTGTTGCCTCCCAGGATGTGCATTTGCAGAAGGCAATTGGAAGCAGAGGTGAAACTCCATCCAGCCTCCTGGAATGTAAGATGTGCACATCACAAGGACAGCTTTCCCGAATGTGTTGCAACACCTGCCCCCATGTTCTAATGTTTTACTTGTACTTCTTAAACTAAGTAAGGAAGATTGCATAGACATCTTTTAATGCCAATTTATAAGGTTCTAGTCTTACATAATGTTTCTTGTACAGTTTATATAGTATACTCCCTGATATCCTCATGAGTCCATCTGATTCTCAAACATTGGACATTTAGTTATACTCCCTTACTTTGATGCTGTAAATAAGTTGAAATACTTATAACAAGATCTTTTCATGTATACTTGGAGTATATTCATGAAAATGGAATTGATCAAAAGAAGAGGCACACTTCAAAAATCAGAAAGCCTTTGTGTGTTTTGATGAAATTTTGTATTCCTACATAGACCATAGTCACACCATGATTTAATAATGGTATTGCATTTCAACCTGCTTGTTTCTTCTCAATTTTGTTATCATGTAATTTGGTATGTGGTCTATTGCTGTGTGGCATAAGACAGGTGATCAGAGAGATACAGTGAAGGGCTGGGAGCAATGATTTCCTTGAGGAATGAGGATGGAATGGGAGAGGACAGGCTTCACTGAAGGTGGATAAACTGGGCTGGCTCTTACGGGGAAAGCAAGCCTTGTTCAAGAGGTGAAGGAGTCTGAGCTTCCTTTCTAAAGGGTATGTGTCATGACACAGCCCTGTGAAATGCTGTGATGTGTTTGGGGGCTGTGTCTGGCCTGGTGGAAAGTGACAAGCTACAAGGCTTGAGCCAGGACAGCAGAGCTACAGAGAAAGAGGGAGAGAGGTCTCCCATCTGCTGGAGCCTGGGTTTATTTAACATGATGCCTTCTGTTTCCTTTCATTTTGCTGCAAATAACAACAAAGTTCTATTTTTTTTTTAATGACCAAATAGTATTTCCACTCTAGCTCTTGCTAGATTGGTGCACCTGGGGGGTCAGTGCGGGATGGTCCATGTACTTGGGCTCCTGTCACCCACAGAGGAGACTCTGATGGGAGTTCCTGACTCCTGGCTGTTCAACCCTGGTCATCACAATCACTTGGGGAGTAAATCAATGGAGGGGAAGACCTCTGCCCTCTCTGTCTTTCAAATCAATCCATCATTTAAGGAAATGATTATTGTGGGGCAGATGTTTGTCCTAAGGTTAATATGCCTGCATTCCATATCAGAGCACCTGAGGCTCCCAATTCCAGCTTCCTACTATTGCAGACCCTGGCAGGCAGCAGTGATATCTACAGTAACTAGAGTTGTACCTCCCACACTGGAGATGGGGATTTAATTCCTGATGTTGGACCCAGCCAGGGACTGCTTGTGGGCATTTGCAGAGCAAAACAGCACATATCTATCCATCTGTTTTTATCTGCCTCTCAATTTAAAAAAAAATTGGGGTGGGTGTTTGGTACCATGATAAGATGCCACTTTGAGCGCTCCTGTTCCCAGACTCCTGCTAATGTTTGTTCATACTGGGAAACAGCAAATGATGACTCAACTACTTGAGTAGTGCTTCCTGGCTCTTGGCTTCAGCATAGCCCCAGTTCCAGCTATTGCAGGTTTCTGGGGAGTAAACCAGGAGACAGGAGCCATCTGTTGCTTCTCTGTGCATATGAATGGATGTTTCTGTCACTATCTCTGCCCTTCAAGTAGAAGTATTTTCTATTTAAATAAAGTTGAAGTGTTTTCTATGATGTAGGTGAGAAAACAGAAGGACCAGAATTATAAGGCAGTGATTTGGGGGTGGAATAGAAAGATGGCCAGAAGTGATATCTAGAAGTGCATGGCAATGACACTGAGCTAGGAGATCTGTCATATGTCCTGAGTTAGAGAGGAGCTGGGCACAAGCCTAACAATCTGGCTTAGGAGGATGGCAAAACTTCTATTGTTCGTCTGTGTCCACTTCTCTAGACATACAAGGGTGGGTAGGACCACACGACAAGTTATAGCCAAGAACTTGTGAGGACTTGCAAGGCAAAGCGTTTGACTGCTTCTGGGAGACCCCTCCATTATTCCCCCAGAAGTGTTAAGAAGGCTCCATAAGATGACAGACCTCTGGGAGTGCAGGGTGAGCACTGGAATGACTCATCTTGGAGAGGCTATTTGGCCCTGTAAGACAGTCCATGCAGGTGAGAAACAGCTTCAGCTGGATAGAGAGCTGCAGAGGCTTGGGGAATTGTCCATCCTGACAGAACTGGTCAGTGAGGCAGAAGAATGGACACCATTCTGAAATGGAGGCTCAAGTTTAGAGGGAATGACAGAACATCTGGATGCCTGGAACACATCCAGATACAGAAACATCAGGGCTTCTGATGGAAGGGAGATCAGCCATGAAGGGGTAGAACATGACCTCACAGGTGTAGAGAACACACAAGAAACAGATCAGAGGGGGGAAAGAACATAGGACAGACAGGGAAGGAGCTGGGAAAAATAAAAATGATGGTGGTGTCTTGAAGCCTCTAAATGCTCACCTGTCTTCCCCACTACTGATGCCATATTAACTCATTTCTAACTGCAAGACCTTGGCAATCATTTAACTTCCTTTTGTGTTTCAGCATAATTGATAATTCATGAACTTGTTTTGATCATATCTTAAGGAGGGTCATTTTGGGCCCAGCTACTGAGTCTCAAACTCATCTTTGCACAGGATGCTAGGTCGCTTTAGGGACAACTTGGGAGTAAGAAAAAGCAAAGACTGAAACCAAAGCCTCAACCCTGGCTCAACTGTAGCAGCCCTGAGCTGAAATATTTCCATACTGTGCTTATTCATTTTCCTCTCTGCCATTAACAAAAATAAATGAGTAAATGAATAAATTGAGGGGTGGGCATCATGACCCACAGCTTACATAAATCTCATTTAACACAGAAGCCAAGAAATTATCCTCTAAAGTGGCATTGGCCACCAGAGGCATCTGGAAAGTGAAGAAACATATTTGAGTCTATCTCTAAAAAACTGGTTATTGTTTAAATTTGAAAGGCAATTGGAGAGAAATGAAGAAACAGATCTTCTGTCTGCTGTTTTTTCCCCAAATAGCCACAACACTCAGAGCCAGGCTGGTCTGGAGCCAGGAGCCTGGAGCTTCTTCAGAGTCCTATAAATGAGTGCAGGAATCTAAGGGCTTAAGCCATCTTCAGCTGTTTCCCCAAGCACATTAGCTCCATAGCTGGGTAGGAAGCAGAATAACTGGGACTTGAACCAGCACCCATATGGGATGCTTGCCCTAAATAAATAAAAAGAAAAAAAAGGAAAAAAAAAGACATGCTGATGAGACCAGAGAAATTAGAAAATAGAATAGTAAGATAACAGAATAGTGGCAAGGTGGTGAGTTGCAGAGACAAAGAGTAGGGACAGTAGGAAAAGTGAGTACAGGAACTTTCATCCTATGCAGTTCAGGAAAGCACTCTTGCCCAGAAATGCTGTTCCATGTTGTAGGTTGCAACCAACGGACTTGTTTGAAACAAGACGGGGATAGAGTGTGACCACTATTGTCACTGGGATAAAAATGACTGGGTCAGTTTTAAGAGGCTGCTGGTACTCAGGCTCCATCAGCAGCTGGTACACACTACCAAGCCAGCTTCCTAACAGTGACCCCAGACAGAACTTGCTGCCACGTTTCAGACAGCTGAGACAACTCCCTTACGCAAGGGAATGATTTCATCTTTCTGTGTCTGCAACAAGTAGAACTGCAGGCTTCATTTTCTAGAATATTCTTGACATCCCTCAGTTGTGGGACTCAAGCCAGCTCAGTTCTTGGGCTTGGGCAGAGGCTGAGCCATTGACTTAGAAGTCTGGAAGCAGCAGCTGCATCTGGAAGGTTCACATTGTGTCTTTCTGTAGATCAACCCAGCTTCTCCCAGTATTTGGATGTTTGTGTTTGAACTGGGTTTGGTTTTCTTAACTTTGCATGTGGGAAGGAGATGGGGGTGAGGGTGGGCTATGGAGTCTGCAGGCTGTTGCAGAAGATGGAAATTAATTGCCTCTGGAGGAGACAGAATACTCTTCGAGCTGTCTTTCAGTCAGCTCTTCCTTTTCTGCCTGTCAGCAAGGACCAAGTGCCAACTCCCCAATCATTGCGTTTAACTTTCTGCCTAGTTCCCTGCCAAATTCCATCAGAGGTGGAGAATTTAACAGTTACTTGTTTCTGCTCCTGTATAAAAGAAACTATTTACTTTCTTACTGCCTAATTCTCTAGTTCTTATGGAAGGTTATTAACCCTAGAAAGAAATTCTTCCTTATTCTCATCAGATCTCATTCCGCATAACGTTACCAGCAGGTAGGGTGGGTTGGTTTTTGATGGGCACTCTGTTTTTTCAGGCTGTGCCGCCAAAGCTGTTATATGGAAGAGTCCTTGTGATTTGACTTTTTTTTTGCCATCTTTGCTTCCAAAATGTCTTTCCATCCCGGTAATCATAAACCCAAATCAGGTATGTTAGTGTAGCTGCCACCCAAGATATTCCACAGCTGGACTGTTCAGGTTTCCTTGGAGATGTTAAAAAATAGACTTGTAAATAGTTATCATGTAGCCAAATGCCTAATGCTGTTGAAAATCGTTTGTTAGTTTACCCGGCCAAGTAGACACTAGGAGATTGAGACCAAGAGGTGAAAGGACAGTGAGGGTGGGGCTGCAGTTTGGAGTCTAGCTCCAGAAATGTGTGTTCATAACAATCATGTTAACTTGTCTCATAAGCAGCTAATTATTTCTCTTCCAAATTGGTATTCTAGATCAAAGAGCACCCTCCAACCCACAGATGTATGCTATATGGACCACATACCACCCAGAAAGTCATGCAGATTGAAATTTTCTGTTTTCTTTCTGAAGATACCAAATGTTAGGCTTGCATTTTCAGCAACAACAGCTGAGCTACGGTCCCCTCTTTAGAAGATACTCACACCCCAGTTTGCCACTTCCCCACCAGTACAGGCTTCAAGACCCAGTTAAATTTCCTGTGTGTTCTAGAAGCTATTGAACTTGTAACCTCTGTATTAGCTGCTCTGTATGATAACAGAGGGCCAGACACTTAATTCACTTACTTTTTCCTGTAACTGGATTTCTAGTAAGTGGAGTCTAATGGTCAATTTTAGTCCAAAACACAGAGACTGAGTGGAAATGAGTCCCTAGCCTAGGATCCCACATTCCTCTTATTCTGGACAAGGTTTGAGCTGAGCGGCTGATGTTAAGAATTGCTTCCACACAGCCAGAACTGGGTCACAGGAGAAGCCAAACTCGCCTCCAGCAGTGGAAGGTAAGATTCACAATTTGACACTTCTGCTAGATTGGGGAGCCAGGGACATTCTGGAAACTGAAGGTTCGGAGTTGGATAGTTAGAACAAGGAAATGAAAAGAACACAATACAATATAGTATATCAGAGAAGGAACTTCAGTCAGCAGATAGGAGAAAGTCAGCAGAAAGTTCCTTAACACCTGCTGAGTTAGAACTTGAACTGTGGTTATGCAACAAGGTGGAGGAATCCACCATGGTGGGAGGGTGTGGGGAGGGGTGGAGAGAATCCAAGTACCTATGAAACTGTGTCACATAATACAATGTAATTAATGAATTAAAATAATAAATAATTTAAAAAGTAAAAAAAAAAAAAAAACACCTGCTGAGTTAACACCCTGATAGACATGTGTCTCAGTCCCCTCAGGCTGCTGTCTTACAAACAATGGACTTTATTACTCTGTTGGAAGCTGAAAGTTCAAGATCGGTGTGCCAGGAAAGCTCCTGAAGACCTGTTACTCACCAATTACATGGTTGACCTATGTGTCCTCACATAGCAGAAGTGACAAAGACATTGCTCTTAAGTGAACGCACAGCTTACACTGCCAGATCTCTTTACAGAAGGCCTTCCTTGTTAACATCTGCACAATGGGGATTAAGTGTCACTGTCCATTTTGTTGTTGTTGTTGTCGTTGTTTTGGAGGAGCACACTCAGACCATAACACTGCACGACAATAGGGAGGTTCGGACTCAGAGAGCTGCTGGGAGGTGAATGAAAGGATGTGCTCTGCGTGCTTCTGATGCTTGGTGCTGTCAGTGTTGAAAGCTCCAAACAGGCTCTGAGTGGCTGCTCATGTTAGGTATTTGCAGTTTGCCTGTGTGTCGAGGTGGGGTCCACGAAGTGTGGGTGGGTGGGTTCATTCAGTGTGCATGTGGAGGGGGTGGAAATCAGAGAGTTTGATTAATCATAACCTTAATGTTTTTCCCCCACATTTTTAGTATATTTGTGTGTATTTTCTTTTCAACCGAGTAACATGAAAGCCAAGTTAGACTTCAGTGATGGGTACTAAGTTTTGTTTCCCATGCCCATAATTTGCATCTGTAAAGAACTTGAGTTAGAATGACATGTACTTCCCTTTCTCTTTCCACCTTGAAATATCTTATGGATGATGATTTGTATCAGATACACATAACTTTGAATGACTCATAATTTTGTTACTTTTCTTCCTTCCCCCTCACACATTTCCTTCCTTGTAGCTCATTGATTTGGGATACCTTCTACTTTGCTGATCCCACACAATGTTCCAAGAATGAAAGTAGTTCATCATTAAATAAATTTGGGGAATGTTTTCAGACTTTTGTATATTAAACATACAAAAGTTTTAGGGTAAGGCTGCTGCCTGAAATGCCAACATCTTCATTTCTTGTCCAGCTCCCTGCTGATGGCCTGGGAAGGCAGTGGAGGAGAGCTCAGGTGCTTGGGCCTCATGTGAGAAATCTGGAGAAGGTCTTGACTTTAGTTTGGCCCAGCCTTTTGTAGTCATTTGGGGAGTAAACCAGCGAATGAAAAATCTCTCTCAATTTTTCACTCTAATTCTACTTTTCAAATATATTTAGAAAAGCATATTTATGGAGAAGGAGAAACATGGAGAAAGATGTTCCATCTGCTTGTTCACTCCCCATATTGCCACAATGGCCAAATCTGAACCAATCCGAATCTGGTTACCAGGAGCCTCTTCTGGGTCTTCTATACAGGTGTAGGGTCCCAAGGCTTTGGGCCGTCCTCCCCTGCCTTTCCAGGCCATAAGCAGGAAGGTGGATGGAAAGTGGAGCAGCTGGGACAAGAACCAGTGTCCATGTGGGACACTGGTGCCTAGAGGCAGAGGATTAGCTAATTTCACCGGCCCCTCAAATAAATAAATCTTTTTAAAGATTTATTTATTTTTATTGGAAAGTCAGACATACAGAGAGGAGGAGAGACAGAGAGGAAGATCTTCTGTCTGCTGATTCACTCCCCAAGTGGCTGCAGCAGCAGGAGCTAAGCTGATCCAAAGTTAGGAGCCAGGAGCGTCTCCTGGGTATTCCACATGGGCACAGTAGCTCAAGACTTTGGACCATCCTCGACTGCTTTCCCAGGCCACAAATAGGGAGCTGGGTGGGAAGCAGGGCCACCGGGATTAGAACTGGTGCCCATGGGCCCGGCGATGTGGCCTAGCGGCTAAAGTCCTCGCCTTGAACACCCCGGGATCCCATATGGGCGCCGGTTCTAATCCCGGCAGCTCCACTTCCCATCCAGCTCCCTGCTTGTGGCCTGGAAAGGCAATCAAGGACGGCCCAGTGCATTGGGACCGTGCACCCGTGTGGGAGACCTGGAAGAGGTTCCTGGTTCCTGGTTTCGGATTGGCGTGCACCGGCCCGTTGCGGCTCACTTGGGGAGTGAATCATCGGACGGAAGATCTTCCTCTCTGTCTCTCCTTCTCTCTGTATTTCTGACTGTAATAAAAAAAAATAAATCTTTAAAAAAAAAAAAAGAACTGGTGCCCATATGGGATCCTGACATGCTCAAGCAAAGGACTTTAGCTGCTAGGCTACCGTGTTGGGCCCTAAATAAATAAATCTTAAGGAAAAACACACATGAGGCTTTGTCTTCCAAGCAACTCAAAAATACAAAAACAATAACCTCAAACCTTTTTTTTTCTTTCAAAAAAACCTTATTTGTTTGTTTGTTTGTTTGTTTATTTATTTAGAGTTAGATCTTCCAGCCGCTGTTCTGCTTCCCGGAAGGCACAATGACCAGGCCTGGGCATGGCTAAGAGCTTCATCTGGGTTTCCCACATGGTGGCAGGGGCCCAAATACTTGTACCATCTTCTGCTTTTCCAACTAGCAGGGATTGGACGTGGAGTAGCTGAGGTACAAACAGGTACCCATACAGAATGCTGGCATTGTAGGTAGTGGCTTTACCCACTCTGCCACAATACCAGCCCCTAATTCAGTATTTCTCAAGTGCATTTTACCATGGAACATTTCTCTTAGATTAACCTGTTAACCTATTGACACCTTGCTAGATCTATTTGAAGAACTGCTGATCCAGGTCCACTCATTAAATGATTCTCTGACTTGGAAACTGGGCTCATCATGGTTGCTATTGCTTTCATTAAAGGTGTCATATTTTTATTAAAGATCTGCTTCTCAAATACCTAACTTAAATGACAAAATTGGAAGAGCACTGTTTGTTATGCTTCACATGTAGTTGAAGACATAAGGGCACATACCAAGAGTGTTTACACCCAACATACATGAAACTCATTCTGAATCTTCCAGCATTTTATGCTCTGTTTTCCCTGGCTGGAACCATTGATTGTATTTTACATTCATTTAAATGTTTTTGTTATGTCAGAATAATCTGGGAAGCTTCTAAAAGTCTATAGATTTCCTTGAATCTATAGATTCAAGGAAAATATTAATAAAAACTATTCTTTAGCATACATCTTTGGTATGTTTTTCCTCCCATGCTCTACACAAGTCATCTTTCTCTTTCCGTAATTTCAGGAAGTTAAACCTACAAAAAAGCATTTAGCTCCGTGCTAGGTTTTTATATGTGGCAAGTCAGCTGGTGTGTTGTGGCTGTTTGAGAAGGCAGTTGTCTCCCTGTAGCTTGGAAGTGCCTTGGCTCTTCACCCAGGTTATACTAGGAAAGAGGCAGATAAAGGAATTGTTTCTCTCTCCAGGGCAGGGACTGATGCCAGCGCCTGTGACACTCCTTGGGCATTTTGGGAAGCCTAGAACTCCTTGTCCAGCCTGTGTTCCAAAGAGCATTACTGGATCTTTCTGAGTAATAGCCAGCAGCAGTGAATGGATGTGTATGCTCAATCCAGAGACCTCTTCAGCCGTGAAGAGTGAATGGCAAATCGGATGTGACAAGTGTTCAGAATTAATTGTATGGGGGGCGGGGCAAGGAGACCATTGCATTCATTTCATTGAATGTGGAAGAACTTCCTGAATGATGTGAGCAGTTGGAGAGTCACAAGAAAAGGGCCTTTGTTTGTCTTGAATGTGAACACGTTATGCTTCCTTGCTCAGAGCCTTTTGTTGTTGTGCTTCCTTTTACAGCAGCAGAGATAAAAGTTAATGCATGCTGGTCTCTGTTCACTTGAAATTCTGTTCAGGGCAGGTGTATGAAGTGAGCGTTTTTTTCCATCACAGTTACTAATTTTAGAAATAGCAATAACACAGAAGACTTCAGTTCTCGTACTAAAGCAGTCTACCAAGTGACTTGTTTCATTGAGTTGCATTGATTAGGTTTCCCTTTTGCTTGTTTATGATTGTCTGTTTGGAAAATGGGGAAATATAGGCCTTCTGGAGAGTGAGATCATGAGTAATTGACAAAGTGTTACTGAGCACCTTAACAGCTCCATAGTCATAATGAGCATCAACATACAATTTATCTTATTAAAAAACAAAAAGTAGTCACAAATTCCTAGAACTTGAATCAGTAACCAAATTCTGCTCTTTTGTGTTAAGATTTTTGGAAGCAGTGCAATCGAGCAATAATTTTTTTTCCAGTTGGATTTTGCCTCTCTCTGTTGTTATCACATATATTTGGTATGAAAAAGTTAATATTAAAGATCTTTTCCGTTACAACAGAAAGAAAGGGACCGTCAGAAAAGCTTTAACATTCAGGAGAGAAAGTACAATCAAATACTAAACTTCTTAGAATTACCGCATTGTTATTCTTTATGTAAGATTCACTGTGCGTTGCAGCACGATTCACAATAACCAAGATGTGGAATCAACCTAAGTGTCCCTCAAAAAATGGGTAAGGAATATGGAATACACAGTGCAGTGATATTCAGCTATATGAAAGAATGGAATCCTGACATTTTCAGGAAAATGTTTGGAACTGGAGGTCATTATGTTAAATGAAATAAGCCTGACCCAGGAAACAATTGCTGCATTTCTTTCATGTGTGTGAAAGTTAAAAGAAATTAAGTTGAACATAGACAGCTTTATTAGAAGCTGGGAATGGTTGAGAAGGGGTAGTAACAGAGGAAAAGCATTGGTTTCACTGCTCCATAGCACAAGGATGGGGTGACTATAGTTCCCACCTGTGTAAGAGAAGAACTGATAGGCTCCAAACATAAGAAAATGGAAATATGGCCTGATTTTTGTCAGCTTGCATTTTATACACATGCTGAAATATTGCCCTGTACCCTCTAAAAGCATATGAATATTTTTATTAGCTAAAATAGTGAAGAAGATTTTAGTAATTACCCTAGGAACTGTACCACCTACACCTAATTGTGTCAGATACTCAGTCCTGGCAAGCAACATGGCAGTAGAACTGGGAGGAGAACCACCAGCTTGCTGGCGACAGACTGAGAGTAACAGTCTGAGAACTCCGATCTCCTAAATACTCCTAAGTCCTCTCACAGTACTGTTCAAGTTTTCTCTCACTCCTTCCCCTCCGAGTGATTTTGTAGTATCTAAGCCACTTTGTTTCACCCAGCCCTTGGTCTGTTCCCCATCAACTTGTCCCCTGTAAGTCCTTGATGCTCTCATGAGAGCCTGGCCTGCAAGAGAGGGGAAGTTGCTCCCTGAGCCTAGGGGTTCCTCCAGCTCCTCTAACCAGGAACTAAGCCCTGGGAGCTCATCATCCTGGGATGCTTTCCTCACAAAGGCCTCTGTGTTGAAGCCACTGCCCTTGTCTATCCACACCCCACATTTATATTGTCCAGCATCTCACGTCCCAACTCCCAAAGCCTCTGGATGGCATCTTTGGATTATTCCTCTTCTTTCTTGAGACTTGGCATTTCTGAGAGTTCCATAATGTTCCTCCTGATTTCTCTCTTGTCCTATAGACGATGCTGCACTATTTCTCCTTACAGACATGAGCATTCCCCAGCATCTCCTTTTTCCCTATAAGATCTGATATGTCTAAGATCAAGTACCTGCAGCTGAGCTTATCTCAAGATCCCTGAATTCACGCTCTTAACTCAGCTTCACCAACCCTTTCTTTGACATATTTCCAGGACTGTTCCTTAGTGTGCTGGGGGTGTGGAGGGCATGTTGGGGGCAGGCAGGTATTTTGGCTGCTGTTGGTTTTAACCCCATGGACTTCCACATTCTTCCTGCATGAATGCCTGTTTCCTGTCTTTACAGCAACATCACACATTTCTAGAAGGTAGGAGACCTGTCTTTTGTTTTCCTTCTTTACCTCTGAGACCAGTTTTGAACAGATAGATGGCTCAGCTAAGAATTTCAGTGGTAAAATAGAACATGGAACACTCAATGGCTTAAATAAGCAAGATTTCTCCTTTCTCACATAATCTGGGGTCCAGAAGTAGGCAGCTCACAGTTACCATACAACCCGTGATGTCATTAGGGAGAAGGCACCTCTGTCCTGTGATGCATCCAAGCATTTCCTTGTCAGCTGCATGCTCATGGTGACTAAAACCATTGCAGCACCATGTCTACTCCAGAAAAGAAGGGAAACGAAGTTGAAAAATGTGTGATGAACAAATTTATTGGTAGAAGACTTCAACCAGGCACCAGTCAACCCTCTCTGTCTGGGTTGACTGTCCAAAACCACTGTCCAAAAGTTCCACCTGCTAATGTCAATTTAGATCTCACTGATAAAAACCTAAACACTACTGGCTGAAAGGAATCTATAAAATGCAGTATTTATGAAGCTGGTTCTATTGTGGCTGTTAATAAAATCAAGATTCTGTTGGTAAAGAAGACAGGAGATGGACTTGTGGTGGACAACCTGAAGTGGGTGCTAGGACAAGAATTCAAAAGTACTGCTTATGGATGAGATGAATGATCACTCCCCCACCTGCTCACTGCTACCACCACCAGCAGCCATGATTACCCAGAAGAGTTGTTTTCAGAATGTGGACCCCCAGACCTGCCTCATGCCTGGGAACTTGTGAGAAATGCAAATTTCGGGGCCTCATTCCTGACCTACCACAAAAGAGTAGATGGAATCTATAATCTGTATTCTCAACATGGTGCAGGGTGTTCTGCTTCCTGGAAACATCAGAGCCACAAGCCTAGCATGACCATGTGTGCGACCCTAGACTCCCAAGCCTCACCTGTTGCAACGTCACCAGGGTAGTCCAAGATGGGTTTTCTGTGTGCTAGACAATCTTTACGATACAATTCAGATGCAATTCAAATGCAACCAGAGCAACGCAGGGGCATGAGGAAACATTGGTATGAAAGTAGAAGAGGGTAGACCAGTGAAAGCCTGCAAATGAGTGCCAAAGACTCCTTCCCTTCAGATGAAGGGGTTCTAGTCAAAAGAGAACCCAAACTGGAGGTATTCCTCTAGGCTTTTCCAGTTAGAAAGTATCTAACATGCACAATTCTTAAGCTTTAATGGGACCACCAGGTGTGACTTTAGTGGTCATAGTTTTATCTCTTCCTTGCCATGAGCTTAATTGCCTTGGCTTTTTCACTGTCTGTAATGGGTTTCGATAGAAAGAACATAGTTCTTTAGTAAAAAGAAGAGAGAAAATAATTTAGGCTCACATTTCAGATGAGAAGCATATGACACTGACAGTTCACTTCCAACCTCCTTATTGGCTGTCTAAACATACAGCCATGCAGCATGTTTCATCAAAAGCTAAGGGGAGGGCTGCTCAACTTCTAGGCAGTGATGGTTGCTATTGACATGGGCTCTGAAGGACCATCAGTGAGTTTGCATTTGTGCAATGTACTTGCATTTTCTTCAAAAAGGGATTAAGAAAAGGTCAAGATACTTAGGAATAGAGATGTTGTCATGGCATTGGAAGGATAGAAGAGACCAGCACCAGGCCAGGTAACTTGACAAAGACTCGCAAACCACTATGGCAAATGTCAACATTTGTTCAATCCAATGAGTGTGTATGTGGGAGACTCATTTTTTTTCTCTGTACTTGTCTTCATACTTTAATATTTCATACTTTAACACTGAAAAAATGAAAATGATCTATGGAACAAAGTAGTGTTCTTGGAAGAACAGTGTATCACAGAAGAAAAATTGCCATAGGGAAGGTTCTGGTTTTTTTGCTTTTGTTTGCAATAGTATTTAATGATGAATGCAAATAATGATTCTGTTCTCTTCCTGCCTCTTCCTCACCCTGTTCCTTTTCTATTTTATCTCTTTCCTTTCCCCTGCTCTCTCTTTCCCTTGGGTAGACTGAGTAGTCAATTGACCGATCCAACAGCAGTCTCAGATTCCTTCTTATTGCTACCTACTACTACAGATCTGGAAAGCCAGGTATTTTTTCTGCCAGAATTCCCGGCAACCAAGGCTAGCCACATCACCAGCAAGGCCAGTAAGATATATGTGAAATTACAAGGAAGACCTTTGGGAAAGCTTTTTACTTCTTTCTAAAATGGGATAGGAGGAACATCATTGGTACAGCCCATTTCTGCTACTCCTTGCCTTGGGACTGCTCCTGATCAGCCTGAGGATGAAAGGTTCAAAGCTTGCAAATTAAATTATGAGAGTTTGATTTTTAGTGATGTTTTTAACTAAATCAGCGAAAAGTAACAAATCACCCATATTCAGGGAGAGAGCTCTGGGAGTTGGCATCAAATGGGTAGAACCCAAGGATGCAGCTAAATAGGCCATAATACTCAGAGAAGTCCTGCTGACAAAGAAGCTTCCAGCGTAAGTGTCTGTAGTGCTGAGATGGAGGAGTGACAGGGTGCCTGTTGTGAGAACAGCAGTGTCAGCATGGTGGAACTAACAGAGCGCCCCTGTATGTCTGCCCTGCCTCTCCCACAGCACTCTGGAGTGGTAGAAGCTGGCCTGGTGACATTGGCCCACTAGCCCTCAATACACAACTGTGTGTGGAAACCCAACTGAACCAGAAGGATTTGTGCAGAATAAAATTAGAAATGAACAATGATTATTCAGCACCAAATTTGAATATGCCCAATTAGTTGCAGGGTATAAGAGAGTTCACCCCAGACAAGTCTAGGATGTGTTATGGAGTGTTTATTAACCAAGCTTGGTGATGGCAGGGTCCACTAGAAATTAGCAAATGACAAGTCCATGTGGCAATCCAGTCTGAATCAAAACCCTGAGAGGAACAAATGGTCATTACCCTGAAGTCCATCCACTAAACTGAAGACCTATGTCCCAACATATAAATTATCCTAAGAGACATACAGTGAATAACCTGGACACACTTATAAAGCTGCAAACATTCACCTTTTCCTGGCTTCTCTGTCCATATTCTATTACTGCCAGGCCTCACCTTTCCTGGAACTCTTCAAAGTACACAAATTAGAAATACAAAGCATCTTACCATTAGCATCTTCACTGTCACACCCAAGCTGTGAACAGAGAGTAAGGAATTAAGACATACGGGAACTATGTTTAGGGGTTACCTGTCCTCAGAGTCTGTCCCTGGGAAGCCAGAGAGCAAACAGGTCCTAGGGAGGCCAAGAGTTGGAATGCAAGAGTAACAGAAGTACGTGACCAAGAGTGAAAGCCCCTCCTTATCATAGGCCTTTATGGGGGGTTGCAAGGGGAATGGTTATGCAACAATGCAATACTGTTCCTTTTCAGGTTCCAAGTGGTGATAGGTGAGTGTCAGGGAGGAGTGACTTCCAAGCTCATGACCCTGAATTGGCTGCCAAGACACCAGATACTGAAATTGTAAGACACATAAACCAGACTCTAAGTTTGAAAATCAATGCTGTCCTGCTGCTCCTGTCACCACATTTCACTATCCATGAGGACAGCCAGACCTTTGTCTCTGTGTTGAATCAATTCATGTAAGATTTACAAGATATTATTAGTAACTTTAGTTTGCTATGTTTTTGGAATAGTTACTTTCTTCAAAAAGTAGCTCTCTGGGCCCAGTGGCGTGGCCTAGTGGCTAAGGTCCTCGCCGGGATCCCATATGGTCGCTGGTTCTAATCCCGGCAGCTCTACTTCCTCTCTATCTCTCCTCCTCTCTGTATATCTGACTTTGTAATAAAAATAAATCTTTAAAAAAATTTTTTAAAAAAATTTTAAAAAGTAGCTCTCTAAGCAATATAATTAATGGTTTCATTTTTAAAAAATATTTTATTTGAAAGTCATAAAGTTAGCGACAAACTGAGGGAGAGAATTCTGCCATGCGCTGGTTGACTCCCTGGATGGCTGCAATGGACAAGGCTGAGACAAGCTGAAGCCAAGGGCTTCATCCAGGTCTCCCATGTGGGTGGCAGAAGTTCAGACAACTGGGCCATGTTCCACTGCTTTTTCTAGGACATTAGCAAAGAGATGGATTGGAAGTGGAGAAGCCAGGACACAAATCAGTGCCTAAATGGACTGCTGGCATCACAAGTTTACCTGCTATGCCAGAAAGTCAGCCTTAGATTAAATTTTTCTTTTACTATATACCCATTTGCACATTTTCAAAATCATAAATGGGATTATAAAATATTTTTGTAATTTAGTACCTTGGCAGCTTTTCAACGTCCTTGTAATTGTTACTCATAGGTGGTTTATGCCTGTGAGTGAGAGGTCCTATTATTTCCACAACAGTAGGCAGATAAAAACCAAACCTCAGTACCATGTTTTACAATTCTTTTTGCAATAATTATTTGTTCTCTTGGTTTTAATGGTTGCTTTTTGCAATATCACACTTACTCATCAGGTAGAAACATAAGAAGTGACATTGAACATTTTGACCAAACTGGCTACAGTAGCCTGGTTTTTGGTTTTGTTTAAAGTGATCACGCATCTACATACATACAATTGTGCTGTAGCTATAGATTTCCACCTGTGGTTTTAAAGAACTACAGATAGGATATGTCTGGGAAAAAATTACATCTGTACTCAAGTTACACCTTTTTTTCCTCGCCGTTACTCCCTTAGCAACACAGAATAACAGTTTTTAATGGCACTTACATTGTGTTGGATATTATAAGTAACTTAAATGGTGTATGGAGTATGTCAGTGGCTGTGCATAGATTAAATGCAGATTTTTTTTCTTTTTTTATGTAAGGAACTCCAGTGTCTTTGGATTTGTATATCCGTGAGTTACCTGAAGTGTGAATACCTTGAGGATACTGAGGGCTAACTGTATATCTCAATGTGATAGCTTTAAATATACCAAAAATCATATTAGCTTTAAACTGATTTTTCTATTTTTCAGGCTATACATTACAAGGATTGCCAAAAAGCACATTTCCTTAAACATTGCTTAGAGTTTGCATTGTACTTCATTTTTTAAAGAATCACAAAAACCTTTTCCTTAATGCAAGTGCGCTCACCTGCATCACTTGTTACAGTGTCTCGAAGTCAGGGTGTCATTGTTAATCCCGTCTGCCTTGTGCTAGACCTGGAGTCCGTTTGAAGATGTTCTCCAGCTATGTTTTTTTTTTTTCTATTTAGTTGCCCGTGGTTGACAGATAATGATGTTTTCCCATGTTAGAGAACACTCCATTTTCTTATCACCTGGACAAATTTCTAATTGGCTCCTGGCTCCTTACTATTAATAGCTGTTGAAGATTACTGAATGCCTAATTTAGCACTGCCTGGGATGACACAACTGCTGCTTGGCTGTTTTACTGCCAGTATGCACAGCTCACACCACAGGAAGGCTCAAGCTAATTGATGAGATCCCTGCCCTCCGAGCCTGAGTCCCAGTCATGCTTCCCACAAGCCTTCCATCGCAGTGACCTTGCTGGCTCCTCATTATTCCTCCTGTCTGCTTTTGTGCCAAGGCTGGGGAAAAAAGGCAAAGCAAGCATACTTCCTGTGTTTGACTGTAGACACATTCAACTTCATCCGTACCCAAGCTCAGGAAATATGGAAACCCTGGAAGGCACTCCTGAATTTCCATGTAAGAGCTTATATTAGCAACTAGGATGGGACGGGTGGGGAAAGGGTGCTTCACTCGAATGTGTATTTATGCCATGAATGGGTTTTATGTTTTGTAGGAAGCTGTGAGTAGGTGACTGGGTATTTTGTAGGCAGGGTCTGTAGGTGACGCTTTAGCAGAGCCCCTGGCTAGTCTTATACAATTTCCCTTTTGGTGCCACTGCTGAGAGCCACACCTATTGGTACAGCTTTGCAGAGTATGATGTTAGGCTGTGTTGTTTGCTGCTTGTTTCAGCACCTCTGTCTACCGCAGGCTCCCACTCAGCCAAGCTGTGGCCATTCAGTGAACAGCACACATACGTAGCTCTCCTTTTGTTCTTTATCTTGTGTTGTTCATGAAGTGTTCATTCTACCCTGTCTCTTGGATGCTAGTAGCACTTCTCCTTGGTGTTTGCCAGCGTTTACAAGTAGGGCTATGAATTTTAGTTGACCAGCATACATATTTGCTTCATGCTGAGTTGAGAACTCTTTGAAAGTAGGGCTTGTATAGCACTCACTTGCACATCATGAATACACATATAATTTCTGGCAACTAACTGACACTCAGTTAAAAAATATAATGCATTTGGGGCTGGTACAGTGGTACAACACGCTAATCCTCTGCCTACAGCACAGGCATCTCATTTGAGTGCTGATTCATGTCCCAGCTGCTCCACTTTCCAAATAGCTCCCAGTTTATGGCCTCAGAAGCAAAGGATGGCTCAATTCCTTGGGCCCTGCACCTTTGTGGCAGACCTGAAAGAAGCCCTGGCTTTGGATTGGTTCAGCTATGATCATTGTGGTCATCTGGAGAGTGACCCAACTAATGGAAAATTCTTTCTCTCTCACTTCCTCTCTGTAAATCCGCCTTTCAAATAAAAATAAATAAAATCTTTAAAAGTATAATGCATTAAGGCTGTTGTCACTACCATGGTAACCCATCATCCCTAGCATGAATGAGAAAGAGAACTTCTCCAGTAACACCTTGAAAAGGTGCCTGACATACAGCTACCGATATTGAACCACTTTGAATTGAAAAAAATTAAGTATATTCTTGGTAAAGTGTCCTGTTATAATTTAGTTCAAGATTAAAGGATTTTATTATAAGCATTGATTGTGATACAAACTTAAGTATATTGTTAAGTTCTCATGCATACGTTCATTCCATTGTGCTTGTTGATTTCTAGTTTTGTTCTGTTTAAGGAGGTCCATGGTTAGATTTTAATTATTTTAAATTGAGGCTTGTGATATAATGTGTTATATCTTGAAGAATAGTCCATGTACTGATGAGAAAAGTATATTGTGTGGCAGTTGAATGCCAGGTTCATAGATATCTGTCAGATCTATATCCTCTGTAGTAAGGTTCAACTTCAGTGTGTCTTTGGAGTGAATTGAACAGTGAACCAGTATGTCTGTATGTGTGTCTGTCATGCTTCTCTCTGTCTTTATAATTAATTAATGAACTAAAAATTTCCCATCACCTTCCCGGGGCTAGTTCAACAAATCCTAGCAACCCAGTCAAGGGCCTTGGTGTTGCTGGCTGTAGAGATCAGGATGTGGACATGGTTTGTGTTTTGTGGTAGGGTTGGTGGGATAACTAAAGCTAAACATTCATAATCTGTGGTTCATATGTGAGAACAATAATATCTGTCATTAGTGGTAAGTGGCAGTCAGCAAGGGGAGTCCCTATGGAGTGGACTGTGGCCAAGTAGCGAACATGGAAAGTAATTACTAAGGCCCAGCGGAAGTTTCTTTCTTGGGAAGTTTCTGGAAGCACATTTGTTTATGTACCAGAATAGGAGCTGTGTAGATTCAGCTGTCATGGAATCAGTCTGACTTACACCTGTGTGCTCTTTGTCATTTGTGTCTTTCACTGATGTTTAATCACTGGAACCAGGAAAGCAAGGAAAAGAAGGCCCATCAGGTGGCCTAAGGTTACCTGGGGAGAGCCCTGAGAGAAGGGAAGGTATTAAGAGATGAACTTGAAACTTGGTTCTCATTGGCTCCAGGCCTAAGCATGGCTAAGCTTGTAGGTCTCTCTTGAGGCAGAAGGTAATGTTGGCCATGAGATGTACTGGCACCTCTTCATGTATTGGAGAACTGTCCTTTAGGAAAAACTGTGAAATAAATGCATTGACTCCTGCACATTGCACATGCTTCACACACTGCTTCTTGCTCCTCTAGGTTTTAGTGCCACCCTACCCTCCTAATTAAACCCATGCAATTATTGGTGCAAAAAGCATTCAGTAGGCCCTGGTGTCACTCCTGGATTTACATATTTCTTCCTGAAGTCTCTTATAAGCTGGTCCCTTTCATGCTTACTTTGGAGAGAATGGACTTGCTTTCATTGGGACTATTATAATTAAACCATGATCATTGTTCTCAGAGGATTCAATTTCTACAAATTCTCATGAGTAGCAAAAGTCCAGCTCTCATCCATTAGGGAAGGCTGGGTATTGGCTTTACCATTGCCACATGCATTCATAGTCATCGTTCTATTCTGACTCTCTTCTAGCCAAAACTTAAGTTTAGATAAGGAAAATATTAGTCCTTGAAAGTTACACATTTTACTTTAAACTAGAACAGAGATGACTCTGTATCTTCCAGTTACAATAGGAGTGCTTGGAGTTAAACCCTTGGCCCCAGGATGTCTGAGCTGGGAGTTGTTTGTTGAATTGTTCTTGGCCAATAGACTCACAGTATAAAACATTTCATCTTAGTTGCTCATATGAAAAAAATGTAAAGAAATGTATAGACATTTGGAATCTTATGAACTTTGTTCAACGAAGCTATAAACAGTCCAGACCATGGCAGTTTGGACAGTCTGATGGACTGTGTTATTATTAAGAGATCCTAACTGCAGATATTCTGCTTGTCTGCAGTATGTCACCACATTGGTTACTCAGCTTTTCTGCCTCCTTCTGAGTAGGAAAAAAATTTGAGCATTGCAAATTTCTCTGAGAATTATCTGGCCTTGTTCCTTGAATATGTCTAATGGCCAGCATCTTTGACATGATGCAAAAGCTTGTCAGAAATGTGGATCTTTAGGCCCAACTTTAAATTTATTAAAGAAGAATATGCAAATTGGGGGTTGGCTTTGTGGCATAATGAGTTAAGCTACAAATACTGACGTCCTTCATGGGCACCAGTCCTGGCTGCTCTCCTTCCAATCCAATTGCCTGCTGATGTGCCTGGAAAAGCTGTAGAAGATGACCCAATTACTTGGGTCCCTATAACTGTTGGAAAATTTGGCGGGAGCTTATGGCTTCTGCCTGGCTCAACCCCAGCCACTGCGGTCATTGGAAAGGAAGCAGTGGATGGAAAATTTGAGTCTCTCCCTCCTTTTCTAACTCCACCTTTAAAGTAAATAAGAATATATACTTTAAAAAGAACCTGCAATTTAATAAGAGCTACCCATGAAATGTGACATACTAGGATTGAGTTGTCCTGTCCTCATCTGATTATATTCTTTATCTGACAAATGGGGAAACTGAGGCCCAGGCAAGGTTGTGTTCTGTTTTCAGAGTATAAGGCAAAGCTGTGGCTCAGGGAGAAGGGCTGGCTGCACCATCAAGCTTCTGCCAGCTTCATGGCCTCCTGAATTCAGGCTCAGTATGTGGCTAAAAGCTCTGTGATTGTTTTAGATTGTATTTGGCCAAGGCCTCAATGTGAGAATACATTCTAGAGTTGTCTCCATGCTACTTCTCTAAGTTTAACTGTGAAAGACATATACCAGAGGACCTAGAAGAATTTCCGTGTTCATTTTAGCCCCAGTAGGTAAAGGATGAGTCACCATCTACCCAAAACTCCTGGTGAGGCAAGGCCACGGTTATCCACTCCACCAGGAAGCTGGAGACCGGAACCCACAATATTTATGTTGGCATTTCTACTGTTTGTGTGAGGAAATGACTCCATTAATCACAGATACATCTATTATTGCATTGGTCCCTGAAATCAGGTGTTTGCCTAAAACAATAAACATAACCTATTTCTCACATTTCAGGTTTGATGCAATTGCTACCCATGGAAACCTAACTCTTTGGGCTTAGGGTAGCTTTTGTTGTCTCTATTAATATGACTGTGAATTTAAAGGAATTGGTTACCCATGTACAATTATTGGTAATTTACTGTTATGAAGAAGAAATACTTTTTGATGGTCAAATGTTGCTTTGTGCCAGGAAATAATAAAACAGCTATTTAGAGACCAAGATTAAGAAAGTAAAATGCCATGTATTTTTTATAGAAGCTGTTTTAAAAGCCTGTTGGGCATATAGATCTGAATTCTTTATCTTGGCAAGGAATAGTAAGGACTCTTGGAGTACTAGAAATGTTTGTATCTTAATTTGGGTAGTAATTGATCAGAGGGCAAAAAACTCTACCTTTATGTGCATTTCTTGATATGAATACTATGTCAATAAGATGTTTAAAGATAAATATATATATATATATATACAAATTCTCTATGTGGAAGAAATTCTCCATTCGGGAGCCTGGGATATTGGAGGTAAAGACAGGAAGTCCCTGGTTTTACTGACAAGGAAACAGGAGTAAAAGAAGAGGAATTGCCTCTCTTGCCTGGCGGAGGAAGAGCAAGGAGGATTTGCCTCTTTGTTAGTGAGGGTTGGACACATGGAGCTGAGGTCCAGCAAGTGTGAAAATGCAGACCAGACCACACAGCCTGCCTTACAGGTCCCACCCAACAAATGATTTGCTCTCTCTCTTCCCCCTTTTCCTTCTGGAAATTAGACTGATGGTACAGTCCAGGCAAAACCCAAAGGCAGATTTGGCTTTTATCTACCCTGGCAAAACATAAAGGAGAATATTTCTATGGTCGCTAATGAAAGAACTGCTCTGTGGATCGTGGCTGCTTTGTGAGAAACAGCAGCAGCAGGTGCAAAGTCTCTGTGCCTCTGGGGTCACAGGCAATTTGAATTTCCTGAAAAAAGATGGACTAGTGTTTCTATGGCTTCAACCATCAGCGATAGGAACAGGCCCGCCTTTGAAATCTAGAATATTCCAGATGAGGTCAGTACATTGGCAATTCCATAAGCCATTGTACTCAGACTCCCGGGGGGCAAAAATGAAGGTGCTGGGCCCAGGCAGAGCACCCAAGGAGGCAATTCTCAGGGGATTTAAGTAACTTTGGATTCATGGGAAAGATTAAGAAGGGCCAACTAAGCAAACAGTATCTTAGAGGAAAACAGGTTTATCTAATGTCTTTAAATTTTCTTTTGAAGTGTTTAGGCATTAAAATGGGTAGAAGAACAATGGGGCAATGATAAGAATTTTAGATATCCTTTGATAAGTTTGTCTATTACACTGCTTATTCACCAAGAAAGTAGTAGATCTGGAAGTGGGCCATGCAAGGTTGTAGGTTGAGATTAAGGTCATCCAAATGTTACAGGCAGGTTTTCCTGTCTACTAGAATCATACCCTACAGATCTGGCTTGTTGGTTTGTAGACTGACATGGCAGTTTTAAGGGGAGTTTCCCACTAATTGTGCAGCTTTAGGTGCCAAGGGTAGGGCTCTTCCCATTGGACCAGTGACCTCTAACTGTAGGGTGTCCTGAATAATCCATTACCTGCAAAAGACACTATATTGATAATTTTTTCCATGAAAATCAGAAAGGCATTAAAGCTTGCCAGTGTTTAAGTATGGACTGAGCCTGGATTACTGCATCAGCTGTATGTCAGACCTCGGCAGGTTGCGTGTATCAAGCAGTCTCAAGCAGGCTGATGGGCTTTCCACATTGCAGGGGATCTTAGTGCATTGCCACCTGTTGCTCTTCGCTCAACTCCAGGGAAGTTTTCAGATTTCATTGTCTTTGTTACTCTGACAGAATGGATAAGCTCCTTAAATGGACTCTTGCAAAAAAAAAAAAAGCAAGCCACATATGAATAATGTTAATAAGGTAATCACACACCCAACCCAGCAGGCAGCTGAGCCAGTATTTTCTTGCTCTGGGTGCAAGTGTGCATTTTGGTCTTTTGTTGCCCGTGAGATGAGATGGAAAGCAACAGCAATCTCATGTGAGCGAACAAGTTGCCAAAACACTTTCATGAAGCTGATGTGCGATATGAATGATCTTCCCTGTTCTTGATGACGAAAGTCCCCTAATCTCCATTGTACCTTGTAACCCATGCTCAAGGGCACTAGGCAGTCATGGTGATTAACCATTCATGTAGCCACTGGCCTTCCAGAGAAAGACAAACTTCTGCAGTGCTGTTGCTGGTAATGATAATAAAGATATGATTCTCAATAGTGCTTTAAAATGTGGCCAGGTTGATTGATAAATGTTTAGAAGCTTCTTTTGAAATTTCTTAATAGCAAAAAAAAAAAAAAAAAGTCATGTTACTGGGTGAATGTTTGTTCTTCCTGATGCTATTAGATGTGGTTGACATAATGCCTAAAAAAAAATACAGTGACAATGCCAAATGGCGTTCTTCATGAGCAAATATTGTGGGTTGAGTATAGAAGTAGACGCTATTCTGAATATAGATGTGAGGGTTAGAACAGAAGACATAGTGTAGGATGCTTGCTGTTTAGTTGTATAAAGCATATATGTCGTCAATATGCTCCAGTTAGGATATTTGTAAGATTGTCTCCATAGTTCAGAATCTAAACGATTTTAATGTGTGTGCTTGTGCCACATATGGGGAAAACATACTAGGCAAACTATCTCAACAAATAATGCTGTAATTAAAATATTTTATGGAAAACCTTGCTAAGCATGTCCACTGAGACAGAGATGAGACAAGTATCACTCATTCCCTGAGTCATTCACAGGAAAGGTTTTATAATAAAGTACTCATTGCCAGCAGTGCACAAAACATTACAGGATGTCATCCACCTGGGTTAGCTTGATTTAGAAAGAGCTTTGGAATGCAGTGGTGTCTGTAGAACACAGTGTAATAAGAAAGCAATGACCGTGAGACCCTTCTGTAATACACAGGCTAAGTTCCGTCTAAGTTCTTCCTAAGCTTTCTTTAGTTAAAATACTGATGAAAGTTTGACTTTGCTTGATTCATTTTTCTTATAGGAAATGAGACCTTTTCTGTAATAATTATTCTGTCTAGAAAATGGTTTTTGGGGGTTCGGCAGTGTGGCCTGGTGGCTAAGGTCCTTGCCTTGATCCCATATGGCTGCTGGTTCTAATCCCGGCAGCTCCACTTCCTCTCTGTCTCTCCTCCTCTCAGTATATCTGACTTTGTAATGAAAATAAAATAAATCTTTTAAAAAAAAAAAAAGAAAATGGTTTTTGGGAAAAAAAATCACAGTAAAGCTAACATGAAGAATGAAGGGTCATGCTTCATTGACCCTATTTTTAACTCCCAAAAACCTATTATCACAGACAACTGGGTTAAGTATACTCCTGCTCTCCACACTTCTGTAATATCCTGTGTGCATATCTGTCCACCTGTCTAACCACCCACCCACCCACCAATCTATCCAACGAATGCAGTCATAAGTTAGTAAGTATCAGTGCTCTAGATGGTTAAGTATACAGTAAACAAAGCCATCCCAAATCCCAACTCTCATGGAGCATGCGTCTTGTTAGGTTCAGGGATGAGAGAGAGAGAAAATGGGAGAGAGAGACTGACTGCCTGACTGACTGACTCAGACTTCCAGTTCAGGCAGGGCTTTATTAGAGGAGAGAGTCTAACAGACTGCTCCCTGGCTTGAGACACTTCCACATGGCGGGGCAGCTGCATAAAGGAAATGGGCACCTACGGTATACAGCACTGGGAAATTATACATTTTTGGTGTGGGGAATAGGATAAGGCAGCAGCTCCTGGGATTGCACATGTGAGGCGTGACTGTAGCATGTGATCTATAGCATAGGGTATTCATTGTGGTGGGCTGACACAAGGTCAGGCATTCCAGACATTCCTGAGGAGATACAGCCAGGATGATCCATCATGGACTCACTGGCACCCTGCCTCCAGCCACCATCCTGCTCTGCCCAACCTAACACATCCAAACTGAAGACAAACAATTTCAAAAACTAGTAAGGCGTAAGTTAGGTGATGACGAAGAAGTGATGAACAGAGAAGTGAAGAGATGCAAGGGACTATATCATGATTTGGACTTCCATAATCTGAGAAAATATCATTGGGAAGATGTAGAGACCCGAAGGGGATGAGAGGGTGAGTTCTCCAAATGTCTGGGAAAAGGTGACTGTTCAGAGGGAGCAATAAGCGTGAAAAGAAGGACTGTACTTTGGGTTTCAGTTGGAGACCAATGAGAGGAAAGGAAGAGGGGGCAGCCAAGGTCGGGGAAGTAAGGGAGGGGAGCTAGATTAGTAGGCTGAACCCTGTAAGATTTGGGGCACCTTGTAAGATTTTGACTTCTAGTCTAGGTTGGGGAGTCCCTGGAGGGACCTTGTGTTTTAACAGAATTCTTTTGGTCATGTTGTGGAGAATAACTGAGTGAGGAGGCCCTCCAGTAATTCACATGAGAAACAGTTCAAAGTGACTGATGTCAGAGTGGTTGTTGGTGTTAAGATGTGTTTGGATTCTCCATCACCTTGTGTTGCAATGATGTTACCTACTGAACAACTCATCCTCTCCACCTGCACTCCCAGTGCCCACCACAATGGCTCACCCATAAATAGTCCCAACTATTTCCTTTAGGGAAGTGAACTATTTCCATGTGGAAGAATGTATGGAGCTCACTAGTTTTTAAATTATACACAAGAGAAAGTTGATTAGGAAAGTTAATGTACTACAGGCTTTAAGGAGAAATCAATGACGATCATGAGTTATTATGAGAAAATGGATGACTCCGGGTGCATATTCTGGTTGTGGCACCTGATTTTAAGGAAATAGGTTTTCTCCCTCTAATTCTGAGTGTTATCAATTATGGACATAAACAATTTGAATTGGCTAGAATACTTAGAACCATTGTCTCACATGATTCCTTTCCCAAATCAAGCCATGTGGATCCACAAGGTCATGCAGTGTAACCTGTACTCACGGAAGTGTCACAAATTTACGTAACCATAGAAACAGAACAGACAGTATCATGTTGCACACTGTTTGATCAGGGACTACTTGGTTTAAATGGTTGTAGTAATTTGAATACTGTCGTCCCCAGATGCCACATCCTCATCCCCGGAACCCGTAAACATTTTCATGTGCAGAAAAAGACTTTTTGTGCAAGTGATTAAAATGAGGACATTGGGATGAGAAGGTACTTATGAACTATGTAGGTAGGCCCAAACTGCATTCACAATTAATTTAGAAATTTTTAAAACTGCATTTGGAGATTTGACATTCATATAATAGTGAACTCAATTGTATGTCTTGTGTTATTACCTCTCCTCCAAATGAAAAAAACTAAATTGCCTTTAAATTTCTGTATAATACGGCCCCAGCATTTTGACATGTTGGTGTAAGTTGTCTTGAATGCTGGCATCCCACATGAGCTCAGGTTTGAGTCCTTGCTAGTGCATTTCCACTTCAACTGTCTGCTGATGCAGCTGAGAAGGCAGTGGCTGACGGACAGGTGCGTGGGACCCTGCCGTCCATGTGGGAGACTTACACGGAGTTCCTGGATTCTGGCTTCAGCCTGGCCCAGCCTTAGCTGTTGTAGCCATTTGGAGAGTGAACCAGCAGTCAGTCAATCTCTCTCTCTCGCTCTTTCTCTTACTCACTCACTCTCACTTGTATGTATATGCAAAGCTATGCCTTTCAACTGGATAAAATATTTTTAAAGCTATCTATGAATACAATGGTACTTCAAAATATATTTATGGAAAATGAAAATAGAAGCTGTTTCAAATATGTATTTTTCCTTGAACTTTTTCAAAATCTGTCATACTTCAGCTTACTCTGTGCAAGAGGAACTTTAAAGTAGATGCAAAAGAATTATAACACCCTGTGGTGGGGGTTGAGGAGACTGTTAAAACTGCCCAGCTGTTAAACCAGGATCTTCTTAATGAAGAGTATGTGTGCTTGCCAATTAGAATTTTCATAGTTAATGATGGTGAAAGGAAATTCTACAACTGAACCATCTCTCAGTAGGATATTGATTAATTTGTGATTATGGTTTGATCTGTTTGTTTTGAAGTACTACTCCATGTCTATCTTTCGGAAGTTATACTGGACATGCAGTTGTTATGACTGTATGCTTGCACATAATGATGCACAGTGAATTGAATATGACTTCCAGTTCGATTGCACTTCAGCTTTCTCCATCTGGTCACCCTGTAAAATTCTGACCCCAGAATAAGGAGTAGATTTTATCTTAAGAAGAACAAAAGTGATCATAGCTGGAATGCCTGAGCGTTGGATGCTGAGTGCTAAGTATTGGAATGCCTGAGTCTCACTAGGAATTTACTGTGGGCTTAACAGCCTACAAAACTTCCTGAACCCTAGACATACTTCTTGCTTTCCTCTACCTTCCCACAATCCACGGCCCTTTATCCTGTCCTCTGCTCTCAGCACTTTTGGTGAATCAGTTCTAGAAACCTTAAGAAAGACATCTTGAGATAACATCTTGACCTTTCCATCTAAATTCCCTTAAGTCAGGAGCCAGAAGATTATGGTCTGTGGTCCAAATGTAGCCTGACTTCTCAGGGTTTAAACCTACCAGCAGGCCCTAAGGTCACTGAGGTGAGGTGACAGTGTTCTTCAGCCATAAGAACCATCAGGGACAAGCTGGTGAGGAGTGTCCATTTATTCAACACAAATCCCAGGGTTTTAAACGTTACAGCAGGGGAGGACAGGAAGAGCATTTTCTTCAGCAGTCCCACCCACCAAAGACACTACAATTGGCTATACAACATGTTTATTTCCCGTGACCTTCTGGGCATGTCAGAGGTCACGTTCCACATGTAGGCCTAGAAGCTCAGGCCATGGGTAGGTAAGTTCTAAGCCTCACCCACCAGATAGCAGACAGGGGCTCAGAGGCAATTGTCCACACTGACTCTCTGTGTGTGTGTGTGTGTGTTTTAGTGAAGCTTTATTGGAACATAGCTATGCCCATTCTTGGATGTACTGTCTCTGCTTTTGCTGCTACTATAGCAGAGTTGAAGACTCTTAACAAGCAAGCTTTAAGGCATTAAATATTTACTCTCTGGCATTTAAGATAAAAATGTTCACAGACCCCTGCTTTAAGTTGAGAGAATGTGCCATGAGCCTGGAGGATGCTGGGTCTGGCTATTATCTTTTCACAAAGGAGAGACAGAATCCAAGGTAATGCCTGCACATCAGCCCGGAGATTCCAGGCAGTCTGATTTACTGGAGAGCACAGGCATGATTTCTTCCCAGTTCCAAGTGACCCTTCCCTGTTGAGCTACAGTGTGGGAATGGTGGCAACATACAAGCTGAAGGATTGTCTTGCTCTCTGTTCATCACCATTCTCAGATGGTTCTGACCTGATGGAATCTCTCAGGTTGCTTCATATATGGACGAGCTATGCTGGAAAAATGCTGAGGTCAAGAATTCCAGACAATGAAGTCTTCTCTCAAGATCCATTGATGTATTATGTTCTGAACCCCAGCCATGGAGGAACACCCTTACTCTATGCAGAGCTAAGGAGTCCAACTTCTGCTCAGAGGATGAGAAGAGATGAGTGTGGGTGGTCCTAGGCTTGCCATTCGGGAAGTACCATCTGAACATCCTGGAGCCCTTGGGTCTCAAGGGACCAAGGTTGAACATAGATAGTTTAGCAAGCTGATTTTGTTGGTGGCATTATCTACACTGGCCAGTGGAGAACATGAAGTGATGCCATGGAAAAGATTCCCTATAGCAATGCAGAAATAAGTTTGTTTTGTTATGACTGTGGGTTAATGATGGGTCCGAATTCCTCTTCAGTATCATATGTAATTTTTTATTCATATGAATGGATGTGGCCCATGACTGTCATAGTATATAGAGTTTCAACTTAAAAGAATCTGTATTCACCTTTTGGGTTCATTTTATTGTACCTTTGTCAGTTGAGTTAATTACCTTCAGTTTGATCACCTTTAAGGTTATTCACAGTATTCTTGTCAAAGAAAAAAGTTAGTAGAAAAGGCTTCCATGTTGCTGGGCAAATGCTAGCCATGTAATTATTCTCACCTTGGCTTACTGTTGAGCTAAACAGAATTTAAAGAGAGTAGTCAATTTATTGATCTCATTGTCTAAAGTAGTGGTAGGAGCAGGGACTCAGACAAAAAACTAAGGATTTAGAGTCATGAGAGTACTTTCATCATGGGTTAAGAAAAGACAGTCTATGTGTTTTTATACTCTACTATAGTGGTTTTATTTTTAATTTTGGAAGCTCTTGTCAGCCTGTGAAAATAGCAATTATGATATTTCAATCAAGGACACAGCCTTAGGCTCTGTGATAATTATGGTACAAAAAGCCAGTGGAAGCTGAGTGTGTTCAATAGGTAAATTGGAGCTGATCAGTAACAAGTACAACCAGTTATAATAGTATGACAGCTTCATACAAGGACTGGGAATGGGCCAAGATGACAGAATAAAGCTCGGAACCTGGGTTCCACTTGGAGAAGGTATTCTTTTCTTCCTTTATTCTTTGAGATCACAACAAAGAAATAATTGACTGGATATAGAAGTTTCATGACAAGTCAGTGACATTTTATTCAAAGTAATTGCAGGGCTTGCCTTATTTCTGACAGTTGATCAAAGGGAAATTGAAATTTACAAGGCAAACTACTCCCAAGTAGATCAATAAATATGCAAGTACATTCAGTTTTCTTACTAGGACTCTGGAAGGCAAGCTGGGAGGTCCCTCTAGAGTTTCCCTCCCTAGTTGACTCAATTGTTACTTTCCTGTATAATGGCTTCAATGGCACTGCTGCTGGGTAGTCATCATCTACCACAACCAGGACAATTTATGGCTTCCTTCTTGGATGTAGCTGCATTGTGATCTGAAGCCCTGGCTAAATAGAACAGCACATTCTGTGTTGTTTGCTAACGTCTTGAGAACCTTCCAGACCTGTAATACCCGTGGATGCCTGCCTTCTTTCCTGAAATGATTTGTCCACATCCTTGATGTTAAGAAGTCTGCAGATGGATGGTTTTTACATTTTCCTTTGAAACTCCGGCCAGGATTGAACTGAAAGGTTATTAACGTTTGTTCCAAAAAGCTCTGTGAAATTACCAGTCAGGCAAAACTTAGCCTATTGGTTGGTTGGATGCTCTTTTGGTAGAAACTGATACTTGAAAGACTGTTGGAGGAGCCTTCCTGTCTTTCTTGATGGTGCCTCTTAGAATTTCAGTCTTTTCAACTGGGTGCAGGCTTTTTTTTTTTTTATGTTTCTCCAATTAATTCTTTTGTTTTTTTTTTTTGTTTTTTTTTTAAATACATTTTATTATTGTTATTATTGTATAATACAGTTTCTTTCTTTCTTTCTTTCTTTTTTTTTTTTTTTTTTTTTTTGACCACTGCTAAGATCTCTCCTCCTCCTCTTTGGATACAATAGAGAACGTCATGGCCTTGCTATCAGGAAGAAGCAAAAAGTTTTACATTCTACGTGCTCATTGTATTTTTAATTTTCTAGAACTGTAACTACTTGCCAAAACTGTTCTGGCATTCTCTGAGGGTGCATCATTTGTCATCAGGAAACTTTTGAACTCCACATGAATGCAAAATATCAGTGGACATATTTATATCCTCCCAAAGCATATAAAAACAATTAGACTAATTTTTTGGACTTTGGGTTACATATGCTTATGTGTCACACAAGGAATTTCTCATTCTTGTTTTATTACTACTAATTGTGTTGGTAAAGGTTTATTCAGGAAAACAATGTGTAGGCATGTCAAGCAAAGGTCGATTCTGAAACTAAGGGCTGGTAGAGCACAGTAAAGGGTGAAACTGTTGCTACTTACAAGAAAAATGGTCAGAGGAGGCATCGAATGCACGGGTGTGTACACACTGGAGTGCTGGAGTCCACATCTGCTTTTGTAACTCCTGATTCTAACTCCAGAATATCAATGGTTGCAGGGGCCCCACAGGCTCGTGGAGGCGGTTGCTGCTGCTGGCATCCTTAGCAGCCCTGGAGCCCAGGGCTGCCTACCACTGTAGGCATGGGAGCTGGAAGCAGAGAGAACAATGGCTTCTTCCCAGTTTCCTGTTAGTGTCTGTCATTGCTTGGATCTAATTGCAAAGCATTTGGCAGGGTGCTAAGGAACTATCTTGCAGGGTCTAGCTCTCTGGAAAACAGAGCTGGGCACAGAGGCTGAGACTGAAAGATGGAGAAGCAACTTATTGCTTGACTTTGAAGGCAGACAGATGCACCTCTCATGTTCCATCCCTCTTTCCAATCTCCCAACAGCAAGTACTCCCCTGGCTTTCTTTTCATGCCACAGTGTAATTCTGATTTTGAGCAGCTTCTATTGGTTTAATATTTAAAGATAGAAAAACATTTCTGAAAACCAAGTGATGTATCCTATTGTTCATCTTTTTAATCAGTTTCTTTAGAAAGTTTTGGAATGATGGCAATGGACATTGGCTTAGGCTTTCAAAATCATACTAAGCTGAACATAAATATTTCTCACTAATACACCAACCTCACAGGGCAGGAATTTTGTCTCCCTAAAAGGGAGTGTTTCAGAGAAAGCTTCATAGATCCTTGTTCCCAGACCTGGGACAAGAACTCAGTCCATCATATTCCAGACAGCATGAATGGCCTTATAACCAGATTGTATCCTGGATTTTGTTGCTGCTGATGGTGTTTTTTATTATTTATTTATTTATTTATTTTTATTGGAAAGTTAGATATGCAGAGAGGAGGGACGAGAGAAATATCTCCTGTCTGATTCACTCCCCAAATAGCTGCAATGGCCAGAGCTGAGCCATCTGAAGCCAGGAGCCTCTTCTGGGTCTCCCATGCAGGTGCAGGGTCCCAATGCCTTGAGCCGTCCTCAACTGCTTTCCCAGTCCACAAGCAGGAAGCTGGATGGGAAGCAGGGCCACAGGGACACAAACCGGTGTCCATATGAGATCCATGCATGTGTAAGGTGAGGACTCTAGTTGCTAAGCTACTGCATTGGGCCCCTGTTTTTGTTTTTAATAAGAACCAAGAGGTGTCTGGAGATGAAAGGAATAATATTTCTGAGTAGGTTGTCATGGTGGGATGTTGAAATGCTACTGTGGACTCAGAGGCACAATGTGTACACTTGTCAGTAGAAATACAATCTTGAAATTACAAAGCTCTTTGCTTGAATCTCTTGATGGCACCAGTTTATTTTAAAAACATCTTTAAAATTTTATTTACTTGTTAGAAAGGCAGAGATACAGAAAGAGGGGGAGAGACAGAAATAATGAGATCTTTCATCTGCTTGTTTACGACCCAGAAGGCTACAATGGCCAAGCCAAAGTCAGGAACGAGCAACTCCTTCTGGGTCTCCCTGCTGGGTGCAAGAGCCTAAGCACTTGGGCTCTTTTCGGCTATTTGTTCAGGTGCATTAGCTAGGAGCTGGATAGGAAACAGAAGAGCCAGAACTCAAATTGGTATACATGTGACCACATATTGGCACACAAGTGCATATTGGCACACAAGTGCATATTGGCATTGCAGCCTGTGGCTTAGCACACTGTAACACAACAGCAGCCCCCAGACTTCATTTTTTTAGCACTCATTTGTTTATCTGCCATTTCTTCTGAATAGCTTGGAAGACCCTAAAGGAGTGCAGTAGTGTCATGTTTGTCCTTGGATCCCATGCAGGACTAGCAGTTAGGCTCAACAAAGCAGGTGACTGTTCACATCTGGGTTTGCAAGGCTCTGTTTCCTTCATGGGCCACACAGGATTGCACCCAGAATCAAAGTCTTCAAACAACTCACTCAGATCCAGTCTTCACTTTTTAAGTTTTTTTTTCAATTTCTTCCTTAAAATATAGATAATACATACTTCCCAAGGGTTGTTGTAAGACTATTAGTGTATATGAAGTTCTTGGAACTGTAGTTGGCAAATGTTAAATGTTTAATAAATACTAGTTCACTGTCATATCATTTTTATCAAAGTTGGCTCATGTAAAAATTAGAACATCATACGGCAGTGATCTTCAAAGATTTATAAATAAATGATAATCTGTTGAAGCTTTCTGAGGGTGTAAAGCAATTGATTGAATTTGAAATTATCTGAGTTTTCAAGCGTAGATGTCAGACAAAGTTGATGATGCATGTAGGTCTGTGTAGCTATTTGTGCATGTGGCATCTTTATGATGTTAGTGTCTGACTTACTTGCCACAAATCTTCTATATAGGTAATGGTTCAAATGTCCGTAGTTGGTCTTTCTCTCCCAGATGGATGGTTATTTGCTGTTTCCTACAGTGAAGGGACTAGATGGTCGCTGCCCATGTAGATACCTACAGTTTTGGCTATGTACTGCAAGTGTTTAGGAGGCATTCAGCATCAAAGGACAGTGTCCCTGGAGCCAGGTAGCTTGGTTTAAGCTGGTAAAGGAAATTTGGAAGGAGCCTTTTCACATTGCCTTCTCAGCGCCGGATCACCAATAGAGTCCAGTCTGTTCTTCCACAGATTGCTGCCTTATCAGGCACAAATTTCTCTGGTGGAAAGTAAGAAGCTGATTTTTAATTTTCAGAAATTTCTCAACTGGTGATAACAGGGTTCCTTTGTTTCTCTCTGTCTAAAACTCTAGTCACATTGGTGAAATCACACCGGAGACAGTTGTCTAATTCAGAGCACATCTTGAGGGGAGTCGCTATCATGAAACTCAATGTTTACTCAGTTACCTATTCATGCGTGCATTTGAAAACTATATTTTGAACACTTGTATCAGGTACTATTTAAGGCTGTAAACAAAGTGAAAAACATGTATGCAAAAATCTCTGGTATTTAACATGTAGCTGCTGAGTTTTAACTTTTATATTATATGGCGAGCAAATTTCATGTATTTTATATATGTGGATTTAGGAGCGAAGTGCTGCTTCCCACCATCCCCACCCTCATGCCCTCATTGCCACCGTTTCACTTACTCCCTCTCTCTTCTCTTCTTTTTACAATGATGTACTTTCAGTTATTTGATAAACACAAGCTCAACCCTCTACTGTGTAAACTGTGGTTTTTATTTGCATTTTCCTGATGTCTAGTGATCCTGAACATTTTTTCATGTGTCTGCCATTTGTATTTCATCCTTTGAAAAATGACTGTTCATGTCCCCTGCCTGTTTCATCACTGGATTGTTTGTTTTACTGTTATTAAGTTTTTGAGCTCTTTATAGATCCTGGATATTAATCCTTTATCAGTTGCATACTCTGCAAATATTGTCTCCCACTGTGCTGGTTGTGCCTGTTCCCTTTGCTGCTTAGCTTGGTGTAATCCCATTTGTCCAGTTTTGCTTTTATTGCCTGTACTTCTAGAGTCTTTTCCAAGCAGTCTTTGCCTCTGCCAACATCGTGCAGGATTTTCTTTCTGTTTTCTTCTAGTAATTTGATGCTGTCAGGTTATAAATTTAGATGTTGTTCCATTTAGAGTTGATTTTTGTTAAAGGTATAAGGTAGGGGTCTTGTTTTATACCTCTGTACACAAAGATCCAATTTTCCCATAACCATCTGTTGGAGAGACTCTTTCCCAGGGATTGATTTTAGCCTGCTTGTTAGAGATTAGTTGGTTTAAGAATTGTGGATTAATTTATTGGATTTCTATGTTCTTCCATTGGTTTACATGTCTATTTTTGTGTCTGCACCAGGTTATTATAACTTTCTTGTAGTACATCTTGATAGTGGTGTCTCTGGTTTTGTTTGTTGTTGTTGTTTAAAATCGCTTTAGCTATTTGGCAGGGGGGGTGGCTCTTTTTTCTGTATGAATTTTTGTTTTTCTCTGTGTCTAAGTATGTCATTGATGTTTTGATTGGGATTACAATGAATCTATAAAATGTTTTGGGTAGAATAGGCATGTTTATATTTTTCTAATCTGTGAATATGGAAGATTTTGTGTGTGTGCGTGTGTGTGTCTTTTCTTTAATGATTTGTCATTTTCATTATAGAGACCTTTCACATCCTTGATAAAATTGATTCCATGGTACTTAGATTTTTCATTTCTATTGTGAATGGTACCAATCTTAGAAGTTCTTAATCAGCCATAGTGTTGTCTGTGTATACACAGTCTCATGATTTTGTGTGGTTATTTTATAACCTATAGTTTTGCCAAGCTCTTAGGAAACCTGATGGTCTTAGTAGATTCTTGGTTTCCCTACCTATAGGATCGTGTCATCTGCAAACAGAGACAAATTGACATACTCTTTTCTAGTTTGTTTTCCATTAATTTCCTTTTCTAGCTTAATGACTCTGGCCAAACTTCCAGAACTACACTGTGCAGCAATAGTGAGAGTGGGTATCCTTGTCTGGTTCCAGCTTAGTGGCAGTGCTTCCAATCCTTGTCTGGTTCCAGCTTAGTGGCAGTGCTTCCAACCTTTCCAGATTCAATATGTTGTTGGCCATGAATTTATTTTTTTTTAAAGATTTATTCATTTTATTACAGCCAAGTATACAGAGGAGGAGAGACAGAGAGGAAGATCTTCCATCCAATGATTCACTCCCCAAGTGAGCCGCAATGGGCCGGTGCACGCCAATCCGAAGCTAGGAACCTGGAACCTCTTCCAGGTCTCCCACGCGGGTGCAGGGTCCCAATGCATTGGGCCGTCCTCAACTGCTTTCCCAGGCCACAAGCAGGGAGCTGGATGGGAAGTGGAGCTGCCGGGATTAGAACCGGCGCCCATATGGGATCCCAGAGCCATGAATTTATTACTTTGCCATGATTTTAGTGAGTAAAGTTTCTTGTATACCCAATTTGCTGAAGATTTTTCATGTATTTTACCAACTGCTTTCTCTGAGGTAATCAAATGGTTCTTATTCTTCAATTTGGTGATGTGATGTGTCATATTTATTGATGTGCATATGTTGACCCTCCCTGCATATCAGGGATAAGTCCTACTTGGTCCATAAGAATAAACTTTTTCATGTATTGTTGATTCATTAGCTAGTATTTTGTTGAGAGTTTTGTATCTGTGCTAATCAGTTGTATTGGTCTATAGTTCTCTCATATCTTTTTTCTGGTTTTAGAATTAAGATGATGTTGGCCTCACAGAAAGTGTTTGAGAGGATTCCTTCTCTCTCGGTTGTTTTGAATAGTTGGGGATGAATTGGAATTTGTTCTTTAAAAGTATGGTAGATTCCAACAGTAAAGCCATATGGTCCTGGGATTTTCTTTGTTGCCAGAGTATTTGTTACCAATTCAGTCTCTATGTTGGTTAATAGTCTGTTTAGGTTTTTATGAGTTCATGACTCTACCTAACTCAATTTTGGTAGCTTGTAAAATTATTTATGCATTGCTTCTAGGAATTTCCATTTCCAATTTACTGGACTATAATCGCAGTAATTCTTTGATTCTTCTTACTTTTGTGATACCCATCTTAACATCCCAGTTTTATTGACCTGAACCTTCTTGTGTGTTTTTTTTTGCTATCTGAGCCAATATTACAATGTCATATGAATTTTGTTTATTCTTTCAAAAAGCTAGTTCTTCATTTCACTTTTTGTAGCAAATTTTCATTTCAATTTTTAATTTATTCCCTAATTTTAATTACTTTCCACCTATTAATTTTCTATTTAGTTTGGTGTTTTTCTAAATGTTTGATATATGTATCATTACATTATGTATTTGTTGCCTTTACAGTATCTTGTTTTAGGTACTAATTTCTACAAACTTTCCTCTTACTATTGCTTTTGCTATATCTTATAAGTTTTGAGATGTTGTGTTGTCATATTTTTTTGTGGCTATATTTCCATTTTAATTTCTTCTATGACTCACAATTCATTCAGAAGCATATTGTTCAGTATCCCTTTATATATTTATAGAGTTTCCTAAGTTGTTAATTTTCATCTTTATTTTCTTGTGATCCAGAAAGATACCTGATAAGTTTCTATTTCTTTAATTTGGACAGACTTGTTTTATGGCCTAGTGTGCAGTCTATCCTAGAGAATGTTCTGTGCACTGATTAAAAGAATGTGTAATCTGCAGCTGTGGAATGAAATGTTCTGTAGATATGTTAGGTCCATTTGGCCCATAGTATAGATTAGCTTTATTGTTTCTTTATTGATTTTCTGTCTAGTTGACCTATCCATTGATGAAAATGGAGTGTTAAAGTCTCCTGTTACTAGTGTATTGGAGTGTGTGTCTCCCTCTAGTTCAGTTAACATTTGTTTTAAATAGCCTGATGCTGTGGCAATGGATGCATATGTATTTGTTGTGGTCACATCTTCCTGTGAAATTGACTCCATAATCAGTACATCATGCCCTTCTTCATCACTTGTAAGGGTTTTGGTGTTAATGTCTGTTTTGTCTTATATTAGGATGGCTACCCCTGCTTATTTTTGTTCCACAATATCATGGAATATGTTTTTGTCTTGTCTGTCTGTATCTTTGTGTTTCTTTCAGGCAATAAGTAGATAGGTCTTATTTTCAATCCATTCAGCCAATCTGTATCTTTTTAAAATGACCAAATATCGGGCCCGGCGGCGTGGCCTAGCGGCTAAAGTCCTCGCCTTGAAAGCCCCAGGATCCCATATGGGTGCCGGTTCTAATCCCGGCAGCTCCACTTCCCATCCAGCTCCCTGCTTGTGGCCTGGGAAAGCAGTTGAGGACGGCCCAATGCATTGGGACCCTGCACCCGCGTGGGAGACCTGGAAGAGGTTCCAGGTTCCTGGTTTCGGATCGGCGCACATTGGCCCATTGAGGCTCACTTGGGGAGTGAATCATCGGATGGAAGATCTTCCTCTCTGTCTCTCCTCCTCTGTGTATACCTGGCTGTAATAAAATGAATAAATCTTTAAAAAAAATGACCAAATATCTAAATGTGAGAGAGAAAGTCTGAAGTTTCTAGAAGAACACACGGGAAAGACACTCTAGGATATTGATTAGGGCAGTGAATTTTGGACAAACTTTAAACATGGGCAACAAAAGTAAAATCAACAAATAGGATTATATAAAACAGACAAAGTTTTACACAGCAAGCTATCAATAGAGTGAAGAGACATATAGGTGAATGGGGAAAAAGGATTTTCAAACTTTATTAAACGAGTGATTAGTATCTGGACTATATAAATTTTTCTTAAACTCAACAGCAATAATAGGACCAATCCAGTTAAGAAATAGGTAAAAGATCTGAATTGACATTTCTCAATAAAAGATATACAGATAGCCAACAAATATAAAATACTAAAAGTCATGAATCAATAAGGAAATATAAAGCAAACCACAGTGACATCTCACCTCAGTGAGATGGCTGACATTAAAGAGACCAAAAGTTGGCCCTGGCGTGGTAGCCTAGTGGCTAAAGTCCTCTCCTTGCACATGCCAGGATCCCATATTGGCACCGGTTTATATCATGGCTGCTCCACTTCCCTTCCAGCTTGCTGCTTGTTGCCTGGGAAAGCAGTCGAGGATGGCCCAAAGCCTTGGGACCCTGCACCCACATGGGAGACCCAGAGGAGGCTCCTGGCTCTTGGCTTTGGATCGACTCTTTTCTGGCTGTTGTGGACACTTGAGGAATGAATCATTGCATGGAAGATCTTGCTCTCTGTATCTCCTCCTCTCTGTATTTCTGACATTCCAATAAAAATAATAAAATAACTCTTTAAAAAAAAACAGAAACAGAAAGTTACAAATGCTGCCCGGATATGGAGAAAGGGAAAAATATACACACTGGATTTATGATCACTAGAGAGAACAGTCAGGAGATTCCTTTAAAGTAGAACTACCATAAGATCCAGCTTTCCCACTGTTGAGTATATGCAAGAGAAACAAAATCATTGGATCAAAGAGATAGCTCTACCACCAGCACTATTTACAAAAGCCAACATACAGAATAAACCAAAGTGTCTATTGATAAATGGGTAAATAAAATGGGGTTTATATATGCATAATGGAATATTATGGAGCCACCAAAGAATGAAAGTGTGTAATTTGCAACAAATTGGATAGAATTGGAGGACATCATGCTAAATGATATAAGACAGACACAGAAAGACAAATACTACATAGTCTTCTTCGTATGTAGAAGTTTAAAAAAAACTTTCCATATGAACATAGGAAAATAATTACTAGAACCTGGAAGGGTAGGAGGAGATGGAGTGGGGCTGGGTAATGGATATGCAGTTGGATACACAGAAGGAAGAAGTAAGTGCCCAGTGTTCCCCAGTGTGGCTGTATGACTGTAGCTCACAGTAGTCTGTTAGGTACTATCTGAGCAAATGAGGAAGAGGAGCTCCTAGGCTCCAGTCATACGGTGAAGACAACGAGGAAGAAATGTTAAATATTCCACTTTGACCTGTATGTATTGTATACATGTGTCAAAATGACACTGTGCCCCAAATTGTGTATAATAAGTGTTCACTGAAACTCTCTTTAATGTTTTAGTTGAGTAAATATGTTTTAAAGGTGGAAATATCATATAGAAAAACAAAAACATTGAATGAAAAGACAGTTGCTTGATAAGATCAAAAGGCATATATATATGAAACTGCTACAAAATGTTGATGGAAAATGGAATTAAAAATTAAAGTTTAAGGGCCAACTTTTTGTGGTATATAGTGCATGAAGCTGCCACCTGCCATGCCAGCATCCCATATGTATGCTGGTGTGAGTTCCACCTACTCCATTTCTGATCTACCTTCTAATGGCCTAGGTAAACCATAGAAGGTGGCTCAAGTGCTTAGCTCCTGCTACCCATGTGGGAGACTCAGAGGACTCTCCAGGTCCTGGTTCAGCTCTGGCTGTTGCAGTGATCTGATATATGAGCCAGTGAAAGGGAGATGTCTCTCACCCTCTCTCTCCCTCGCCATCTCTCCGTCTCTTTGTTTCTCTCTGTATCCTGACTTTCAAAGTAAGTAAAGCTTTAAAAAAAGTATGTTTTGCTACACGAAATTTGAAATCCAAAGGTAATTTTTCATAATATGCCTTTTTTTCCATGATCATTTTAAAAGCTCTTAATGTTACAGCCTGAGAATTTTTTTAGATCTATGGTGATGGAAAAACATCAGGGTAAATAGTAAACAATATAGTGATAAGACAATCACAGTTATATTCTGTAAAGTTTCTTCAAGCTGAAGTCCAGAGAATTGCATTTCCAAGAAAGATTTTCAGGAAAAAAAAAAGAGGACAGTGACTATGAAGACAGTTATCAAAAATTGCTTTGACTGGGCCCGGCGGCGTGGCCTAACGGCTAAAGTCCTCGCCTTGAAAGCCCCGGGATCCCATATGGGCGCCGGTTCTAATCCCGGCAGCTCCACTTCCCATCCAGCTCCCTGCTTGTGGCCTGGGAAGGCAGTTGAGGACGGCCCAATGCATTGGGACACTGCACCCGCGTGGAAGACCCGGAAGAGGTTCCAGGTTCCCGGCTTCGGATCGGCGCGCATCGGTCCGTTGCGGCTCACTTGGGGAGTGAAACATCGGATGGAAGATCTTCCTCTCTGTCTCTCCTCCTCTATGTATATCTGGCTGTAATAAAATGAATAAATCTTAAAAAAAAAAAAAAAAAAAAAATTGCTTTGACTATCTAAACCATTTATTAAATCTGTGTTACAATTGTGTTGTTTTTATCTTACTGATGAAGATAGTTATGTCTATTGAAAGGAAATTTTTCACTTTGCTCATAATATATTCTTATACAATTTTCTCTGAAGACAATGCACATTGTTAGGAAAAATTTCAGTCATTTTTAGATGAAAAATCTCATGAAGACTAATCCCATATTCCAAGTGTTTTCAAAAAGCTTTACATTTTAAAGTGGTTCCCCAAGATATGTTGATAAGCAAATGAAAGGCTATTTTTGGAGGCAAAATGTCTGGCACTATCACAAACTATTCTAGCAAAGCTGTGAGGTAGGAAGGGATTGGGACAGAGACCAGCACAAAGCTGATGGAGTGATCATCATTATCTCTCTCGGATAAATTGGGAATTGGGGGAAGAATGATATCAGTCTGAAACTATGCAAAGCTATATATGGAAAGAACTGATATAGCTAACATTCTGAGAACTGCTGTGGAGTTTTAAAATGAGGTTTTCTAGCTGCTTGAAAAAGGAAGTCCTGGTAAGAGTTTTTCCTGGGAAGCATTTATACCTAAAAGTATCTTCTTAAAAGTGGCAACATTTAAAAATGATGAATCATCAATGAAGTGAAATTTTTATCTGAAGGATCAAAATCTGATTGTTCACAAATAGCAAAGCAGTGGTGTGAAGGGCAATTTGCAGGCAAGACAATACAAATGGCAGACAAATATTTGAAAGTTTTCAATTTCTCTGGAACTTTAAAAAATAAGACCATTTAAGACTAAGAACAATGAATAGTACAAATGTATATAAAATAAAAATATAGGAGATATATTGTCAAGGCTATGGAGAAATGATATATTCAATTCTTATTGGAAATAAAAATAGTTCACTTAAAAGTCTGAAATCCCATCAACAAGCAAAATTTTCATTCCTACAGCTTAATAATCACTCTCTTTAGGATTACTTCCAGGGAAATGACAGGAAGAAATAATGATCATATATTAAGATGCTTCCTAGTTGCCATTTATAGTAGGGAAACTCTACTGCAATTGAACTTTGCAGTAATCAGGAAATGGTTGAATATTCCATGACATATCAGCTTGTTGCATGTGGGCAGCAGTTGAAGAGGTTAGGAAAAATATAAATATGGATTCTATCAATCTCAAAAGGACAAATAGCATATGTTCTCTCTGATATAAGGCAACCTCCGTGCAAAATACAAGATCAATAGATAAACAGGTAAACATGTATAAACATATTTCATCCAGAAGAACTGTATAATGCAGACTAGTGTACCGAGACGTGAAGATACATCTTCACTTGTATGCATCCCTACTCCCAAATATAAGATGGATTCCCCATGAAGCTGTTATGTATATCATGACAATAAGATGCTGGACTCTCTACCATTTTCTATACCTACAATGTCGTGACACACTTCAATAGCAGAATGATGGACTTGTGACTGTTGCTCACTCACTATGCTGTTGTAACAGAATGGGAGGTAACATTGGGGGAGGGGGAGAAATGGGATGGTGCAAGGGGAAATCCCTAAATCCCTAAGCCTATGGGACTATATCATTAAAAATAAAAATTAACAAAGGAAATGGTTGAATATTCTATGACATTCATCTTTCTGGCATGTGGGTAGCAGCCGAAGAGATTAGGGAAAGGATAAATATGGAGGCTGTGACAGTGTGGGGAAGATGTTTTCCTAATCTACTTTGGGAAAGTGCCAAGGAAGACCCTTGGCTTTTGAAGGTCCTGGATTTGAATACCAGTTCTTGTGTGTGCTATCTAACTTCACCTGTGAAGTCAAGTACCTCAGACAAATGATGGGTGCCCCTAGGATGCAGGGCTGTTGTGAAAACTTAAGGAGACAGTTCCAATGAAGTGCTCTGCACAGTGCCAGCTGCAAAACAGGTCAGAGAACTGTTAATGTTGATCATCATAGTTATGTATGTTTGTTTTGTCAGTTGCAGATTAAGGGCAGGCATTTGGTATAGCTGTTAATATGCTACTTTGGGTATCTGCACCATGTTGAAATGCCTAGAATTAAGTTCTGGTTCCTTTTTCTGTTTCAGTTTGCTGTTGATGTGCACTGTGGGAGGCAGTAGTTGATGACTTAAGATGGTAAAGATTGGTCCCTGCCACACATGGAGGGATCTGTATTGAGTTCCTAGCTCCTTACATGAGTCTGTATCATCCCCAGCTATTGCAGGCATTTGGGGAGTGAGCCACTGGATGGACAAGCTCTGTTTATCTGTCTGCCTTTCAAAAAATGTTTTAAAAAAATTAAAGATGGAAAAGAGCATGAAGAAAATGTTGCAATGGGTGTTAATACCTGATAATGGGATAAATAAAGTGTTTATTTTTGAGCATTTTCGTTCATGGTGTTTCATACTTTTAAGCTATGGCCATTTTAAAGCATATTCCTCTAAGTGTGAATACCTCTCAGGATCATCTTCCCAGGGTTTCCTGTTTCAGATAGGCTGCAAGGCTGGAATGCCAAGGTTAAACCCCAGAGTCCCTGGTGCCAATTTCAAATGGGAGGTTGTGTTTTTATCCTTTCTGCAGCTGGTTTTGGAGTATTCTGCACTGTGAGGGTTTGGTCTTGCTCCTCGAGAACTGAAGCATGCTTGAAATTTCTGGTGTCAGAGAATCTTATTTACTTACTATTTTTTTAATGGAAGGCTTAGCAATGCCACAGAATGCTACATTCACAGCAAGGGTCTTCCACCTGACCTGCTGGGAACAATGCACCTTTCAGGCTGCCGGGCCACTAGGAGGCTCAGAACTTCCCTCTCTTTTGGGTGATGATTCTAAAATCTTCATTGTCCAAAATGCCTCCTTAGCAGCTGGCTAGTGGAATATATCCTTCTATCAATTTAGTTTGTCTGTTTTTTGTTTTGTTTTTGTTTGTTTTTCTTTTCCTTTTTTGGAGTGTGTGTGTGTGTGTGTGTGTGTGTGTGTGTGTTGCAGGGGCTATGGGGGATGGATAACTACTTGGCTCAAGAAGAAAAAAAACCAGCATATCACATGTGATTTCTGTGCATCTGCATTATCGATGCAGCCAAAAACTCAAGGGAAGAGGCTAAAGCCAGAATGATTATTCGGCTAGGGAAGTGCGAAGGAAGGCAAGCAAGAGAGACTTTCTTTGAATGTGGGTAGCAGGAAAATCAAATGACAATCCGGAAAGAACAGATTCTAAGGCATGAACTCTCCAGTGTTCTGCCAATTAACCATGAAGAGGATGGCAGTCCATCAAGTGCTGTCTGTGCTCCTCAGGCTTCAGAGGTTTTTCTGTGGGCTACAAGGCACAGGGCAAGCTGGTTTTTGTTAGCCTCAGAAGACACCTTCCCAGGCAGAAAAAGTAAGAACTAAGGGGCTTCTATTCCAGTATTTGAATTGGTATCAGAAGAGCTCAGTTTGTATTTGGGCAAGAAGCTGAAATGGCCAGCAGGACAGACACACAGCGATGCACTAAGTAGCTTGAATGATGAAAATATCATCTCTGATTGTGAAACAGATGGAGACTTTTAGAAAAGCAAGCCAGGAAAAGCCTGGGAGTCAGACTGCTATCATTAAGAAAGATAACAGGGCCCGGCGGCGTGGCCTAGCGGCTAAGGTCCTCGCCTTGAAAGCCCCGGGATCCCATATGGGCGCCGGTTCTAATCCCGGCAGCTCCACTTCCCATCCAGCTCCCTGCTTGTGGCCTGGGAAAGCAGTTGAGGACGGCCCAATGCATTGGGACACTGCACCCGCGTGGGAGACCCGGAAGAGGTTCCAGGTTCCCGGCTTCGGATCGGCGCGCATCGGCCCGTTGCGGCTCACTTGGGGAGTGAATCATTGGACGGAAGATCTTCCTCTCTGTCTCTCCTCTGTGTATATCTGGCTCTAATAAAATGAATAAATCTTTAAAAAAAAATTAAAAAAAAAAAAGAAAGATAACAGATTGTCTACGTGCTTCTACCCCAACATGTGAGACCTTCCCCAAGATCAGCATCCTTAGTGGTACACTTGTTATAATGGATGAAGCTTGTTTGGACACCTGATACCCTTGGTTTGTGTTAGGGTTCACTTTTGGCATTTAATTCTGTATGTTTGGACAGCTGTGTGATGCCTTGGGTCTGCAGTGGCAGTAACCTAGGAGAGGGAAAATTTTTCCTCTATCTCTAGGATTTTTCTATAAGGTCTGAGAATTAAATTGAGGCAGGAGAGACAAATAGACATTTCATAGAATTTTCATGTGATATGGAAGCCCTCATAAGGAAACAAAAGCTCAAAGATGGAAAAATATAAAAACTTCAATTACATAAATGCAGATGTGGAAAATGTTTAATTATATCATTCTGAAGTTACAATCATGTTTTCTAAAAGTTTTTAACTTATCAAGAGGAGATAGTTGGACTTCAAAAGTGCTAATTATTTTGCTGCATTAAGTTTGTATACATTTGATTTAATTGAGAGAATTATATCTATTGCAGTTAGAATGCTTACCTGATACACACATGTGTGAATATTATTTTGGAAGTTTTGCCTTAAAAATAGGCTTAGTGGTTCTGGGAGTATATGGCACGTGCTTTCCCAGGGGCACAGTCTTTAGAAAAGAGGGTAATGGCAGCATTACCTAATGGTTAAGATGCCAGTTAAAATACTCCACAGGCTGCATGAGAATGCTGGATTTAATTCCAAGGTCTAGTCCTGGTTCCAACATCAACTCTTTACTTTTAATTCATTTGTGAAAGGCGTCTCTGCTGGAGATAAAGTTGTTAATTGACATTTTTTTCCCCAGCACTTCGAATATGGCATTCCACTGCCTTGTGCCACTCATTGTTTCTGCGGTGGGGCATCAGTTGTTACTTTGATTAAAATTTTATTTCATGTGATGAGCCTTTTCCTTGTCTTTTTAAGATTTTGTTTGGATGGAAGATTCTCTCTCTCTCCCCTTCTCTCTATCACTCAACCTTTCAAGTAAAAATAAAATAAATCTTTAACGAATATTTAATCTTTGCCCTAAGCATATCTCCTATGATGTGTCTGAGTGCATTTTTTATATATTTTATTTCATTTATTAGGCAGAGACAGACTAGGCTAGGCTTTTACATTCCAGCATTTCCATTTGGGTCTTTTGTGCAGTTTATATGATTATTGATGAATCAGTAAGACGTTGAGATTGTAGCTTCTTTTATCATAAGGCATGATTTTCCTTAGTTCTTTGAAATATTTATAAATATTTCTATTCTATTTCTATACTCTGACAATATAATTATGGCTTTATAGTCTTTGTCAGATATGATGTCTAACTCCTTTTTGCAGCATTAACTTTTTATTACTATAATAAAATACCTTGGGTTAAACGCATATACAAAGGAGGTCTCGTAGCTCATTTTTCTGAAGGTGTAAGGTTTAGGGACTCCATTTGGTGGTGGTCTGTTTTTTGGTAATATTAAGGGAAATATCAGGTAGCAAGAGAAAAGGACCATGTGTGTCTATCCATTTTTCTCTAACTGGTCTCTTCTGAAACCAATAGGCTTAACTCATGGGGACTCGACCCTCATGATTTACTCCAAGCCAAAGGTTTCCCAAGGCTATACTATAATTGTTACCTTCTTAGTAGCATTAACTAAAAACTTTAAGGGGTCACCATGTCTTGCTTAAGTCTAACTGTAACACATGGACAGTTCCTATTGCTCACTTTCAGTTTCCAGAGTTTGCGTTATACTTTCTCTTATGTATAAGAAATCTTATTTCTGGATTTCCTTTTTTTTTTTTTTTTTTTTTTTTTTTGCGTATCTCACGACATTTTGTTACAATCTGAACTTTTAAGATAATCTAGTGGAGCAATTTTAGTTTCTGACTGTCTACATCTCCCTGTCCCAACCCCATGATTGTTGTTGTTGTTTTAGCGACTCAAGTATACTAATGATGTCTATTGGGCCCACATAGTGAAGCCTTGGCTATCAGCCTTCTTGGGACACAGCCTTGCGCATTTGCCTCCTCACTTTCATTCTGGCCAGGCTCTCTGTCTCTGTGGCTGATACCTCTGCTATGCTCTTGGCCTCCTTTAGCATTACACCCACATGTCAGGCTCCACTAATCATGGCTAATCACTCAAGGAGGTCTTAAGCTGCTCTGGGACATGAACAGCTCCATGGTCTGAACCACTAAGATTCACCAGGGACAGTTCCAAGGCGCAAAGATCCTTGTACCTGTCTCTCTCCCTGTTTTTTTTTGTTTTTGTTTTTGTTTTTGTTTTTGGTAAATCAGCTGTTCTAGATACTAGTTTTTGCTCTCCTATAATTATCAGCTTCTTATCATTTAGCTATACACCAAATCACTGGGTAGTAACTAACTGATAATTTTAAATCAGTACAAGTTCTGTTTCAAATAAAGGCAGTGCTTCCTTGAGGGGAGAAGTGGATCTTCAAGATTTTCTTCCCCAATGAACTACCTCTATCTAACCCAGGGTGAATTTCTAAGCATCTAACATGATGGTTATTGCCCTTTAGTTGTAATATTTATTCAGCATATATGTTCTGTAAGCACATGATTAAATCTTTACTATTACTATTTCTGTTTAATCTATCATTTCTTTCCCTCCTTCCTTCTTTTGGGGATTGAGTAATGTGAAAACTTGTGTCCCTACTTCATTAACTGAGCTGCATGTTTTTTTTTTTTCTTTTAGCAGCTCCTGTAAGGGATACATTGTGGACTTCACCTTATTCAATTCAGTTACTATTAATTTTGCAAGAAGGTGGAACTGTTAGCATATTTTCTGTTCATTCCATCTTGCTTGTGCTAATATTGCTCTATGTTTTGAATTTACATTTGTTTCATGCCCCCGTTAGCCCTTCTCATTTTATAAAATCAGTGTTAATTTTGGTTTATCTATCTGTTGCCTTTTCTGTATCACTGTGCTCTCATTCAGGATCGTTTTTCTTCTGTCTAAACAACCGTGAAGAATGTGGATATTAATTCTGCTAGGACTGAGTCTCTGGGTGTGTGATTGAAAATTTAAGTCACCCTTTTTATAAAAGTTCTAATTCAGCTTTCATCTCGTAATAAATATGAATGCATATGCACTTGTAGAAACAATACAGAGAACCCCAAACTCCTGAACGCGGCATTTTGTGAAGCTGCCGCGTTGTCATGGGGCATCAGGATGCAGAGGCACTCCTTCACCACCAGGCTTCTTCCCATTGCCTTTTGCTTTTTTTTTTTTTTTTTTAACAACCCCTTCCTTGATACCCCATAACCCCTTGCAACCACAATTTACTTTATTTCTGTGATTTTGTCTTACCAAGAATGTCGCCAAAGTGGGACTGCATGATACATGGCCCTCTGAAGTTGACTTTTCTACTCAACTGCATCTCTGTATGTTCATGCAAGTTTTTGTGTGTGTCGACAATTCATCCTGGATAATACTGACTTGTGTTCCATGATATGAAAGCACTGCTGTTTGTTCATTCACTCCCTGAAAGCGTCTGTGTTGTGTTCAGCTTTGGGCTAATGCAGCGATGGCTGCTGCAAACAAGGCTGTGTAGTTTTTGTATTAATGTGTGCCTGCATTCTCTGGGATGCCTAGGAGTGCAGTTGATGATGTATATGGTCATTGCATGCTTGCTTTTCTAAGGAAACTACCAAACTGCTTTCTGGAGTGGCTATACCAATCGACTACATTCCCACCAGCAAAGTGTGAATGAATGTATTGGTTTGCATCCTTGCCTGCATTTGGTATTGTCACTGTTTTTAATTTTAGCCATTTGGGTTGCACTATGCTTTCAACTTGAATTTCCCTAATGACAAATGACCCTGCGAATCTATATGCATGCTGCTTTTTCATGTATAAATTCTTTGATGATACGTCTTTTCGGCTTTTCACTCGTGTTCTGATTGGATTGTTTAGTATTGAATTTTGAGAGTTCTTTATATAACCCAGGTAGGAATCCTTTCACAGATATTTTATCTGAAAGTATCCCTTCCCGTCTGTAGCAATATTTGTCCCATCTTCACTTACTTCTTTTTTATATTGTGCTGTAGCTGTTGTGTCTAACAAGTATCCACCTAGCCTTAGACAACCATTTTCCCTGATGCTTTTTTTGGAAAGTTGCAGTTTGAGGTTTCACATTTAAATCTGTGATGCATTCTGGGTTCATCTTTGTCCAAGGTGTGAGATTTAGACTGAAGTCCTGTCATTCCTTCCCATCCTCCTCTTCTCCTGTCCACCCTCCTTTCTCATGCTTCCCTTTTCTGTCTTCCTGTAAGTATCCGAGTTCTACAGCACCGTACGTTATTGAAAAGAGTCTCTCCTCTGCTGAATTATGTTTGCTTGTTTGTTGAAAGTCAGTTATCCATATTATGTGAAGCCTTTTTCTGGGTTCTCTATCGTGTCAGTCTGTGTGTCTGTACTTGTGCCAATACTGTACCATCCTGATAATTACCACTATAGGGCAGGTTCTGCGATCAGGTAAATGATTGCTTCAATTTTCTTTTCTGTTTTAAAGCCATTTTAATTGTTTTAGTTTCTAAATTTGAGAATTTTTTCTACAAAAATCTTGCTGAGACTTTAATCAGGGTTGTGTTATCAATTATCCTCAGTTAGAGGATGATTAATACTTTGCTATCTTGAATTTTCCAATATATAGAGACAAAGAAGTCTCTATGTATTTGATTTTCAATTTTTTTTTGGCATGTCATAGGTTTCTAGATACAACTCCTATATATATTTTGCTAGATTTACACTGTGCTTGATTTAATTCTGAATAGTTATAAATGGCATTGTATCCTTAAATTCAGTCTCCAAATATTATTTAGAAATGTAGTTTGTTTTTACATTTACCTTATAATCTTTTTGAATGCACTTGTTAGTTACAGGAAGCTGCTGTGTTGGGATTTGTTTTATAATTTCCTTGAGATTTTCTATGTAGAAAATCATTTCGTTTATGAGTAGGCATTTCCATTATCTGCATGCATGCATTTCTAGTTTGCTTTAGTGGCCAAAACTTCAGCACCTGGTCAAAATAGATGGCTGACAGCACATACCCTTGCTTATTCCCAATCATAAGGAGAAAGTTCTAGTCTTTCACTGCTTAGTGCGAAACTGTACACTTGTGATATTTGCTTTTTTAAATTTTTCTTTAAATTTTTGCTTTCCTCTCCTTACTATTTTCCTATGAGTTGTTATCATAATTGGATGCTTGAGGTTTTTTCCTCTAACCTATCATTGTAGTAGAATATATGGATTGATATTTAAACATTGTACCAACTTTACCATTATAATAAATGCTAGTAGGTTATGACATACAGTTATTTGCATGTATCTTGCCAGGTTATATGAGCTAATCTTTTGTAAGAGATTTATCATCTGTATTCAAGAAGTATATTCTATAGTTTTCTTTTGATACTGTCTTCACTCAGTTTTGGCAGCAGAGTAGTACTACTTTCATAAAACAAATTTCCACCTTTATTTTCTAGAGGAGGCAGTAGAAAGTTGATAACAAGCTCTTTAAATATGTACTAAAATTCTCCGGTGAAATATACAGAGCATAGGGATATCATTTTTGGAAAATTATAAATTCACTTTTCTTAATTTATAATGCTCTTCAGATTAAGTATTTGATAATTTGATTTCATTAAACAGTTGGTCCATTTTCCTAAACTGTCAAATGTATCAGCGTCTAATTACTCATAGAATATCTTGAGTTCCCATCTGCTAGTACACTCCCCAGATACCCACGGGTTCAAAGCTGGGAGCTGGAAACAGTCCAGGTGTCTTCCAGGTGCAGGCAGCAGGTCCCTAACTGTTCATGCCGTCCCTGTGCCTCTCAGAGTCTGCATTTGTAGGAAGCTGGAACCAGGTGTCGGAGCTTGGAACTGAGCCCAGCCCTGTGATGCGGAACATGGCTGTCTTAACTGGCAGCTTAGCTGCCAGCAAAAATGCCTGCTCTCCTTATTTTTTTTGATATTTTTTGATGTCATCGATTTTCTCTATTTTTAATTATACTGATTTTTCTCCTCTGTTGTTTCCCTCTTTCTGCCTGCGTTTGATTTTACTCTTCTTGAAGTTGGAGCATAGATTGTTGATTTGAGATTTTTCTTTTCTAATGTATGCTTTGGGTACTAAAAATTTCCCTTTCAGTACAAGTTTATCTAAATTCAATGTCTTTTGAAACATTTTCATTCAATTGAGTTTTTGAATTTTGGTTTTCTTCCTTTTAAGACTTAATTGTTTTTATGGGAAAGCTGGATTTACAGAGAGAAGTAGAGACAAAGATCTTCCATCTGCTGGTTCACTCCCCAAGTAGCCAGAGCAGATCTGAAGCCAGGAGCCAGGAGCTTCTTTAGGGTCTCCAACGCAGGTGCAGGGTCCCAAGGCTTTGGGCTATCCTTCACTGCTTTCCCAGGTGGCCAGAGCAAGGAGCTGTATGGGAAATGGAGTAGTTGGGACACAAACTGTTGCATATATGGCATCCTGGCACATGCAATGTGAGGACGTTAGCCACTAGATTGCTGCACTAGCCCTAAAATTTAATTTTCTTAAATAAATCCAGTTTGATTTACAAATTATTTTAGAAGTAGCTTCCAAATATTTCAGTTACTAAAGTTTATTTCTATTATGATCAGAGAGTATTTTGAATTATTTTCAGTATCTTAAGTTTAGCTCTATGATTCAAAATACGGTATCACTGAAGAATGCTTTAAAAAAAAGTTCTATAGATCCAGTACATGTGAGTTAGATGGTGTTATGTGATGGTACTGCCGAGTTACTCCTTAATGATTACCCATCTAGTTGTTTTAGGAAACCCAGAGGGGCGTTAAGGTCTCCAACTATACCTGTCGATTTCCCTGCTTCTCTTTTTCAGTTCTCTTGGGTTTTGCTTCAAATGTTTTCCACTGCTGCTGTTTGGTACACTCACATTTGGAATTATTATGTCTTCCTAATGGATTAAACCTTTTTTGTTATTTAATATTCTTATTTCTGGTAATCTAGTTTCTCTGGATTCATTATTTCTAAAGCAGCAACTGCTTCACTTTAACATTTATGAGACCTATTTAATCCTTTGAAAATAATATTTTCATCCTAATTATCTAGAATGAGTTTTTGTGGACCAATATTGCTGTCCCATTTTAAAAAAAAGTCTACTTACCAGTATCTGTATTTTAAGAGATATTTTGGACCATATGCATTCAATTGCTTATAAATACCATAGCACTTACATTTGCCACTTCGTCCTTGTTTCTATATTTTCATCTCTGTTTCATTTTCCTAGCTGTGTTATTGAACACTTGTTAGGTTTTAATTAATCTATAGTGTATTTGAGTATGTTTCCTAGTATAATATTTTTCTTGGTTGCTGTAGGTATTGCATCATAGACATATAACTTACTACAGGGGCAGGCATATGACACTGTGGTCAAGGCACCACTTGGCATGTCCACATATCAGAGTTTTGGAGTTGAGTTCCCGCTGCTCTACCTCCACTCCAGCTTCTGGCAATTATGCCACCCACATGGGAAAACGGACTGGAGTTTTAGGCTTCTGGCTTCCACCTGGCCCAGCCTGACTAGTGTAGGCTTCCAAGGAGTGAGCCAGCAGGTAAAAGAACTCAGTCTCAGTACTTCTTTCCCTCTATGCCTTAAATAAGCATGTGAGTACAAATTATCACAGTCTACTCACGTCAGCATTTTACCAGGCCCCATTTCCTTTTCCCTTTTTATATATACATATGCATACATTTAGAATTACATCCGAAAATGTTACAGTTTTATTTCAAATGTCACATTTCATTTCCCAAGCTTAAGAGGAGAAAATCTATTCTATCTATCCATATGTTTGTTTGCTATGTTCTCTTCTCTCAAAAATTCCTTTTCAGTGGTTTATTTCTGCTCAAGAAACCTTCCTTGATCCATTTTCCTGTGGAAAATAAATTTGTTGGTGACTGATTTTTTTTTGAAATAATTTTAATTTGTAATGTGTTCCTGAAGAATTTGTTTGCTGAATATTGGAGTCTGGGTTGATCTTTATTCAACTTGAGGATACTTCACTTTCCTTTTGACCTCCTTGGTTTCTGATGAGAAACATACCAAGTCATACGGTTGTTCTTCCATATGGGTAAGTTGCCATTATTCTCCAGGTGCTTTCAGTATTCTGTCTTTTCCTGAGAGTGAGCCCGTTTGTTTTCTCAACTTCTTGAATCTATATCATTTTCTTCCTCAAAACATCTGGGAAGTTTTAGTCATTATTTCTTCAACTGCCTCTATTCTGCATCCCCTGTCCTTCCAGAGACGCATGTATTTGATTTCTTAGGTTATTATTAATAGTCCTGCAGCTGTCTAAAGTTCTGTTCACTTTTGTTGTATCTGTATGCCTCTTGGGAGTGGAAATTTCTGTAGCTTCATTTTGAAAGGACATTTTCTCTGAACATAGAAATCTGAATCAATATTATCTTCTTCTGTCTTTTCAAAGTGTGTTTTTTCATGGTCTTCTGGATTTAGTAGTTCCTGATGAAATTTTTTGTTGTTTCTTTAATGTGATGGTTTTCTGTCTGGCTGTTTTAGAATTTTGTCTGTCTTTCATTTTTCAACAGATTATGTTTTGCTTCTGTGTGATTTTTTTTGTAATTACCCTGTTGGGGTCACACAGGGTTTCTTACATCTGTTTTGAACTTTTGGAATAAGTTGTCTTCAAATATTATTTCTGCCCTATTCTCTTCCCTTTCCTCTCTTCTAGACACACATCACTTTCCATTGTGTCCCATCATGTTTCTTAAATTGTTCTGTTTTTCATTTTTCCTTCTCGTCACACTTCAGTTAGAAACTGTCTTGTGATCTAGCTTTCTTTTCACTAAATTTCTCTTTGGACATTGATTTTAAAGCTTCTATTCTTTCAGTTGCATGTTTTCAGTGCTTTAGTTTCTTTTTTAATATATATATATATATTTTATTAATTACATTGCATTATGTGACCAGTTTCATAGGCTCTGGGAATCCCCCAATCCCTCCTCGTACCCTCCCCTCATGGTGGATTCCTCCACCTTGCTGCTGTATTACATTTCAAATTCGGTCAAGATTCCTTCATTGCAAGAATATACCAAGCATAGAGTCTAGCATCTTATTGTCCAGGTAAATTCAACAGTTTCTTGGGGATACCACCTCTGGTCTGAAGGCAAAGCTGGCAGAATGTTATCCCGATCAATTTAAACCCACAACATAACATCAACGACAATTTACAACATCATGGAATTAATTTACATGGTATTGAGTAACCAGTATGTTAAAAAAAAATGCAAGTTCTTAACCACATCCTGTGACTACTTCATTGACATTTCAATTTTAGTTTATACACAGAACTGGTGGCTATACACCTTAAAATGGCTATAGGGTACTATTTAGCTGTCTCATGTCTATTTTCATTTTAGTATTTAGCAGTTTATAGTGTTGAAGCATAATTTTGCTGAACTTGGCAGATTTTAGGATAGTCTAAACTGGGTTATAACTCTTAACAAGGCATATGTCAACAATTGAGGTGCAGAACAGTTTTAGGAGGGGTGTGCAGAGAAATCTCTTTAGTTTCAATATGTTCCATTTTGATCTTTGGTATGTAGAACTGATCATTATATACTTCCTTGGGCATATTAATTATGGCTGTTGTCAAGTCCACATCTGATAACTATAGAATATTAATAACCTTTGTATTTATCTCTATTTCTGCCTTTTTCCTTATAGATTTTGAGCTGTTAGGTCTTTCTCCTGGCAAAATCACTAAGATTTTTGAATGAATTGCAAATGATGCCTGAAACATTTAGAGACTCTGAATGATGTCATCTCCTTGATATTGAGCTAATTTTTCTCTTTAAGATAGTTAGAAAGGGGTGAAGTACCTTGATCCAAATAGGGATTGTAATAATTCTAGGATGGGTGCTGGCTTTTATAAGGCCTAATTTCTTTCCTATATTTCATTATTTCTAGTACTTAACCTTCTGGCTATGAGATATGGAAGCTAAGTGTGTTTTCTAGGCGCCAGCTCCTTGGAGGACCCAGAATTCTGTTTTTTAATTCTTTAATATGGCAGGACTCTGAACACTACATGTATGGTTTTAATCTCCCTGCTACACATTCATGCTTCATTTCTTGTTGTCTTTTCATGTGACTTTTAGGAATTGGCAAATCCTTTACATTCTATTTTATTTTTACTATTGTTTATATATTTGAGAGGGATGCACATCCATGTGGGTCTTTGATTTCCGGGGGAAGGTTGAGGTATGGAGGAAGGCAGGTGAGATAACTATTTCAGTTCCTTTTTTCTTCCTGTGTCCATAGAAAGAGAGGTTGGAGAAGGGGTACCTGTTCCTTGCTGTCAAGTTACATCAGTGTCCAGGGGTGAGATGATCATTTTATGTCACCTTAGAGACCCCAGTGTGGGCAAGAATTTTCTGAAGGTGCTGCTTGAGTGGTGTTGGTATCTGAGACATTGTCAGCATTGTTGCATTAGAGTTGAGAAAATCTTTCTAGGGTCAACTGGCTGACCAGGTCTACTTCAGTGTATCCACATACCTAGACATTTGTTGTAAAGTTTGGCCAGGAGAGTTATTCAATTTCTTCTGCTTTCATCTGTTCATGATGTACTTGACATCTTCATTGGCTTAGATGAGCTGGCTGTTGTGTCTTTCACGCACATCTGGATATGTTCTCTAATGCATGGGCAACAGCAACTGAGGAGGCCCTGTCCTGATACATGCACCCCAACATCAGACCACCTATCTTGTGATTTTCCTTGAGGCTGGAGTTTGAGTCCAGTAGGCTAATTGGAAAATCTCCCAAGAAACCTCACCTGAGGTGCTTTCAGACTTGACTCTTGCGTGCACCAGCTATTGCAGGGTCAGGTTTATCAGTCACCTGAACCAGGAATTGGTAAATTATTTAAATGGAAACTGTAGAGTGTTGAACCAGGATCTTAGTCCTACAAATCCTGAGTACTTTTGAAATCTGGTTCTAAATTTTTGTCTTTTCAATGTGAGAATGCTAAGTTCTATATCACTTTTAAGAGTCATACAAGGATTTAAGAAAAAAGACAGCAGGGCCCGGCACCATGGCCTAGCAGCTAAAGTCCTCGCCTTGGACGCACCGGGATCCCGAGTGGGCACTGGTTCTGGTCCTGGCGGCTCCACTTCCCATCTAGCTCCCTGCTTGTGGCCTGGGAAGGCAGTTGGGGATGGCCCAATGCTTTGGGACCCTGCACCCGCGTGGGAGACCCGGAGGAGGTTCCTGGTTCACGGCTTTGGATTGGCGCGCATCGGCCGTTGTGGCTCACTTGGGGAGTGAACCATCAGACGGAGGATCTTCCTCTCTGTCTCTCCTCCTCTCTGTATATCTGACTTTGTAATAAAATAAATAAATCTTAAAAAAAAAAGCAGATAATGAGAATGTTGGGACCAATATAATACTATGAATTAAATATTTTTGTTTCCCCAGAATTCATGTTGAAATCTTTAGCCACCACTACTACCCCCCTCTCCTGCCAAAATGATGGCCTTACAAGGTGGATCTTTGGGGATTAGTTCTGTTATAAACGAGGGCCCTGGCTCAGGTTTTTGGTGCAGCAGTTATAACATCCCCTTGAGATGTTCACATCCATGTGGAAGTTTCTGGATTCCAGCCCCACTCTGACTCTGCTTACTGCTAATACACACCCTGGAAGGCAACATGTGGAAACCCAGCTAGTTGGGTCCCTGCCACTCACTGAAGTGAGCTGCACTGAGTTCTGGGTTCCTGGCTTTAGCCCAAACTGTTGTGGGCACTGGGGAGATGTGTCAGTAGATGGAAACTTTCTCTCTGTTGCCCGTATATTTTTATGTGCATTTTAAATATGTAAATAACAAATAAATATAGAAAGGAAGGGGAGAGGAAGAAAGGGAAGAAAAGAAAGCAGAAAGAAAATCAAGGAAAAGAAAATGTAGATTAAGACACTTCAAGCAGCTGCCTTGTCCCTTCTACCATGTGAAAAAAAAGAAGCCATTTATGAGCAAAGAAATGCTGCCTCACCAGACCCCAAATCTGGTAAATTGATCTTGGGCCTCCCAGCTTCTAAAACTATGGGAAATAAATATCAGTTGTTCTTAAAACTCCTAGTGTAGAGTTTTTAATGCTAGCCTAAATGGAGTAAGATTCCCAAAGTATTTTTCTTGTGTCTGAGATCTTGGCACTTAAAATTACACTGCTTTTTTTCCTCTTTGATGTTTGCTACCACTCTAAAAACCTCAGTGACACTGTTTACATAAAAGCTACTTCATCATAGTCAGAAACAGAAGTTACCCGAGTCTATAAAGTTGAAATATTTGCCTCAGCTAAGACTGTAATAATTTAGGCATAATTTTGTCCAGGTCATTCTTACTACTTGACTTTCTGATTAAAAGTTTGTTTTTCTTGCTATATTGTTCCTTAAACCAAAGTGAGAGTCATCATTGATGGAATACTTACTGATTTCTGGTATCTGTGCTGACACAGGGTGATAGAGTTGAGTACGATTCCGTCCTTTTCCTAGAGGTCTTCATAGCTACAACAGAGTCAGACCAGATGAACAAGAAAGGACATACACTTGATCCCTCCACTCAGTGACATAGTGTCAGGATTCTGTGATCCAGTAACTTCTTAAACCTCACAGTAGCCTTAGGGTGTCAACACCACAGCCCAGAGGACTTCAGTAAGCAGTTGATATTCTTAGTAGAAAATGAGGTGTAGAACATGCTTGGATAGATATTGTTAGATTAACTGGATCACTTTAACCTTAAAAGTAGTCTGTCATTTAGAAAATTCAGCAATACTTCAAAAAGGATGCGGTGCAATAGCCTAGCAGCAAAAGTCCTCACCTTTCATGTGCAAGGATCCCATTTGGGTGCCTGTCCTAATCCCAGCGGCTCCACTGCTCATCCATCTCCCTGCTTGTGGCCTGGGAAAGTAGTTGAGGACAGCCCAAAACCTTGGGACCCTGCACCCGTGTGGCAGACCTGGAAGAAGCTCCTGACTCCTGGCTTCGGATCAGCTTAGCTGTGGCCATTGCGGTCACTTGGGGAGTAAATCATCAGAAGGAAGATCTTTCTTTCCGTCTCTTTATATATCTGACTTTGCAATAAAAATAAATGCTTTTTTAAAAAAATTTCCAAAAGTTTGTAGAAAATAGAAATTTATTTTAGAGCAAAATTCTTCTGAAATTTTTTTATTTTTCTGTGATATGTATTTTTGTATAATACACACGTTCCATGAATTTTTGGGGGGTTCTGATGAAATACTATTCTCTCATTTATAGTTCCATTTGTATTGATTAACTTAAAGGATGATTTATTCTATTTAAAGGGCAGAGTGATGGAGGTGAAAAGAGATCCTCTCATCCACTGATTCAATTGCTAAATGCGATGCCACAGCCAGGGCTGGGTCAAGCTGAAGCCAGCAACTCCATCTTGGTCTCTCACGTGGGCGGCGTGAGCTCCAGTACCTGGGGTAACCGTCTGCTGCTTCCTCAGTGCATTAGAAGGAATTGGCTTGGGTAGCACGGAGTAGCTGGGACTCAGAACAGCACTCTGATATGTGATGTGGCTCACAAGTGGTAATTGAAGCTTCTGTATCCTAACACTATTTCCTGTTTTTGTGTATCTGAGCGGGAAAGAGATTAATCATGGATCTCCTTGATCACTCCCCAGTGTCTGAAACAGCTGGAACTCAATCGCAATCTCTTACGTGGATGACAGAGACCCAAATACTAAAGACATCACTTATTGTTTCCTGAGGTGTGCAAGAACAGGAAGCTGTCCCTAGGTGTGGAGCTGGGACTCAAACCAAGGCATCACAAGAGGATCTGAGAATCCAAGGTGGAGGTCTTAACCTGTGTGTCAAACACCTGCTTCTGTGTTGTCTCCCTAAAATAGGAGGCTGAGGCTAGAGAAAGCTTTTATGTGCATTTCCTATGATGCTCTCAACTGCATTTGGATTAATGAACCTAACTGTTTGAAACCCAAGTGCCAAAGACAGCAGCAGCTACAGGATGCCAGTAGCTTCTTTGGCCATCCAAGGAGTCTCTAAGGTCATTTGTTATGGTGATGCGGAATGGCAGGTTGAAATCATGCTATGCAAAGGGGGACTACATGTACCCTCTTTGGATTTCTTTTTTTAATGCTACAATTCCATAGGATCTGGGATTTTGCCCCCCAAAAATCCCACTCCCCAGCTGATTTTCCCCATATTATTACAGTAGTACAGTCCTTTATAAGCAATCATAAGTCCATTAGTCTATTTAAGTATGCCCCATAATGCTGGTACAAATAATGTCAGTCTAGCATCCCATTGTCTAGATATGTCTAACAGTTTCATTGGGAGTCCATCTTTTTTTATGACACTACGAAGTTTTTTTTGTTAAATGAAAGATTGAAATAAAAGTTCAAAATTTATTTTCTTAACAAAACTTTGCTTAGATTGCTAATTGATTTTTTTTTAATAATCTTACTTAGTTGATAAGGGTACAAAGGGTCAAGGGCTATGGGAAAGTGGGTAATACCGTTGTTTCCACACTAATACACCACTTTTTTTCCCTGTATCTGGGATCAGGGGAGAAACAAAGGAAGAAGCCCTACCCAGCCTCCCACCCATCTGAGGTCCCTGATGTGAGGCACGCTCCGAGGGTCCTGCTCAAGCAGTTTTGATAGTTCAACAGGTCTAAATTGCTGCCAATGTCGCTGTTCCAATCACGATGAAATCTATTCAGAATCCACTGGCTGACATAGTCTCTTTATGGCGGGGGTGCTGAGATCAGCAGTTCAGTTGGAGGGATCATCAAAGAAACGTTGTCTGAGGTGATCCCAGACCTAATTCTTGTGTGTGCTTGCCAGTACAGGGTCTGGCACTTTCCGTCGCCCCAATCAACTTATGCACATGCTAGTCGTTGCAATTGCTGGGTCAGTTGTTTCCAGCCCTGTCATCCACTTGAACCAATGGGTGTTGCAGCCCAGCCCAATCCTGTCCACTTCGTACTCAGCCCTCACGCAAACCAGTGGGAGCTGCAGCCTAGTTGGGGCGACTCCCCATAACCCCCACCAGGCCTGCGCCCTACCTTGGTTCCCATGCATGCCAGTATGTACAGCAGACTGGTCCAGTCTGTCCCACATCCGATTCGGCTCTCATACATGTCAATGGGCATTGAAGCCTAGTTCAATCCAACCAACCCTACTATCCAGCCCACACACATACTGGCAGGGCCTTTCTGTCTAGCCACCCCTGCCCCAGTCCTGGTTTTTGTGCTCTCCAGTGGGATTCTGGAGTTTAACTTGACAAATTAAGCCCCCAGTGCCAGCTTCTGTCAAATGATGCTGTGGCCAAATCCAACCAACCCTCACCCACTCTAATTGTTGCTTGCACCAGTCAGAACAGTCAGCCCAACCTGGCCTTTCCCTGATCTAGCTCACATGATGCCCACAGGTGTTGTATCCCTGCCTGGTCTGCCCTGCCCCCATCCCAACTCACTGGGAGTGGTTGTCCAACAGGGGAGCCCACATTCCCCCTGCCGGCTTTGCTCCCTCCCCCTGGTTCTCATGTATGCTGTGACCACATCTGGTACAGCTCACCCCACCTTGGCATTCCGTAATGTGCACTGGTTTGTGTCGCAACCGAACTCGGCCTGACCCAAACTCTGTTTTGATGCTCAGATTCGCCAGCGGGTGATGTGAATGGTTTCAGCTTGGTCTGCCCCCCACCTATGCCATATGTATGCCAGTGGATATCTTTCTCTGGCCTGGTCTGGGTTGCTCCCTATCATGGTTCTTGCGCTCACCTGTAGGGACTGTGTCCCCATAGAGGAGTTTCCCAGGCTCCTCCATCGGAACCTCTCCCTATGCCAGATCTTGTGTGTACTGGTGGTTCCATCAGCCAGCCCTCTTTGCTAGCCTTCAATCCATTCCAATTCTAACTGTTGGGTGTTTCAGCCCAGCCAAGGCTTATCCATACCCAGACACTGCTCACACAGGGCTCAGCAGGGGCAGAGACCAAGCCTAGTCCATCCTACATCTACTCTGGTTCTCCAGAGCCTCAGATGGTGTTGGTGTCTAGCCCAGCTCGGTCCACCCAGCCCCAGTCCACACTTGTGCCAAGGAAGATTGCAGCCACATCCAGACCAGAACACAGCCCCCACTCTGGCCCCTGCACTCTCCCGTGGGAACCCCAACCCAGCAAGGGTGTACTCTCATAGCTCCCCAACCGGGCCTATTCCCAGCCCTAGATTACACACGTGCCAGTGGTTGCTCTGACCCAAATGGCCTAGCCCCTCACCTGTCTCAGCCTTTGCCTTCGATGCTGTGGCCTAATATCCCTGGCTTATGCAGACCAGTCGGTGTAAGAGCCTAGTTTGGCGTGACATGTGCTCCATCCTGATTTCTGTTCTTTCTTGTGAGTTGAGGTTTGCTTGTCCCTGCCTGGTCCATCCCACATCCTGTTTTAGGATGCACCTTCGGGTACTACTGCCTTGATCTGCCCAGACTATCGGTTCCTTTACCCATAAGTGATGGCAGATGCCATGGTCACACCTAGCTCAGCCCATTGCCACCCCAACTTGCAAGCTAACCTGTGGGTCTTGTATTTCCACAGAGTTGGGTCCACACTTTCCCACAGAGTTTATCCTCAGACCAAGTTCTCTTGCGTGCTTGTTAGTGTCTTGACCCTGCCAAGTGTGACCAGTCCACAGTCCAGTATTCCACCAACCATTCAGGTATTGGTACCTAGCCCTACCAGACAGGCCCCCATCCATAGCTTTGGTGTGAACTGGTATGTGGCAGTTAGTGATACTCTATGCTAAAGCCCATCTCAGGATTGCTAATTGGGCTGGTGAATCAGTCTGGCTCAAATAGATCTTATGGACACTCCCCTCCAAACCATCAGGTCTCAATCCCTATGCTTGCCCAAAAGCTTCGTGACCCCAGTATTGGGAGTCACCTAGAATTCATCTCTCACCTACACTAACACTGGCCTTATTCATGGATGTCCTTAGGTAGCAATTACATATCCTAAAAACCCCAGAGTTCACTGCCAGGTGGCCAGCAGGTAGAGCCTGGCACCACTTGGTGCACTGGCTGCCCAAAGCCTACAACTCAGTCACTGCCTTTCGGCAGTGGCTTTGGCCTGAGTCCCCAGCATTGGATTCGGCCTGGCTGGGGCACCCCCACAGCCACCACCCTGCAGGGAGCTGCATTTACCCCAGCCACAAGGCCTGAACCCCTCCCAAACTTGTCCTGCTGCAGGATGTTAGTGACAAGGCAGAGCTAGGACTTTAATCCAGTTCCCAAATTTCCCTCATGGTGTACTTACCCTGAGGGAAGAGCTCTCTCGGGCCTGGAGAAAGCCTAGGACTCCGGGAGTCCGTCTTTGATTTGGAAGTAGGGATGGATGTTGCATTTTATCTTCATATTTGAATATGATAACCTCTATTATGTCATCACTATATATTTTCTTAAACGAGAAACCATGAAATAAAGTCAACAACAGGGATGAAGTTAAACAAACAAAAATACAGCACCATGAAGTTGAAAAATACACCACTGAATAATCAATGTACAGATGAAACAAAGAAAACACAAAAGCCTCTTGGGTAAAATGGTACCACTGTGTGATCCATAGCCAGCAATGAATTTCACAAGAGAAAAGAAACTATTTGTAAGAACTGTCAGCCCTCTAATTATCTTCCCTGACAATAAGAGTAAGCCCAAATCAGTACATTGTAGAGGATACTTGGTCTTACGCATTACTTAAATTTTTAAGTTCAAAATATGCTGTTTTGCTGATTTGCAAAATAATCAACCTAAAATCTTGAGTTTTAGGGAATTTTTTGGAAGTAAGAACTTTTGTTTCAGAGGACATCCCCTATTGGCAGAGCATGGCACTGCACCCTTATCTCCCAGGTGCTAAAGCTGCAGGAAAGAGCTGATAAGCAGCTATAGATTCAGAGATAAGCAAGGCAGCCCAGGGAACCTGTAGGTCTGAGATCTATAAAGGTCCTATAAGGGGCTTCTCCCTCAATATCCTCCTTTACCTCAGATACAAGATGGAAACAATATGGACATAATAGTATTGCCCACTTCCCTATCCCCCTGAACCCTTTTTTTTTTTCTTCTTTCTTTTTCTTTCTTTAACTGTAATTAAAAAAAAAAAAAAAAAAAAAAAAAGGTCCTATAAGGGTTCTCTTTGTCTGCACTCCTGTCCTTCCTCCTTACAAAAATGTACATTTCTGATCAGAAACCCAGAAGCACAACTGGACAAATTGCAAATGTGTGAACTGAGGCTATTGCTCAAATGTGAGCTTGACAGATATCTGGACCCATTTGATTAAACATTTGGCTCACATGTCCTCATTCCACTAGATCAGTATCCAGTGATCATGAAGCTGAAATTAAAGAGGGAGAAGGGAATGGGACAGAGACAACTCTTACACTTTGATTTTACTTACACAGTGCTATACAAACAGCACCCGGAAAACAACTTTTCAATTAAAAAGCCATCTTTTCTTTCAGCAGGGGTTGAGAGACAAGTAAAGCAAGTTGAGGAGGGGTGTAGAATTAAGAGATTGCACGGCCAAGCTATGTGGTCATTTGTCTTATTACTAAAGAAGGAATTTCATTCTTTTGAAATAACACAAATGTAGTCTACCTGGCTGGCTTAGCTTCCACTTAAAGAGTGCATATATACTCTTTAAAGAAAAAGGAAAAAAAGCAAACTAGGGGTGCTGAGAAGCTTTCCATGGAAGGGTCCTGAGAATCTGGAAGGCAGTGTCTTCTCCCCTCTTTTGTAATCCTTGGTCTTTCTGAAGCCGGATACCTTCTTCACCAGATCGTCCTCTGGGTCTCATATCATTTTAAGTGACTTGTTGTTAATGAAGGAAAATTTACTTGAACATGGCAGGTGTGTGGACAGAGGTGTAAGTAGGTTCAGGTGACCTTAAAGGAAGATAAAGCTAAAAAACTTGCAGAACTTTTTGTCTTGCTGTGGGCTTGCCTGTTTGTGGGACACTTACCCCAGGGGGTTCCAACAAAGGGATACCGGTGGGAGCTGGTAGGAGGGAAGAATTGGCCTCTGTGTGGTGACCCTGATGCAGTTTTTGATTCAATCACAAGTCAGTGTTCAAATATTGTATAGACACTTTGTAACTCAGCAGCCCTGAAATCATCTTACTGGCTTTCCACATCCTCCTTGGTGTCAGGAACATTCAGTTCTCTCACTTGTTTCTAGGGCACCCCTCACTATGTTTCTGGGTTTTCTTTCCATCACTAGCTTGGCTTTTAATATGTTGGTATGGGTTATTATACTGTGTTTAAAAATATCTTTTAACTCTCCTGGAGCTATTGTTTTTATGCATTGGCTTATCATTGCATTTTATTCACGCAGAAAACTATCTACAGAATTGTTGAGTTTCTTCCTGTGTGTGTGTCAGACAAACACACACACACACACACGTGGCTTCAGGCTGGTGATAGTAAGGCCATACGTTTTCCTGCAAGTAACTGTCAAAACACACCTCAGTCTGGGAGAGCAAAGTTAGAGGCACTTCTGACTCCTGGCTTTGGGGGATGAACTTGTCAGGGAGCTGTCCATGATGGTTGTGCAGTGTGTACACACTCACAAACACACACACACACACACCCTGCACAGTGACAGATGACCTATTGAAATAATTTCAGAGCCGTCTGTGGTTGCTACGACAACCAATGCTCTCTTGGCTTTCATCTGGCCATGTGACAGAGACTTTGACGTCAGCTGGAGGCAGAGCCTGTGGCTGAGCCCGCACAGTCAAAGGCTTGTGAGAATCTAGTGGATGCTGGAGCTGCCGCCACCGCCGCTGCTGCCGCCACCTCCACCTCCTGGGGCTGCAGAGCATGGACTGCTAAACCCCGCACTTCTACTCTGGGAGGTAATTTCTTTATGTACAGAGCGTAGTCAGCTTCCCACAGCTCCTTGTGGTTTCCTGCAGTTAGTCTTTGTAAGCAATTCTTGTGCTGGGGGAGAAGGTGAAGCCTGCTTCCAGTTGTGAATTTCGTGGAAAGTCTTGGGAATTTAGGTTCAATGTGAATTTTTGTTTGGTGAAGTGAGTTAAAATGTAATCTCTTTCTCCCTCAACACCTGCCAACATGACTGATGTTAGAGATGTGGATTTAGCAGGTTGAGCCAGAGTGTCTAAATTGCAGGAATCCACCCTTTAGTGTTGATGGGAATTTAAAAACTCCAGCATAGCTTTGCAATGTGTTGCTAACTTTTCCTTTTTTCCTTTTTTTTCAATTGCTGCTCCGTTTGGAACTAGCTTAGCACAGTGTGGAATTTGGTTTCCGTCTCATTGGCAGCATGCATAATTAACAACTATAGGAACAATAGGGAAAGAACATTTATACTTTGAAAGTTAGAAATTTTCTTGTAAATTAGACTGGTGTTTTCAAAATACCAGGGCAAACTATCAACAGCTTCCTGTTTAGAGAAAAATGATCTGGAATATCCCAAGGAAGTTGCAGTTGGAAACCTTAAATGTGTGCATGCGGTTGCTTTTTAGTTGTGGGAGCAAAGTGCATCTTTTCAGAGTCCTTCCCTGAAAACCCAGCTCTGAAGAAAATGGCATTGGATGGTCTATGCTGAGGAGTCATGTAGATTGTTTTGCATTTTTAGATGAACATAATCACCTAGACTGCAACACCATAGCCCTAAAATGAAATGTAACATATTGATAGCAAGGTCTACTTTAACTGATAACACAGAGATAAATTGTCACTAAAAATTGGCTCCAGATCTTGAGTGACTAACTTGATAAGTATAACTAATGAGAATTTTTATCTCTTTAGTCCAAGAACACTGTAGACTCCAAATTATTCCATGTGCATTGTGGTAGCTCATTTCCTTCCCAATCGAGCAATTTTGGATATTACTTCATTGTGCACAAGTTAGATTGTTTTGTAGCTTATAGCTCACAGGAAATCTCAGGTACTGAAGTTAATTGAAGCCTAGATGTTATTTATAACCAGGCTTCCTAATATTACAAATTTAACAGAAATAAAGACAAATTTTAGATCACCACGTTAGCATCTTAAGAAGAAAATGAAAAGGTCTGAAAGTGTAGATGAAGGTCAAATATATAGTATATGACACATTTCAATTTCGTGCAAGACTATATTGCTTTTAATTTTTATGTTTGTCAGTTTCAGAATTCTAATATTTAACATTTATTTTAATCTGAAGGTGAGAATTGCAAGCAGTAATTGCAGGGATAAGGGAATAACTTGCTGATAACTTCTCTAGCTTTTGATGAGTATATATTCATTTAACTTTCTGGCATTGGATTTATTTGGGGTTAAAGCTTTCAAGAAGGACTTTCTGAAAGTCTAATGTGCTTGTATTCAAGGCATCTCTAAAGAGACATCATCTCATTATTTAATTGATTTCATAATTATGATAATCCAAAGCCCATATTCTTAACACCCCTGGAAATGTATGAATTGATCTGTAACATTTCCGTTGAGCGTGAGTGGGACAATTGCTGCTGTGGTTTAAAAGCACTCTAATGGAATACACTGTTGTGTTGACTTGCTTTACTCACAATATTGAAGTATAATTTTTCCAGGTAGCCAAGATTTTCTTGATGTCCTTTCTGGGATGCCTTCAGTTTACACAGTGATTATATTCTAGGCCCTTATCAAACAGACTGGATTTTAGCAGAATGACATGTAAGGGAACAAGTCAGCATTGATGGAAAAATCTCTATGCTGCGTTGTATGATTAAAGGAAATAGCCTATGAAAGAATGCAGAGATGCTCTAGAATCTACAGGTCTTACAACAAAATAGTTAAGAAAAAAACTGACTCTCAGGATCGTGTATTTACAACAAGGACTATGTTGATTTCAAGGTCAAGTTTGTTTCAGCCTCAGAAGAGGCTGGCAAGAATTGATTTCCTGCAGAATCTTCGGTGTTGCATTATTAAGTGCTGTGTGTGTAGTTTCACGAATTTTTAACCTTTCTGATGCCAAGGACCACTTTAGCAGCCTGAAAAAAAATACCTGTGGAGTCTTCTGAGAAAAACATTTTTGATTCCCGAAAACAAAAGTATGCAGTGTTACAAAATAAATCACTTTTATTGGACTATATTAGCCATTTTTTTAATGTGCTATGTGTCTCATTACTAACATATTCCTTAATACCAGACACTAGCAGTAAATATACTACTTCACTACCATACATTTGAGGGAGTGCTGAGTGTAAAAGATACTATAGAATCTTTATCATGCTTTATTGAAATGTGAAAATATCTGTGATTTCTCTTAGCAGCAATATCACAGGTGTTGTGGTTTGTGGCATGCATTTTAATTGAAGGAAATCCTAAGTTTCTGCTTGAGGTTAGTGAAATTAAAGACTTAATATTTTTTCCCATCTGAATTCCTGAGCCCTCTTGAATTCTAACCCCCGAATTAAATGAAACATGTGCTGATGATGCCAGAAGGCCATCAGCCTGCACTTGATAAAGTCTATAACCTCATTTCCACGCTCAGTTCCAGCACATCTGATTTCCCTCTCTGAATGTGTGAATTACACAGTATCATCTAAATTCTGAGTGAAGATGGACGATAGAGCCATGCAATTCCCAACTTGGAACTGTTGTTCATTTGCTGCCTTGGGACTCATAAGTGGTCTTCTGTTACCTTCCCAGTTCCATAGAAGTTAATAGGAAAACTCTTAGAATTAATGCAAGCTATACAAAACCATGGCTATAGAAGTAAGACAATAGCTACTTACAAAGGGACTTTTATCTACTCCGAGAAGACCTTGGGTGTTATCTGAGATCATGGCTGAAGACAACTCAAAAAGATGCTTTGCTCCCAGTGTCTGAAGCAAGCTTTGCAGAACAATGTGACTTCCCAGCTCAGTGTAAAGCACACAGGTGTGTGAGTTGGTAAGCTGTAATGTTCATTTCAGTTGCTGGGGGTACTGCAGATGTGTCAGCCAGATGGGACACATTCAGAGAGAAGTGGGAAATGGAGATGCTTTCCAAGGCATTTGAGGACACAATCTTATTATGTATTTAAGATAAATACATGAAAATAGCTATAAGACTGAATGTACTCATCATTTAAAAACCATCGATGCTAGGTGCCTGAGCAGTGGCACAGCAGGTGTCTAGCCTTTGACACCAGCATCCCATGTCGGCACTAGTTTTTATCCTGGCTGCCCTACTTCCGATTCAGCTTCCTTCTAGTGGACTGGGAAAGCAGCAGAGGATGGCCCAAGTCCTTGGGACCCTATTCCTGTGTGGGAGTTCCAGAAGAGGCTCCTGGCACCCAGCTTTGGCTCAGCTCAGCTCTGGCCATTGCAGTCACTTGGGGAGTAAATGAGCAGATAAAAGACTCTCTGTCTGCCTTTCTTTGTGAGATCTGCCTTTCAAATAAAAATGAATAAATCAGACCAGAGAGGGTATACCTAAGAAGCCGTTGAACTTGACGGGACAATAAGATGCTGGACTCTATGTTTGGTATACGCTTGCAATGGGGAAATCTCAACTGAACTTGAGCTGTGGTTATGCAATAAGGTGGAGGAATCCACCATGGTGGGAGGGTTTGGGGAGGGGTGGGGAGAACCCAAGTATCTATGTAACTGTGTCACATAATACAATGTAATTACTGAAGTTAAATAATAAATAATTAAAAAATAAAAATAAAAATAAAAATAAAAATCATGTCCAAAACTTAAGGTGATCAGTATGCTTAACTATCCCAATTTGTTTGTTGCCCAATGTAAACAAATCATATATGTGCTGTTTCATTTTTACCCGTGAATTAAAACATTAGGTTGCACCTTATAAATAGATGTGACTATTATGTGCCAGTGCAGATAGTTTTGAAGATGGGCATTTGACACTTGGGTAGTGCCCATGCAAATTCAAGTCCTTGATTCCTCTTCCTGTTCCAGCTTCCTGCTAATACACAACCCAGGAGGAGACAGCAGTGGAGTGGTTGGGCTCTGCCACCAGTGTGGGAATATGAAATGAGTTCTAGTCTCCCAGTTTAAACCTCACACTGTCCTTTTATTTGTGGTGTGTAGGAAGTAAACTAGGAGCTGGAACATCTCTTTCTGTCTATATTTGTTTGCTTCTGTGTCTTTCAAATTTTACTTTTGTTGTTGTTGTTGTTAAAGAACAAGCCAGGACCATTGTCCTAAGTGTGTACCTCCTCTGTGAGGCTGCTTTGTAGCCTGCCTGATTTTTCCTCTCCAGTTGATGGGATAACTTTGCAATTGGCTGGCTGCCAAAAGACTGGCTGCTTTTAAAATAACCCTTCTTTCTAGTCCATCGACGGCACCAGGTGTCTCAGCATCAGAGAGTGGGAACTCGGACAATTTACACAAGCTGTTCTGTAAACTCAGACCAAATCTCTGGCATGAGAAATAGGAGCTTACCCATTTTTCTTGCAGTGTTCCCTGGGAAATTATGCAAGAGAATTTTCTCCAACATTTCTTGTTCCCTGGACTGGAAAACACCTGCTTTGGGTGCTATGAGTCTTGGTGGTAACTTGATAAGGAAACTTGGGGAAATTCTGAAATCTCTGACTCCAAGCTATGCTGTTCACTTCTCCATGGCAGGTGCTTTCAATGTTAAGTTCAAAAAAGGAACATGCCTTTATTTTGCATGAAATCAAAGATGAAGCATTCATTCCAAGATGTAATGGGTTTTTTTAATTGTTTCCAGAAGCGATGCCATAAAAGTTAGTATTCATTAAGACTCTCATATAAAATTATATGATGCATATTTAAGTTCACTGGAGTCAGTTCTCCAAGACAGTCTGTTCTTTTTATTTTGGTGGCAAACTTCAGGGTTTTTTAGATTATATGTGAGTCCTCAAAAAGCTGAAAGATATGCATTATGAAAAGTATGCATAAGCTTTAGGAGTTTTTGTACTCACTAAAATAAACTTTTAATGCTATTTTCCATGAACTTTCAAAAAGTACCTTCATATAGCTATAAATGCCTTGAAATACCTGAAATCCCTTTAAAATTTATGTGAAATTTGTGTAAAATGGAATGTAGTCTGGTCATGGCAAGATTCCAGATTTGATTTGCAGGAAGGTTCTAGTCTGAAACCTATCTGGCTCTGGCCTGTCAGGATTGAATGGTCCATATTGTCTGAATTCTATTACAGTGACTACAGAACAACCAAAAGCTACATATTATTTTTATGCCAGGATGAGTTTTTATAATGACAGTCTTGAATTTCCTTTACTTGCACGAATGTGAGCCCTCTCCAATCCATTAGTGGTAAATGTCAGGAACAGTGCTGTGTTCTTGGGCCGTCTACTCAGACTCCCACAGATGCTCTTATGAATCATACAACCAGAGCCACAATCAATTCTGTGATGACAATATTTGCAACATTCTTAGAGAGAAAATGAAAATAGCATCCCACAAAGGTAAATGCCATGCTACGCCGTCCCATGGATCTCAGGGCAGCATGGTCACTCAGTCAGACAACATTACCAGCTGGTACCACATCCATAGTAGTGTCATAGGCATGTGGATCTCTCTTGGGTATGGTCCTGGAGTGATATATGCCACTAGCATAGGAAACTTTTGTTTGATTTTGTCTTCCAACATTCAGTCTTCCATGCATTCAACAAATTGAGAGCACCTACTATGTGTCAGACATTGAACTAAGCATCAGGGACACTGTGAGGCACAAGACAGACACAGTCCCTGCTGTTACAGAACTTACTAACTGGAGAGAACCTACTTATGAATCTATGTGAGCAGATTATAGCCAGGCTGCTCCTGATAGGCACCAAGAATTCTTACTTAAAAAAAAAAATACATCAAAACAAAAAGGACAAGCAGCCTTAGAACCGTTGGATTGTTTACCAGAGTCAAACTTTGGCAGAGACATTCTTCAGCTGGTGAGCGGTTGACCTCATTCAGGCTCAGTCTGTTCCGGTCACTGTCAGAGACTCCAGCCCTGTTCCCAGTGGCCAGAAGCTGGGTGTCCTCTGCTCTGACAGATAAATGAGACTGGCAGAGATTGATCTACAAAGGAGTTTTCATTTATGTAGGTAACAGCCATCTTATTTTATAAGAAGAATTCTTAATGTTCCTTATTTTCACTCCTCTTCCCATGAAGGGTACATAGTAGGCTCAATGCTATCAGAAGTAGCCTGAAATCCCAATGGTTTATACTCATTTTACACTCACAAATCAAGTGTGAAAGAAGGGTTCTGTGTCTGTCACTTGTTGGAAATGCTTTGAACAAGTTACTAAGTCACAGTTCTCTTACCTGGATAGTGTTAGTACCTACTACCTACACGATGGATGGATCCATGTTCTTGCAAGAGTGATGACAGGCATTAGGTGCTCCATAATATAAGCTGTTGTTCTTGTTCATTTTCTATGACTGATGGTGCTCCGCCTCACACACACTGCTCCGGGAGCCAGCAGTGCCAGTATGGAGGAAGCATGTCCCTGGTGTTAGGGTGGTAGCTAATGCAAAAGTGGACAGGCAGTCTCAGAGTTCTTCTCAAAGCAACTATTTTCTTCAGAGTTTTGTGAAAGAGCAAATCAAGACACAGAGATTCTAAGCAGAAGTCTGTGGCCAACATCACACAAGCATGTCACAAGGCCCTCAGTGTTCAACTCTGGAGTCCTGCTCTCTAGGTACCCTGATGTATGATGTTTGAGTTGTAGTATTTCAGTGCTTAAGCTGCATTTTTCCTAGAAGTTGTCTCAAAGAGGGGGAAGATTGAACTTTCCAGAAATGGCCTTGCAGGATTGCCCACCCTACACAGGTCTCTGAAGTCTTACATTCTTTAGGAAGAAGTAGAGTCCATTGCCCTATCATTTGAACAGTAGAGATAATCCTTGATGGCTTCTAAAGCTAGATAGATTCATATGAACAGTGTGATTTTCTTTGGTTTGCAGCTAATCTTTCTCTTAAACATCATATTTGCTCTTAGAACCCCACCACCATTTTTTTTTCTGGGAAGCCCAGACCATAGAAAAAGACCATCTGTGAATGCTACAGCTAAAACCCCAAGCCAGGGTCTCGGCCAACATCCAGCATCAGCTATTAGACACCAGAGGGAATGAGCGGGGAGGCCTTCACATGGTTCCAGGCTCCAAGCCCTGGGGTCTCCCAATGCCAAATGATCAGAGATGAGCTCTTGCTGTGCAGCTCTGACCCAGAGCAAACGTTCGTTCACATGTCAAAAGCTCTTGTGGTTAAGCCTGTAAGTTTGAGGATAATTTCCTGGGCATTCAGAGTGACTGCAACCAATGGGATGATTAGATATGTGGAAAATGCCTGACCTTCAAGTGTACATAAATCAAAAAGGCTTTTGTGATCTGATCTCCCTAAGCTAACCTGTTTTTTGGTTTTTTTTTTTTTCCTGTATTTCAGTGACTACTCAAATTCTGAATGAGCTTGAGGAAACACAGTCTACTTGTAAATTTAGGACACTGTTCAATACACCATGCTGTCACTGAATCAAGGAGAAGAGTTGGGCTTTGTTGGGGTTAGACCACAGTCCTAGTGAAATCTCTCTTGTTGTCTCTGGCTGGGGCCGGGACTCTCCCTGCAGGAGATTTCCTGCACGGTTAGCAGTGCTTGCACTGTTTTCCCTCAGTCACATTTAATCCACATTTGTCTGCCTGTCTCTCCTTCCTGCACCTGTTTTGCCTCATCTGCTACATAGAGTTATATTGTTAGGCCCTGCTGTCTTCCTGACACACTTCTCTGGCCCACTTCCAGTATCTCTTGGCACTAACGGTCTATAGTAAGGCTAGGGAATTCCTCTTTACCAGGTGAGATTTAGCTCACTCAGTAAAGACTTACCTTCCTGACAGAGACTGCCAGGGTGGCAGCTGGCTCTATGGATAGGTCAAATCCAGCATTCAGAATACCCAGAAATGTGATCCAGGGTTCCTTACCCAACGAGGTGTCTGTGTCTATTCTGCTGCTGAGAAATTGATACCCTTGTCTTCTTACCTCACCATTAAAATCCACACCATTGTGATGATCACCTGCTTTCCCCTAAGATGTTTGTTCAACATTTGCTAGCAGCTGGGAACCTATGAAAATACTTATTTGCCCATGCACTGGTAAACACCCACTTGCCCCTATTTGCTTATCATAGACTTTATTTTTTAATTTTTTTTATCATAGACTTTAAATAGATTTAGTTCAATTACCCAGAACTTCCAGTAATCAAGGGGTTCCTGCTAAGTATAGTTCTTCATTATTTTGGGACCATCCAGACTTTTTAAAAGATAACAGCCCTGTTGATTAAGGAGGCTGAACAGCAGGTGCAACATAGGGCCTGAGCCTTGTCTTCCATCCTAGTTTTCAATCCTGTGTCCATGCAGGACACCTGCTGTCTACTCATTCCATTTCAGTTAAGTGATTAATGAGTAGATTAGCTAGAGGCCATGTGGCATTGAGAAGTCTTTGAAAAGGAAATAAGCTTAGAGTTGGATCTTACAAGATGTGGAGTATTTAGCTCTGTTAACAGAAGTAAAAGGATAACCCTAGGGTAGAAAGTTCTAGGAAGACAGCCTAGTATGAAAAATAGGACATCTACCCATCAGGATAGAAGGAATGATTTGGAAAAGAAGAAGCATGTGTGTAATCTATCAGGTAGGTCAGGAATTTATCAATTGATGCTGGATTGGATCGGTGAGATCACAAGGAGCTAATGAACGACCAAGAACAAGTAAAGCAATTTAGGTGGTTTATGGTATTTGAGTATCCTAATCTGAAATTGAGTACATGCTAAATTATGGTTTTTTTCTCTATAAAAGTTTTAGTTTTTGCTCTAATAAAAATTGCAAATTCTCTTTTGCCCTCCTGGGCTAGGTGATATTTGTAGGCAGATAACCTGTGAAGTTCAGTGTTACTTAGCAATTCATTTGAAACCCAGACTGACTGACTAACTCCAAATCTTTTTTTTTTTTAATTATTATTTTTATTGGAAAGGCAGATATACAGACAGGAGGAGAGACAGAGAGGAAGATCTTCCGTTTGATGGTTCACTCCCCAAGTTACTGCAACAGTTGGAGCTGAGCCAATCCAAAGCCAGGAGCCAGGAACTTCCTCCAGGTCTCCCACATGGGTGCAGGATCCCAAAGCCTTGAGCCGTCCTCAACTGCTTTCCCAGGCCACAAGCAGGGAGCTGGATGGGAAGTGGAGCCACCAGAATTAGAACTGGCACCAATATGGGATCCTGGGGTGTTCAATATAAGGACTTTACCTGCTAGGCTATCATGCCGGGTCCCTAACTTCAAATCTTATAACACTTTCTCAAAAACGAAGCTGTAATCACTAACTGGTTCTAATGAATAATCAGAGTGAAATTATTAGGGACATTGCACTGTCACTGTGAAAATCATTGAACCAAGTCACCAAAGGAAGACTAACTCATGTTCAGTGGCATGTCAGTTCTAAGTTGTGTGTTTCATTAACTAGTGTTTCCACTGTCAGAATGTGTTTGGCAATTATTATGAGTGTTACGAAGCAAAACTCACCATTATTAAGAAAAATATTGGAAATTATATGTGCAAAAAGTATGGAGGAAATGGGCTTTAGGCCCAGTGGATTACATCACAGTCTGGGATACATTCATCCCATACTGGACTGTCTTGATTGTGTCCTTGATATTCCACATCAAATCCAGTTTTCTGCTAACACATCCTCTGGGAAGCAGCACTGATGGTTTCTGTGCTTGGGTCCCTGTCGCCCATATGGGAGACCTGAATTGCGTTCTGGTTCCTGGCTGTGTCTTGGCCTAGCCTAACTGCTGTAGGCATTTGGGCAGTGAACCAGCAGGTGAACGATCTTTCTGTCTTTCAAATAAACTACCAATAAATAGTTTTTTAAAGTATAGATAGTATTTTTGTATCTACAAAGTATAATGAAAAATAAGCTCCTGTGTAGCCAACACAAAACATCCTTTGTTGATCATCCTAGGATCACAAAGCATCAGTTTGATGTTTGAAAATTGAAATTGATTCTCTTATCAGTAAGCCATTATTCCTCCATGGCTGTTCAGGAAGTAATGTTCAGGGAGCCCTTGGTGAGCCCCAGGCACGCTGGCAAATCAACCCCAGGGGCAGTTAAAGCAAACCACACCGTCTGGGGTCAAGGGAGTCAAGGGGTCAAAGAGTTTTTTATAGAGACCTTGAGCAAGAATCTAAGTATAAGTTATAGTCTCGTGAGGTCAATTTTCTAGTACATTCAGAAGATGCTTAAAGAAGATGGAAGCTGTTTAAGAAGGGTACAACCTCAGGTCAAAACTTGACTCTGTTCAGGAAATTGTCATGAAAGCCTTTGTTGCACTCTCACTGGTGTAGCAAGTCAAGCCACCACCTTCTACGCTGACATTTCATGAGTACTGGTTTGAGTCCCGGCTGCTCACCTTCTAACCCAGCTCCTTGCTAATGTACTTGGAAAGGCAGTGGAGTATGTCCAAGTGCTTGGAGGCCTCTGGCACTCTTGTGAGAGACATGAATAAGGTTCCTGGCCTCTGCCTGGCCCAGCCAGAACAAATGGCAGCCATGGCCACTTGGGAAATGAATCTACAGATGGAAGATTCTCTTACATTTCTCTCCTTTTTCCTCCCTCCCTCTCTCCCTTCTTCCCTCCATCCCTCCATCCCTCTCTCCCCCTGCTTTTCAAGTAAATAGAATAAATCTTTTATAGAAAGCCAATGAACTTCGAGATTTTCTTGTCCCAGTGACATGTTCAGATATTACCCTATTAGTCTTGTAAAATTCAGTTGTAGAATATTGATACATGTTTTTGGCGGAATGTTCAGGAAATATGAAAGAATACAGAGTTTAGAAAAGAAACATCACTGTTAGCATTCTATTGCTTATAGATAACCACTACTGGTATTTTAAATTAAAAAAAAACTATTGTACTTTAATAGGAGGGAAAGAATTCTAAAATGAAACTGAGGAGTTTTGATTTTCAGATAACTTTGTAAAAATGGAAGTTATTGGTTTCTAAGTTAAATTTCTAATCTATCTATTCTCAGTTAATAAAATTTACTTATGTGGGCCAGGGATAATCAAACAAAAATTGCTCTTGGGAGAATCAATAAGTTTGAATTAGAGTGCAAGACCTATTCCAACATTTTTAGACAATTCTCCCAAAAAAGATTAGAATGCAAAATAAACAACATAGTCTATCAAGTCGCAAAGTACTTGCAGGAAGAAAAGTAACCAAACAATAGGAAGATAGCACTGTCCCCAGAGGACCAGAACCACAGGGAGTAGATGGGCACTCACTGTGTCCAGCCACATGCCCACTTGACCTTGAAGCCTTAACAATGTTTGCTTCAGACACCAAAGTTTTTATATTCCAGTCATTACTTACATGCATACTATAGTTTACTTAATATTCAGATTGTTTTTGTCCTTGATGAATATCTATTTTGCCCGAGTTACTAACTGATCTTTTCAATTGACCTGGAAAAACAGTGCTTAGACAGCAGGTTGTCATTCACTCTCAGATGTTTAATTGTCCCGTTTGGTAAAAGTTAATATCTGGCCCTTTGAAGACCCAAGATTTACTTGGCTCAGGAAAATCTCTTATCTCATTGAAATGTCCATATTCTTTATCTTCTTTTTCCTTCCAGTAACTCCTTTTTTTCTTAAGATTTATTTATTTTTATTGGAAAGTCAAATTTTACAGAGAGGAGAGACAGAAAGAGCTTCTAAAACTGGTTCACTGCCCAAATGGCCACAACAACAGGAGCTGAGCTGATTCAGAGTCGCAAGCCAGGAGCTGCTTCTGGGTCTCCATGTGGGTGCAGGCTCCCAAGGTTTTGAGCCATGCTCTGCTGCCTTCCTAGGTCACAAGCAGGGAGCTGAATGGGAAGTGGAACAGCCAGGATAGGAACCAGTGCCCATATGGGATCTTGGCAGATGCAAGGCAAGGACCTTAGCCATGAAGCTGTGGCACCGGGCCCTCTTCTAGTAACTCTTATTATGAAAAGAATATTAGGTGCTATACCCTTAGGAAATATTGGATCTCTGCTTTTGTCTTCTGTGTACTTTTTCCCCCTTTGATGCACACTCAGAGGATTTCCTCAGTTTTGTTTTCTGGACCTCAAATATATAAACCTCAGTTCTCAGCCTTTCTACTGAGCATCATATTTAGAAGGCTTTTTCTAGAGAAGGCTGTGTGTACAAACAAATTGTCTCATAAGTAGTAGTGTATGAAGTTGTCCGCTTTATCCTGTTTGAACTTTGTTTCCTTTTCTGTCTTGATTTTTCCTTCAATAACTGATACTTTGAACCACTCATCTTTCTCAAAGGCCTGTGCTGCCTCGTGGAGGTGGCTGCTGTGCTGGAATGGTTTTCTGCCATGCTTCTCATGAACGGTAGAGCTAATGGTTATGCTCTTAGGAGGCCCATATCAGAAACTCCTGACCGAGTGGCTGCCAGAATTGAGAGGACTTTACTGCTACTGGGAGACACTGGATAAAATGACTTTCTGTGCAGTTGGGAGTAGGGGCTGGGAGGACATGGCAGCAGCCTTATGCAGAGGCCTTTCCTTAATCACTTTGCTCCAGCCCTGAGTTCTTCAGGGTCCTCAGGGCAGCGCCTCTCCACTGTGTATTAGCGCGCTCTGAAATATTTTTTTTTCTTTTTTAATGTCCTGATTTTCATGGGTTGAATAAAAATCAGTCTGTAAGTATATACAGGTTTGTGATTTTTTTCCAGAAAGGCCTCAAAATGTCAGTCTACCAATGGTAACCTTTGCTGGTTTCTGTCTGTTACAAATTGTTGCTTTTTCATGGGTGTATACTGCTACCAGAGTGGAATTTGCACAGGTGACATAGGTCAAGTGTGGTATTCCATTGTCCTGAAGTGGATGGCAAGTGCTTATTCCTAGGAGTTGTGGTGACCTCATGGGCCTGAGGTTATGGTGCATGTCCCATTCTGCGATTGGCCCCAGACACACTCCCACCCCTCCCTGGTTATGTTAATATAAGAAAGAACAAAGTTAGAGAACACGGGTCATGTGAGTCACTTCCATCTGCAAAACCGCAGTGTCTGGCTCAGCCAGGTGCTGGCTCATGCTTTAGGACTGCACTAGGGAGGGCTCCGCCCCCAGCTTCCCTAGTAATCTGTATAATACTAATTCCAGTTATAAGACTACTTGTATATTTCTGTGCAATTTCCTGTTTATTTCATTCACTCTAAACTCTCTAATGCTTACTTTCTTGTCTACAATCTGAGTGTACTCCATAGGGGGCCAGTACTAGATACTCCAAAAAAACTGAATGAATGAGCTGAGAACAGCATGGAAACCTTGGAAACAGTTGTGTTGTCTTTCTTGCTGAAAACAAGACCCTTGATGACCTTATTTAGTGTTAGGGGTCTGGGGAAGAGTGATCCAGGCAGAAAGAATAGAGTGAGTGAAACACAAAGGCAAACTGCTAGAGCATGGCTTTGGAGTGAACTCGCAGAATGTGTTCCCAGAGGGCTCACTTATTAGTCCTTGTAACCCAAATCTCTCATGTGTGTTGTGTCCTTTAGTACTGGGTGACAGTCCAATTACAGGGTGCTTTGATCTTGGCTCGTTCTGCGAGTGCCAGTCTATTTAGAGCTGTGTTAATTCAGCAGAAGTGAGGGCGGGGGTGTTAGTGAAGGCTCCTTGGTGGTTCTGGATAATCAGGATTTAGTACTCACACCAGTCGTCGTTGCAAATCTGCAGTAAAGGATCTGCTTACATGTGCAGTAAGTTGCATCCATTGTGTTGAGACTTCCTTTCCCAGGAACTTCACCAAACCACAGCTTCGAATGCAGCTCTCCAGTAGGCCTTGGCCTCTTACTGCCTGCTGAAACCCAGAAATGAGTAGGCCTCAGTGGTGGGACTGAGCTGCTCACATTACTACTTAGTATAATTGTTGTTACTCAAAGGCTGCTGAAAAAGTCTGGATGAAGTCTGGATGCTTTGTCACCTATTTCTGGTAACTTCATTTCTTAAAACCAAACAAAACCCAAAAAAATATTAATTGTTGGAAGCACACACCGATGGTTGATTCTTGGTTAATTGAAAATAGTCTTCTAATGTTGAGATGTCTTCTAGCCACAAAAGCAAGTACCCAATATTTGTCAAACGACAGAATGAAAGAAACATGAAAGGAGAGATTGAATTTGCCTTTCCTGAAATTAGCATGAAAAAGCACATTTGCTGGAAACCATTAGAGGTGAGTGCAGAGGGTCTGCTTTCAATCACAGAACACTCTGTCTTAGCCCTTCTCAGTTACAGTAGGTGTTCCTGTGTCTTCCATCTCCTGCCTTGGGATCATTCAACTCCTCAACTTAGAACGTCACTAAAGACGTCTCAGTAAAGTCTTCTCATTTGTCCATCACACAGAATTTTGGGCAGAGATGAGTGAATGAGCTATCCACTCTTCCTCTGAGGCTGAGGCCCTCACACTTTCAAACTCAACGTCAAACTGGCTTGATGGTATCCGTGAAACCACATCGCCCATCACAGCACAGCAAGGTGCCCCATAGGCTGCCTTGAAATGCCAGCCAATCCTAATAGGAAAATGAGAACAGGGAAGGTAAACAGTCCAACCAGACATGATCTCAGCTGCTCTGGGAGTAGTCAGGACTGGAGACCCCAGAGGATGAGGACTGTAGGCGGAGGGAAGCCAAGATGCTCATGTGGCCCCAGCTGGGCTGGGGCTGTGGGTCAGGAGGGGAGAATCGGCAGGTAAACAGACCTCCAGGAGGCCTGGTCTGGATTGTCACAGGAGTCTGAGAAGGAAAATACAGTGCCCACACACAGGCCCTCTATAGTCAGAATCCCAGCAGGGCAGCTAAAAGGTGCAGGCTCTCAAAGCTGAATCCAGCATTTTTAGGGTCAGAATCTGTTGGAGGTGGGACTTGGGATGTGCCGCTTTGTAAAATTTTCCTAGGTGATTCTTCACTGACACCAATTAAACCTCAAAAGCCACCTGCACCTTCTAACTTCCTCACCTGGAAGTACCCCTTACTGTAGACAGATTGTCAAGCCCCAGACATTGCGGCCAAACACATGACTGGCAAACATAAACTCCAAGGTGGCCAGCCCTGTGCCCTATGTTTACCAAGTAATGCTGGCATGCAGGCACTGATTTATGTCCTAAAGGCAGTGCCTTGCCTTTTGGAGGACATGAAATCAGGAAGTCAGAGTCTGTATGTCCACCCCCACTAGATGGGTCACATAACAGCACCACACACTCCTATTGTGAGTATCAGCCTCGAAGACACATGTGGAAGTGCTGAAAGATTTCACTGCCAGTAGGAGGTTACCAGCCCAGATGGGCACCACAACTGGAAAACTACTCTAAACAAGGGCCCCCTAGGTGAGGAGCAGCTAAGGGCAGGACTAAATCATAAAGCTCCCACCCAAACTGGCACAGATCCCTGAAGTTGTCCAATAGATCAGAGCTGTCAAACTGGAGTATCTTGTCACCCTAAGTTGACCAGCTAAAGGGCAGGGAGCATGCTGTACTAGACCATGGCCTTCCTTTGAGAGGTTAGTGTAATACTCAGCTGATAGTAAACAGGCGGGGGTTCAGTGCTGAGTGGTTCTGACTACAGTGAGGCCAGCCAGCAGGCTGTCAGTGGATTCCCTCACATCCCAGGGACTGAGTGGCTTCCCTACCTCACACCCATGCACTCCATCTCCTGTGATATTAAATGTGATTGGCAGGACCTGAAAGTTTTATCTCATAACCTAAATAGGTCTCTTGCTTTTAAGGCTCCATCTAGTAACACGGAAGGAAAGTTTCCTTCAAATAACACATGAGTTATTGTAAAGGTTTCAAAAATAAATGATCGTGGCCCCACTGGCTAACCTGATCATTTCTGAGTTACATTTTCATTTTGGATGGATTTTTGTCTCCCTGAGGGTAATAAAGTAATGGATGGTACGCACAAGGAAAATTTGGAAAAATGCTTGAACACTTTGTGAAGTTCTTTTTTTCATGGAAGGTCCCTGTTCTGTTGAGGTTGGGACACACCTGTTTCTAGGCAACAGTCGATCAATGAGTCAACATTAGCTGTGAGACTGTGCCAAAAAATGTCAAGGGCTTGTATCTTTTCTTTCTGATTTCTATTCTCAAATCGCTATGCAAAGACATAAGCAGGAGGGAAGAGCAGCAGTGAGTACATAGTGTCATACATTACAGCCAGTTCTAGCTCCCTATGAATAATTCCTGGAATTTCTTGACAATATTTTGGAGGAAAATTATTCAAATCCCTTCATTTGTCATTAGAGTGTTTTAACTTTGCCTAAGCAGTACCCCGTGACAACCAGAATTAGTCATTTCCCGTTACCTGCCTTTGAGACAAGTTGATATTAATCCCTCATTACTGCTTGGGAAAACTAAATCCCAGGGAAGGTGTTTCTGGCCAAGAACACATGGTAATCAAAGACAAGTCCATAGTTCTTCAACCTGTCCCTCTGCTGAGTCACCATGCCTGACTGCTTTCAACAGCCTCAGTGGGATCTACACAGACCAACAGTTAGAAAATATTATATGAATAGTCCTGTGTCTGGGGGAAAAAATAGTCAAGTCTTGTCTCACATAGGTATCACCTAGAGAGCTTGAATAAAATGCTGTTGCTAGCATCTCAGTTCCAAGAAGTCTGATTTATTTAAGATGAAGCCTGAGCATGGGCCTTTAGGGAGGATATTGAAGAGACAAAGTAAGCAGGTGTTTGCAGGAAATGCTGTTCCAGAACTCCTTGTCTGTGAAATGTTCTGGAGACAGACATGTTTAACTTTGGGTAAAAACATTTTGTCACCACAGATAACCTTTGGACCAGTATTATAGCACAGGGAATTATGCCACCACCTGTAATGCCAGCATCCCACATGGGGGCCAGACCAAATCCTATTCCATTTCCAACCCAGTTCCCAACTAACATACCTGGGAAAGCAACAGAAGATGGCCCAAGCGTTGGAGCTCCAGCCAGCCTTGTGGGAGACCCAGATGGAGTTCTAGTTTCCTGACTTTAGCCTGGCCACGATCCTTGCCATTGAGGCAGCTTTTGTTTTCTTTGAACATTAGCAGAGTATTTTACCAGTTTAACTACCATAGATGTAAATCAATCTACTAGAAGGACCAGAAATGAGAAGAATCAGAAGCTATCATGTTCCAACCAACATGCTGGAAGAGGGATATGGCATTGAGACCCTGAGGCTACCTTGGGATCATAGCCAAACACGTGTGCGGTACTACTGGGCACGGTTTCCTAAAGATGACTTGATAGTTCTTGATATGGGATGAAAATCAAAGGAGGCTTACTGATTCAGAGCAACATCCAGTTTGAAATCAGATTGCTGGGTCAAATCCTGACATTCCCTATGACCTTGGGCAAGTTACTGTCTCTCAAATAATTTGGTATAGGGAATATGAGAAAACTGCAAGCGACCCATAATAAGTTGGATAATGTAAAAATATGTTACCTGGGCTTGGATTGTTATTCTTTCCTGCAAGATAGCCAATTCTCATGATGAAATAGAAGATTGCAGTTAAGGTAAAGAGTCATTCTATTTGCAAGAGATTTCACTGGAAATACCCTAGCCTCTGAATTGTAGGGGGACCTGTGGGAACTATGGTCAAGCTGTATCCTGGAGCTACAGAATGAGAATGAGTACTCAGAAGACTAAAGGGATGGGGATAAAACATGGACCAAGGAATGCAGAGAACAAACAAAGCAAAGTGTCAACTTTCAAGAAAATCCATGGACTGGAAGCCAGGAAATATGCCCAGAGCTGAGGGAAATGAGTTTAGGAATAACAGACTAGAGAGCCAATTGTGTATACTTCTTTGTTCTTTGCTTCCTATGACAGTTGCCTAAGCCAAGGTGGCTCTGGAAGTGCGAACCTCAGCACACCATCCTGACCTGTGAATGTGCTGCTGGAAAAGCGTGAGGTTTTAGTGGACCCCATAGGAGGTTCCATGGTGAATGGATGAGCTGGGATGAGCTATAGTGTTTCTAGATGGGAAGTCTTTTCAGTGCTGACAGTTTGCTTGTAAATCTAAGAGGATGATATGACAAGATGTGTTTTCCCCAGTTTGATCCTGGAACCTTTTCTTCTTGAGTTTTGAATGCTCAGCTCCTGGACTTTTTGCCTTTAGGTGCTTTCCTTACTTCTCAGGACTCCATAGAGCCATATGGAGGCTGTGAATTCCTTTCTGGGCACTATTGCTCAGAGGTCAGATGAATGATGGTAAGGCTCATGCCTGCCTTGTTCATATTCCCTCCAGCACAAAGTTTCAGTTCAGATATGGCAAGTATCTGTGCAATCATTATTCACTAAATGAGCAGATCCACTTAGTTCATGCTAAACTTCAGTTGTTGCTACACATAACACCTTAGGTATATCCAGGACTAAACATTCAACTCACCTCCACTTGTTAGGATGGGGAAAGAGTTCTCTGAGATTATTCTGTGTTAAGAATCAAGAAACATGACTTGGTCTAACTTGGAGTCTTTTCTTGTTTACCCATTTAAAATGACCTGTTATAATAGCCCTGCTCACTTCACTTCAAAATAGTCATGGACTTAATTAAACTCCCATTATATAAAGCAGAATCCTAGTGACTATTAGGAATTGGCAGCTTCTGTTGATGTGCTACTAGATCTTTGAGTGCCTGGTCTGCCCTTTTGTGACAATCTGGACATAAGTTCTTCTAGGTGCTTCATGCTATGCTGCCCCTCAAATGTTGGCTTTGGAGAGGGACATTTGTGCCCACTCTCCCTCCACCCTGAACTTGCTAACATAGATCGGAATGCACAGGAGCTCCCCACCAAAGCTCTACAGAGGGTTCCAACAGATATGCCCCAACCCAGTTCTGCCTCAGGTGGGAGTTAGTATCAAATTAGTGCTTGTAGGTTTCATTTATTGACACCCCCTACATCAAGTCACTGGTTACTTTTTTGTTTGTTTTGGAGTGGATAGCTAGGAAGAAAAGCAAGCAACTTTGATGGAAAGGAATTGAGACTTTCTACCAGATTCACAATTTTGATGAAGAGAAAGAGTTTATGTGTTCCAACTCTGCATCGCAAGTTCTCCTTGATTGGGGTGTTCAATTTAAACTTTAATGTATAAGATCTTAGGAGTGAAATGTATGAAAACAGCATTAAATCTAAATCTTAATGTAATCTGAAAATTTTTACCTATTTTTAAAAAATGAATTTATATGCGTAGTCTTCATCTAGCATTAGGTTTAAGCTACAATTAAAGATTAAACATATATGTACAATTATATATGTTAAGCTGAAATAATACTATTTGAAGTCTTGACTTTTGGGGATTCTGGACTGCCGCTGTCTCTGCCTCAGGCCATGACAGCGAGAGAAAGAGAATGAAACTTGGAAGTTCATGCTGTTTGCCAAGTGTGTCAGGAGTCTTGGTCGTCCCGGGTGACAGCTGGCACACACAGCAGCCACTCGTTCTGACTTTATTCTTTCCTGGTGAAGAAACAGCAACTGCTCACCAGCCTACTGCTTCCTTCAGGAAGCCAATAAGGGGGTTGTGTGGTGAATCTGTCACTTTAAATTGTTCAGCATAAAATGGATCTGTCTTAGGTGATGGGAGAAAAATCCAGAAAAGCTATTATTGATGACCGTTTTAGCTAAGCAATATAATATCACTGCTAGATGGGATTTTTTTCCAAGCTACAGTCTAATGTGCCAGATGCATATCCAGCTGTCAGGAGCTCTTGGTGTTTACAAATGTGTGATATAAGAAAACCAACCAATATGCTTGCTCTTAGCAGCTTGCAGCATCAAGGAATGTGTGAAGACATTGGTTATTTTGGAATCCAATGGGAGAGAACAAGAACACACAGTAGGTTTTCTTAAGTGCAAAGCACCCCAAAATACATGTTCTTAAAGGAGGCATTTCTGTGACCTGGTATTTCCTAACTTATTCAAATAATACTGACAGTGTTAGGAACCTTCTAGAGCTGAAAGACTCTTTCCTCCATGCTGAAGATCTGGTAATAAACTCTGCACCTGTTTGAATTTGATTCTTGGGTCAGCCAGGCATGCTTCTCCATTCCTCCTGGAGTCCAGCGGCCAGCATACACAAGACTCCTGTGGCTGAATGAGTCCATGTGGCTCAGCCTTGGTTAATTAGGTTATCCAGTTCCTCCCCCTGCCATGGCTAATTCTGTGCTCAGTTTCACAGTGCTGCTAAATTTATATATGTAAACAAACAGGGACATGCTTTCTTCAAGTCATTCATTAGCATTAAAATGAGAAAGCCTTTTTAACCTTGATACAACTGAGCTGGCAAAAGATGTCATTGTGGGTAGGTGTTCCCAGTGAAATCTGCGGGCAGGGCAGGGAGGGCGATTTACATCCACTTCTAATCACACCTGAATGTGTGCTTTCTGGGGAGGTTGTGGGTCCTCATGATGGGTGCCAGCAGGAGCCTGGCAAGTCTGTTATTTTCCAAGGAAAAGGAAAGGAATCCTTAGCTTATTAGGATTTGAAAATATCTAGAGGAAGTTTCCTTAAAGCTCACAGGTGGGGATGTCATTCATTTATCTTTGTGAATAAGTAAAAACAGATCAGTCCAGAAATCAGTAATAGGCTGTTTGAAATCTCATAAATTGAACCAAAATGGCCATAGGACTTCAGGCTTACAACTGGACATTCCTATTACAGGACACTTGAGATGTAGACATCTTGCTATTTTCCTACTACTGCTGTAACACCTCATTGCAGTTGCTTCTTTGACATTTCCTGAAGTCAGGAGCCTAACACTGGGTTGGCAAGGTTGCCTTCCCTCTTGGAGGCTCTGGGGAAGTTGTCCTCTTGCTTTTTGGGAGCTTCCGGGGAATGGCTGTATTTCTTCAATTCTTTGCTCTGTGTCACTAAGCCCTCTGTCATATTACTCCCTGGCTGAAAAGCTCCACATTCCTCTTCCAAGGCTTTTTGTGATCACATGGGCATGCCTGGGAAACTCATAATAACCTTTCAACCTCAAGATTTTTGACTTAGTCATATTGACAAAATCCCTTTCGCTATGCAAAGCAAAATCTTTAGCATTCCTGTGTTAGGATGTGGACATATTTGGGGGCTCATTATGCTGTGTGTCACAGACCTGGACATCATAGATAAATTATCCTTTCCAATCAGTTTTCTTGTGGCCTCCCTGCATGTCTGAAGGGTTTATAATAGCTCCTGCATGTGGATGTCGACTCTGAGTTTAGACATGCTGTGGAATCTGTCCAAGAGAGGTCCCATGGGTACAAAATGGGTGTATTCTCCTTTTCCATTAAAGTCTTGTGAGTAGCTCACTACACAAAATTGAAGCTAATGGGTGCAATGGGGTTGTGGGATAAAGCCAGTTGGCTGCTGAGTCTTTCCCTGATTGTGTGATACTGCACATGTGCCTTACTCTCACTATGCTTCAATGTCTGCATCTTGAGAAATACATTATCACTTCCAGAACTGCTATGAGATCAGGAAAATCAAACAGGCCACATATTTAGCATATGCCCAGGATTTAGTTACTGCCCTGGTTCGACCAGCCAGAGAACAAGCCCAAAGTGGCATGTGCCTACAGACACAGCCCAGAGAGTTGGCGGTCAGACCAGAGACCAGCACCAGAGCTGGTGAGTGAGGCTGACCACGAGCCACAGCCCAAGGAAAGGGAACTCGATGCCTACACTGAACCTGAAGCATTGGTTTGTGCAGACGCTGAGAACTTAGTTCTAGGAGCCAGCCACAGAAAGCAGAGCCTGACGCAGAATGGTATTTGGGCCGTGACCTTCAAAGAGGGTTGGGATCTGGAGGAGAGGCATTAAATTAGTTCAGTACACAGGTAGTTCCCTTAGCCATGCAGGTTACGTCTGGTGCCCTATCCACGCTGAACACATACAGCTGTCAAATAATCATCGCTTGCTAGCGTTCTCCTAAGTAACAGATAATGACATCTTACCCAAGAGTGTGGCCTCAGCTTTATTCTCACTGATCTATTGTCATCCTAAGTCCTGATTTTATAAGCCTTCTACAGATGTTTTTCTATATTTATACACACATATGAATTTGGATCAAGATGATTCTACTCAATAAAAGCACTAATGTTGAATCAATATTTACTCTAAGTGCTTAAAATATGTATTTGCCACTTATTCCTTGCAATGCTCTAATTCTAATAATTGTTTTACCATCATAGCTTTATAGATAACAAAAAAAGCTATGCAGTTTGTAATGGAGGAACTACAAGACCAAGGCACATCTACCTGTCTATAAGCCTTAGATTTTAGTACATAAAAGAAAAAGGAATAGTGTTTTAAAAATTCATATCAGAAGTGACAACTATTCCTAAAATACAAGGATACATGTAAGTGGGGCGAAATGAGTTATAGATGTATATGTAGACTGTTTGGTTTTTATAAATAGAAGTTGTATGCATTTATCTTAAAATTTTGGAAACTGATTAAAATTATGGTGTCAAAACTGCATACATATGTGCACACACTCAACTTAGGAGTTCAGGTTAGGGGCTTGTGATATTCTGGACGTTTTCAAGGTATTCATGGAAATTGCATACTTTAAAAATTTATGCATTGGACCCTGCGTGGTAGCTTAGCAGCTAAAGTCCTTGCCTTGCATGCATCAGGATCCCATATGGGCGCCGGTTCTAATCCTGGCAGCCCTGCTTCCCATCCAGCTCCCTGCTTGTAGCCTGGGAAAGCAGTCGAGGACGGCCCAAAGCCTTGGGACCCTGCACCAATGTGGGAGACCTGGAAGCATCTCTAGGCTCCTGACTTCAAATCGGTGCAACTCCAGCTGTTGCAGCCACTTGGGTAGTGAATCAACGGATGGAAGGTCTTCCTCTCTCTCTCCTCCTCTCTGTATATCTGACTTTCTGATAAAAAATAAAATAAAATAAAATCTTTTTTTAATCCATGTATCAATATATACATTTCTGCATTAGAATAAACCTTTTTTAAAGCTTTAAAGTTTTTTTCTGTGATTGAATTTGTGTTCAGGGTGCATATAATATCTGGAATCAATGATAATTAGATTCCTTTTAAAAAATTATTTTATTATTATTGAAAAAGCATATTTACAGAGAGAAGGAGAGACAGAGAGAAAGATCTTCTGTCCATTGGTTCACTCCCTTAAGTGGCTGCAACGGCTGGAGTTGAACCAGTCTGAAGCCAGGAGCCAGGAGCCAGGAGCCAGAAGCCAGGAGCTTCTCAGGTTATAATTGAGAGCCAGTTGTTTCCAACTTAAAATTGAATTTATTGATTGTTCACTAATGAGCAGTTACTAATGTTTTCCTGTATCACAAACTGGAAGTAATCAATGAGCCCCCTCAAAAAAAATGGTTAATATGAGTTGTTTTATCCAAACAGGAGACTTAACCCGGAAGACCAAATGAAGATAAAAAGATGTGGCAGGTGCAGGGGTGGGGGAAGGGACACTGTCAGAGCAAACCTCCTCAGCCAGTGGGGAATCTCCTCTGGGAGTGATTTGGGCAAGAGGCCAGGGCACCTTTACAACTGAATGCCTGCCCTGTGAGAGCTGAGCTGGAAACTGGTTCGTAGCTCTGTCCAGGAAAAAAAAAAAAAACTGAAATATATAGCAGTGGAGTTCTGCATGCTAAGCAAATTACCCTAGGGTGAGTGTTTGCAATGACCTCTTAATCTTCATTTTAACTCGCCTGGCACTAATTGGAATGGCTGTTTCCAGGGCACCCTGGCACAGTGGAGGGAGTTTCTTTACGCTCCTGACCTAATAAGGTCCCTGCAAAGTGAGGCATCCCAGTCATCCCCAAACTCTGTCCCGTGGGTTTGGAAGATGTCATCTCCTCATGGCTGCTGCTCCTCCTCATGCTTACCAAGGGTTCCTCTAAGCCTCCTAATCGAATCACACACTAAACACCAATGAAGATTCCAGGATGGTTTTACTTTTCCCCAAGGAAAAAAAAATGTGCATGTTAAAATGGAATCGAATATTGAAGCTCAGTTGGCTCTAGGTATCATCTGGACTTTTGTACAAGCTGGAGTTTGACAACCACTTTTTTTTTTAACCTAAAGGTGTGGGGAGTCCTTCATGTGCCCTCTCCTCTCCGGAATTGTGGAGCAGCAAATAATCATGATGTTCTTTGCATCCAGCCCCGAGTGCTAGGCAAGAAGGTGCAGGGCTTCTTTCCACGGTCATGTACATTTTGGAAACAATTTGCAAATGTTTATTCTCATTAGATGTGATGTCAAAACCATTTGTGTGGAGTACTGTGTGTAGAAGTCTGTATAAGGGTATTTTAGTCAACATCACATTGGTAAAGGTTGGTGACAGACAAATGTTTAAAACTCTCTGTGCGCACTGTTCTACAGAGCCAGCTGCTTTCCAGATAGTAAGGGACATCAAATGATCCTGCTTACCAGACGCCCTTAACCCTAATTTTCCACAGGGAGTGGGCTCTAAGATAAGCCAACTCAGGCCAGGCAGTAATAGATCTTAATAGAGTACCTGCTTTCAAGTTAGAATAAAACCTGGGTGTACATGTGGTCACTGGCTGGCTGTGTTCCTGTAAAATGTTTCACTTTGATTTCACGTCTGTTCCCTTGCCTGAAATGGAGCAGTAATAAAATCTATGTTATAAGACAGCTGAAAAAGTTGAAGTGGGTGTTGCAGAATAGGCAACTGATGACATGATCATGTTGTTAGCACCCATTTTAAAACAAAGCAAGGGACCATTGTGAATGCTGGCTGGAGCCCTGGATGCTCCACTGCCTGATTGAATTCCCTGCTGGTGATCCTGGAAGGGCAGCAGAGAATGATCCAAGGACGTCAAGTCCCAAGTGCTGGTGGGAGACCAGCACGGAGTTCCTGGCTCCTGACTTTGACCTTACCTAGACCCAATTCTGGTGGTTCTTTGAGGAGTGAGCCAGCAGGTGCCAAAGCTCTCTCTTTTTCAATTCCTATGACTCTTTTCTTTTTTCTGTTTGCTATAAGCAGAATGCATAGAACAGGGTGAGCATTTGGCATAGTGGTTAAGTCATTGCTTAAGATGCCTACGGCACATGTCTGGCTCTGTTCTAAACCCACCTTTCTGCTGACACATACCCTGGGATGTGGCAAATGATGACTCAAGTACTTGTGTCCCTGCTAATCCTGTGGGGAGACCTGGGTTGAGATCCAGGTGCATGGCCTCAGCTTGGTCCAGCCTCAGCTGGTGTTGCTGGGATTTAAGGAGTAAACCAGTAAATGGGCAATGTTTCTTTTTGTTTCTTGGCCTCTCAAATAAATAAAAATGATTTAAAGATCATGCTAAAGCCCCTACCTGATTCTTGGTATACCAGCAGCATGTTTGTTGGATGAATTATTGTTACAGAGATGAGGAAGCTGAAACAAATAGGAATTCACTCATGAAGGTCACACAGCAAGCAAAATAACACTGTTCTAAAGCAGAGTCCTAGGCAAGTAGTACTGAAATTAGGTAAAAAGCACTGTTGCTTATTTTTCTTATTTTTGTTAAAGGTAGATCTTATCCAGATAACACTTTTGATAGACCTGTGTCATTTCACGTGATCATGCTTGGTCACAAGCTAAGGCTTATCCTTGTGTTCTTATGTCTTATGCCTTGCAGTCATTCTAGAAAGATCCTTGTTTTGAGATATTTTCATCTTTCAGAAAGTACTAGATTAATAGTATATCCCTATTGCCATATTTCTAAGCTCTGAAGAAAGAAGCAATCACTTTGGAGCTTTTCTTATAAATCCTTTTTATCTTGTTATATAGAATAACAATGGGGTTTCTAATAAGTGTACTTCGTATTGTAATCCACAAGTAAAGCGTGAGAAATTAGTCCGAGGGGCCCTGTGATAGGATGGGGGAAGTGAAGAAGCTTTCCGGAAACCATGATCTGTTTGGGGAAATACGTGTTATATTAGCTGGGGTATCATTCAGTTTCTCTCTCTCTCTCTCTCTCTCTCTCTCAAATACACATACACACACACACACACACACACACACTTTGCAACTGACAAGCAATTAAGGGTCTGGGGCCCAACTCCTCCCATATTTTTTTTTTTTTGTAATTCCTTGCTGTGTTGTTCTCATGTACATGTTCTAGCCCTGGGATGGGATAAAAGGAAAAGTGAGAAAGCGCCTGCCCGTTTAAGGATATGATACAGAAGTTGTCCATCTCACTTCTGATGTCCATTTGGCCAGAAATTAGTCATGTGGCTCTATGGCAGACAAGGTGAAGAAACATAAAGATGAGACAACCAAGGTGCAGCAGAGGAATAAGACATATTTGCAAAGTGAAATGACACACTGGAAAAGGGAATGCTGGCAGCATTCAAAAGCGAATTGTAGGCACCCAAGTTCAAGGTCATCCCTTTATATGATCTAGAGTTGTACAGGCTGGGGTTTAATCAATATTTGAGGGAGCAGGGTTTGAGTACAGCCCATTTTCTTGCCTTTTTGGGAAGACTTGACAGTGTTGTGTCAAGGGCATGATGGAAATAGTAATGTGGGTAATGGTAATTTTATTACAATGACATTATAATGAGCTGTGAATCACCACAGGGATGCATTTAGCAGCCATGGTAGTTATTTTCAGTTGGTGCTTGTTCTGCATGGGGCTTTATGGAAGGAAGGATTTCATGGAATCGGCAGGCTCCTAATGAGGGGCACGTGACCTCAGATCCTCTTGCTTTCACTTCCTCCTTCGTATCTCCGGGCCAAGGATTCTTGTCTGTCTGTAGTCATGTAGTCAGCTGGGAGATTGTGTTGCTAAAAGATAGAGGTGAAGGTGAATGGTTGGGTGCAAAAGATGCTCCTTCTGGGCCACAGGTATAAATAACCCTGTTGCCTGCACAGTGAGGCCCTACAAGGGTGGGGAGGCACCTTGGACATTCAAAGTTCTCAATAAATATTCGTGATGAGTGATTTGGTTCATGCATGTTCATCCAGGAGATTTTGTAGAGTTGTTAATTAAATCTTAAAACCAAACAGTATTCAATCCTAAGGTAAACACTGCAGGAGAATAAACAGCCTAGGGTAGCACGGTCCGAGCCAGGCGCTCCATACACTTACACAGCCCTCCACTCTAAGCTGCAGAGGCTGCTCGTAGTAAAACAGATACAAACCTAGTCTCTAGGCACACAGGATCTCGGTCCGGCCAATCAGTTGCCTTGTGAATGCTCTCAGAGCTGAAACTAAGGCTCCAGCACACTTGTTGACCCAGTTTCGGGAACCCAAAGATTAAATTGTGGCTTCATGCATCTCACATTCCTTTCTGCCTTCTCCCTGCCCCCTTGGTGGGAACCAGCCGCTCGGGATGCCCCTCCCCTGGCTAGCAGCAGTGAGGCTGGTGGAATTGTTCTCTGCAGTCCATAAGGAAATGAAAACAGATCCTACAAGAGGAAGTAAATAGAGCAGCAGTAAAGCACCCACCCCTCCCCACCCCCTCCACGACTCTGAACATCTGTTCAAACTTTTCACAGCCCCCAGGAGGAAGGCGACAGAACACCAGGCTCCTAACTATAAAGGGAAAGCTTCAGCCGTGTGTACTTGGCAAACCGGAAATTTAGAATGATTTGGCCAAATCTGGCCCTGGGTTTATCTCCATGTTATCTTTGAAGAAAGGCCAAGCTGGATAAATAAATATGATAAACAGGAGGATGGAGTGGGGATTTTCAAAACCATCTTCGTGAGTGCAAGCCTGTGCTGGACTTTGCTTTGGATTTGAAGGGATGGAGACACCTGTTGCCTCTGCCCCATGAGACACAGATTCACTAGTAGAGGGCAGAGCCCAGACCCTGGGACTGAAAGCTTGGGTTTGACATGAACTTACATTGCTACTGACATGCACACCGTTGATGCTGCACGCTTCAGGAATCTGACTTGCACACACTGGCTCTTTGTTCATGTCTCGGAATTAACATGGAGAAGGCTGCATCTGTGCAGACTGCCCAAAGCCAATGCTCTCCTGGTATCTCACTGCACTCCTTCCCCCTCCCCTTGCCCAATCCAGATGTCAGCTTGCATTCTCTTCAGGTTCACTGCAGAGTCTTCTACCCCCAAGGGTGTCATTTGTCCTTCCCAGAATAGTTAGCAGCATGGCCATAGGCCAATCCATCGCTCTTTTCTCAGTGTGGAAGGCGCTGCATGGTGATGTTCAGCTGGCTTTTGTTTCCAGCTGCCTCCCAGCCCACTGGCCTGGAGGTAAGGCTTGCAGAGTGATAAGTGTTGTGAAAATAAAGCCCCTGTTGCTAGCCAAGCCAGCCAAGCCAGCCAAGCAGCGTGGGAACAGTGGAAAATTCAGACTTCGTGTTCTTGGCATGACGCATTGTCAACATCAGAGGTGTTCTGGTGGGGAGATAGGGGCTGGACTGTTCTCTGAGCAGACCCGATCTGTGTGTTGTCAGACAGTAGCCCTTGGAAATTTGCATGGCATCAAGATGCTATCCCATAAAAATCAGGAATCATAATGTTAGGTTTGCTCATGTACTGGCCACCATCTTTTGTTTTGGTTTGGAAAGTGAGAGAGACAAAGAAGGAATCTCCCCATCATCTGGTTCCCTCCCCAAATGCCAACACCCCAAGTCCTGGGCCAGGTCAAAGCCAGGAGCACAGAACTCAGGCCCCCACAGGGTGGCAGAGAACCAAGTACATGAGCTGTCAGCTCCTCCCCCCAAGGGGGTGTAGTATCAGGAAACTGGAATCAGAGTGGCCACCTCTTAAGGTTTGGTTCAGCCTTGGTAGCTCATGTCAGTGCAGGCTGCCCTTAGAAGTGCTAAGTATTTAATCAGTGCTCAGGCCAGTCTCACAGGCCCCTTCTCTCACCCTGCCACCATATGCCCCCTGGTGGGCAGAAACATCTTCCTACAGCATTCTGAGCCCCAGATGTTACTGTCCAAGTCAAGATATGCTACATACTATCATTCTTTCCTCACAGAAAGGAAGTGACTGTAGCTTGTGAAAATTCAGTTTAGTCACAGGAAGCTTGGATAATGTATCCTGGTTTTCTTTGGAGATCTACGTCTAGCTTTATGGCCCACATTCCTTGCCCTCCAAAGCTCTCTGAGCTAGAGGCTGAAGTGAACTAACACAAGAAAAGAATAAAACATTGCT